>NC_077227.1:278866439-279185757 GCF_027887165.1 Monodelphis domestica
CTCAGTGGATTGAGAGCCAGGCCCAGAGATGGGAGGTCCTAGGGTCAAATCTGGCTTCAAACACTTCCTAGCTGGGTGACCCTGGGCAAGTCACTTAATCCCATTGCCTAGCCATATCACTCTTCTGCCTTGGAACCAATGCACAGTTTTGATTCTAAAACAGAAGGTAAGGGGTTGTTTTTTTTTTAATCATGTGAACAAATTGCAATGGTATAGCAATAACAATGATCATTAATCTGAATTAGCCCTGATCTGGAACTTAGTACCAACTTCTAAAACCTCCCGCCTTTTCCTTATTAGATGGGAGAATTGTTTGTTTTTAAGCAATACCTCTGATTAGAATACCAATAAAAATTAAAGGATTCCTCATTGATATAATACACTTAAGACTACACTTTATGCTCAGGATTTTTTTAATGTTTCAGTAATGATGTGTGAAAAGTAGCAGTTTAATTTGCTTTTCACATATTCCTTTAATCTGATAGGAAAAGATTGTTTCACATGGAAGAAAATTAAATGAACTAGCAAAGAAGATTTAAGGGAGTGATTATATCTAATGTTGGTCTGGCATTAAAATTTTCTAGTCGGGCAGCACAATTGCTTAATTGGGAAACTTAATGGCAGCTGAAAAAAAGCTTAAGTGCTTGTGTTAGCAAGCTGGAGTGATTTACTATGTTACTTACTTGTCATGAGTGACTTTCCACTTAAAGGACCCTTGTGTTTCCAATAACACAATTGATGCTTTCTGATGTTAACCTTGGAATAGGAGTCTAATGCATTGAGCAGTCAATGGAAGGTTTTATTCTCCATGGATGGGTTAGTATTTCCTTGTTTTCTGTAAGCCAAGTCCAGATGTAATGCTTCAAGTCCTGCTACAACAGAAGTCCCCAGCTAGCCAAAAGTAAGTGTTTCTTTCCCAGCATAGAAGGGTACTGAATGAACTGGCTTCTAAAGCCAAGGCTCCCAAATCATTGCCACATCATAACCAGCCAAGAGCAAATCTAGGGCACAGCTGTTTCAGAAGGCATGCAACCTCTATATGTTAGCCAAAAGTAAAATCTCTTCTAGCTTTTCAAAAGGGGTAACTCAGAGAGTCAACTGATATCTTTGCATGTATTGCTAACTAATGTGTAGAAATTTTTTTTAAGTTCACTTTTTCTTTATTCTTCTGTCTTTTTTACCCATCTTCCCTCATTGTAGCAAATTAGACGGCCGGATGAAAGCAAAGGAGTTGCTAGTAGAGTTGGATCCCTCAAAGTAAATATGTTTCTAACATTTTGGGGCAAAATTCTGTCTATAGCCTACACTTCCTACTTCCTTTTTGGAGGGTGGGATGGGAGGGAGGGGGCTTTTTCCATTTTCCACCATCCCATTTGTTTTTTTTATTAATTTCAATATTTTTATTGGCTGTTGGGTCATATTATTTTTTGTTTCAGCTACACATAAGAGCAACCAGCTGAAGGCAAGCCACCAAATAACTAGCTTTGAAATGGCACCACAAAGAAAATGGAGCAGCAGCCTCCTACAGTGTGCCTATAATTTGGGGCTGTAGATTAAACCGTTCCTCTGATTGATGTCACTGTATGCTTAAGTGCCTGTTACATAGAAAACTGATTTTGTATTGTTCCCATTTTTCTTTTTTGGCAAAAAGTAATTAAATATCTCCATGTTCTTGCTAATTGTTCTTTTCCACAAACACAATTATTATAAGGGTAAAGAGTTTCATTAATGTTTATATGCTTAGTAACTGAGAAAAAGGGATAATTTATGACACTAACAAGAATGATTTCACCATTTAACTTATAGTTTTTAAACGTTGCCTCTTTTATTCGAATCTTTTAAAAATATAGTATTTTTAGTGGTCAACACAGTCATTTCAAAAATGTTACCTTTTGGGTTATAATTTTTTTTAATAGGCAACTTAAAGTTTCTTATCTAAGGGTACAGTTTTGCCAAACCTTTCCCTTTCTCTTTGGTTAATTGATATCAGGCACTCACCACTCTACCAGCTAGACTTGGCACAAAAGTTAAGAAACACTTTCCAAGGTAGCCAAGAGCCACTTCCACTGCTGCCACCAAAAGATTTAGGCAATGAATTTGAAGATTTAAAATGTGCATAAACAACATACATTTCCAAGCAGTAAACTCTACCTTCTGGCCTGCCCTCTGTCGCTCTTACAATTTATGTCATGTTTATCAATTTAGTCCAAATACCAGAATAATCCATTGTAATGAAACTGTAATGACAAAATCCAGAAGCCATCATATAACCTAATTTTAAGTCATTTCAGTAATTTACCTTTATGTCCCCTTATGTTATTTCCTTTTTGCAACATAAAATACACTAATTTCTGTGCCCTGACCTTTCCCTGCCTTCTTAGTTTGATTTTCATTTAATTTTTCTTTTCATTTTCTTTTTGGTGTGTGTGTGTGTGTATGCGTCTCCTTTGTTCCAGGACAAGCCATCCTCTTTGTTCTCTAACACTGCTATACAGCGGGCAACTCTTTTGTGAAAATGTTATTTCACCGAGCACAAATAGTGGGAATGGGAATGTTTAATTATAACATATTTCAGAAATAAAGTCATTTAAAATTATTCCATTAGAAAAATGGAAGTTTGTGTGTCACAGTGATGCACTTATTTAGAACATTCCTCACTGTCTATATGTGAGGTGTCTCTCTTATTTTTTTTCCTTTCTTTCGGGGGAAATGAGCCAGTACAAATTTTAACCTTGGGTCATTCCTAAAATTTAAATGAAAAAATACAGTATATGTATGAAATACCTTTATTGAAATTACTAATGGTGACAGTGAGATTTCATGGAAGGGAAAGATAGCATCAATAGTTACAGCAGCATCTATTAAATGCTGGTGGAGGGGTTGGGGTAAGGGTTGGGGGTTTATGTGAGATTCTGGTTTCAGCTTTTGAATGTATTAGACACCAATTTATAAGTACATATATTTGTATTTGACAAGAAAAAATGGAAGGTTCAATGAATTATTATTTTAATATGGATGTGGATATGCCTTACCTACAAAGGGTATGTTTTGAAAGTGAAAGGCAAAGTTTTCTAACACTCAAAAATTTTCATTCCCTCTCCATCTCCCTCTTTAAAAAAAAAACATAGAAAGTTTAAAAGAGTAAGTACCTGGGAAATTATTTGGCTAATTATAATATTTATTTCCCTTTCATTGCTCCTGGGGGAACATCTCACAATTAAATAAAATAAAACATTGATCTCCAAATTATTGATTTATTGAGCATGTATGCTTGTGTTGTACAAAAGAACTTTGATGTCATGAAATGTTTTGCCAAAGGCAGTGAGAAATGTGTAATACTGTGATCTTATCTTGAAAAGAAAAGAAAAAGAAAAAATGCAAATAGAACAAGTTGCTTTTTCAATTCATTTTCTGATGTTTACATGTAGCTCCATCGAAAGCTGGAGGAGCTCAGAGATCACCTAGAAGGCAATGTGAAAGGATACTCTCTCAGAGTAAATGTACGATTTCACTCGGTGATTTTTTTTCTAAACTTCCGCTGGCTGGTAACACCAAATCTAATTGGTTTGTCCTTTCATCTCCATCTTTTTCCTTTCTCTCTCTCTTTCTCCCTCTCTCTTTCTTTTATAGCTGGGGTTTCATGCTAACATATATGAGATAAAGACAAAATTGTCAGGGTTTAAAGGAATCCTTCTTCCACACTGACCAATACTGGGGTTGGTTTGATAACTTTTAGACCTATTGCTAATTTTAAAATTCCCTGCTCAAAATCAAATTTGTTCCTCTAAAGAATTATAAATTTGCTGGGAATCACTCTTTATGCGGCTTCATTTTGAAGCTTTTCCATCAAACTATCTTTTACCTCATTAAAAAAATATTAAGCAGAATTTTAAATTATGGGCTGGTTCAGGCAAGTGATGCCTTGATGCTTCTCAAGCTTGGTCTGTGTGGGATATTAAGGTGCTCCATGCCTACCATTAGGAAAAATAATCAGTACCAGGGTGATATGATAGGTAAATTGGAAAAAAGGATTATTCTATGATCTCATAGAATTAAGTTAACAAACTTCTGAACTTGCACATTTCAAAAATAATTATAAGGTGTTTTTCAATTTAAAATAATCAAATCCAAATGAATTAAGCATATTTTAAACAGACTCCTGATACATCATAAAAACATGTAAGATGATAGTGCAGTGCCTAGAACATCATTTTGGAGGAAGGTGACCACAAGGCAAACCACACATTGTATATTTATTTTTTCACATTTCATCTAATAACTCCACTGCATATTTTTGTACAGAGCATTCTTTTCTTGGCAATAAAGTTGGATTTTAGGATTTAGACACAAATTATTTTGAGCTTCTTCGCCCCCTCAACTTGTGATTTCTGTTAAAAATTTGCTTCTCAACTCATGTTCTTTTAGAATAATTTTGAGAGATCCTTTCATTAAAAATAGAGCATTCTTTAAAATAGTATATGCTGTGGAATTAGAGGAGCTCCATACCATAGTTGTTAGAAAGCTAACTTGAAAGCCAGGAAGACCTGTGTTCATATCCTACCTCTACCATATACTGTCTCTATGACCCTGGGCATATCACATGACCTTTCAGTATTCAGCCCAACTCTTGAGGACCAGGTGTTATGGAGCAAATACTAGTCTGCGTTGGCAAAAGGTGTTTCTTCATCCAAGAGTTTCATATACTAATGATTTTCAGAGTTTTAATTCCTATCCTAATGAAATAAATTTAGTAGATGAGAGTACAATATAATACAATAAAAAAATTATAAACTTTTCACCTTGGACTCTATTCCTGGGGCTTCAAAGAATGGCAGTATGAATCTTAGTTTTATTTTTACTTTTCCCAGTGATGCTTACCATTAATATGTCATAGTTTCATAACTGTTTTGAAACATGGTCAAAATGGAATCAAACATTATGATGGATTTGTTTCATTGGGTTACTTGGTCTAGGTTCCAAGTAGGTAATATTGTTATATCTTTTTCCATTCAAGATCCCTTAATCACCACATCTGTGAGGTATATAATTCAAAATACTTCTGGCTGGACAAGTAATTAATTAACATTGGTTTAAGGGTTTCATCTTTTCCACCTCGTTCTACAAAACAAGTGTTTTGTTTTCCAAGAAAATTCTACAAGTATGCCAGATCCTCCATACTTTAACCATACCTCTACCCCATTAGAAGACATTTAGCATAAATGTATTCCCTTTTAAAACAGCCTCCTCAATGCATATAAAAAGATATCAGAAATATGCTAAAGTAAAAAAAATATTTAAGAATATGAATTAACTTATTTTTAGTGTTATACCTTCTTTACAAGAGGTGTGAAAATAGTTTCATTCAAGTCCATGGAAAGAATTATTCTTAGATAGAGAATCAAAAGAAAAGTATTTTCTGCTTCCTAAATATTTCTTATAGTCATGAGGATATATAACTACATCATCTCTAGATTTCTCTTCAATTCACCACCAGTGTCATTTAATGATTACTTGCAATGTCATCCTCATCTTTTCTTACACTCATTGGCAGCAATTTGCCCAGGTTTCCTTATGAGGGAATATTAGATTTTTCCAACCACAAGTACCCTATATAGGCTAATATATATAAAAAAAGAACATAATGAAATGCAACCCACTACCTCAAACAGATACCTTTCCTAATAAATTTAATACAAGAAAAGATGCAAATGGGTGGGTAGTCTAGGCTTATTCATTTCTGCTTGATTAATCTTGCCCTAAAACCTCTTTATAGGCAGCATTTTTGATGAACACTATGGCTTTCAGGCAGAACAAAGCCTGCGCAAATTGATTCAGATTCCTTCTCATTAATGGAGCCCCTTGAAATGAAGATTTTATTAGTACTTATTTTTCTAAAATTAAGTTGGCACATAGCATCTGTTTCATTTTCTGATAGAGCAGCAGATTCATTACAGTGGTCATATATATGAGTAGCATTGTTCTGGATTTTTTTATATTTAAAGAAATGCCATGAACACTCAATAACAAAGAAAAAAAATTTTTAATGGGTTTGATTTGTTACTTTTTTCTTTTTGTGTTAGTTGAGGGAAATGAGAGAGGCCTTTTTTCTTCGTTCTAATTTGTAGAAATAATTTTACTAAAATAAGTATACTCACCTGACAGTTTCTAGGATATCCTCATCTTCTATTGGATGAAGAGGGGTAAGGAGGGAAGGATAAGGAATAGAATTTTCCTTACTTAGAACCTTTGAATTATTAAATGTCTTCCCACATAGGTTCTTCTTTATTGACAGAAAAGATTATTGGGACCCTACAATCTAGCCAAAAAATACATCAGGTGCATTTCCCTTTTCTGTTCACTTTAAAGAATGTAAGTATATTGAATATAATCTTTTAGTAATATTCTTTAATTCATATAAAGGGAAAACAGTTGACTCCAAAGTGCTTGAATATCATTTGTCTAATTTAAGTGATGAGAAAAGAACTGCAAATTCTTGGGATGGATGTGCAATAAGATATGTGACTATAAGAGAAAGCTCACTAGTAAAGAAAAAAATAATTCCCCTTTTAATCAAAAAGAAACAGGAAACTTATTTAAACCTACTATTTATGGCAAAGAAGACATAAAAATGTTGAATAAGGAATTAGAATAAAATTTAATTTAGATAATTAAAAATAGCCACCTGATTGAGAAATAATATCATACAGATTTATCAAATGAGAATTAATTGGTTAGGAAAGTCAGGCCTTAAAGATTTTTGATATAATTAATAATTAATAGATAGCTATATGCTCAATTATTTTTATAAGCAAAATTTAGGAAATGGTTACTCTACGGTGTGATTCTAATAATTGTTCATTACTTACTCTATTAATATAAATAAAACAAATTATTTCAGGTCAATAAAAGGAATTGCAACTTAAAACAAGACTCATGGTAGATAGTAAGGAAAATGTCACAGTTTAGTATGAGTAGCATAATTTGCCAGTGGACATATTTTTGAAAATTATTTTAAATATTCATGGATGAACTTATAAGAAGTCTTTGTGTATGTTAATTCAATATTAGTGCAGATGGTTTATTCACTCTAGATGTTTTTTGTTATTTAATTTAGGCTTTAAGTCCAGCATTATTATATACTTTCATGTCACATACTTATGATGTTCAAGAAGTTGTCTTTGCATTTCTGATCACTATCAGGTTTTTTTAACTTTATCTTTACATATATACAGATACAGATTATTATATTAAAATGATTATTAATTGCAGTGAAATCACCTTCCTTCTAGAATCTAGAGCTTTGAAAATAAAATTGCCTATTAATGTAAGAAACTTTCTGATTAGTTATGCTTTGGAGATTAATGTTTTAGAGTTGCTGATGTGTCCATGTGATAATTTTTTTATCTTTTCTTTTTCTACTATTTTACCCCCCAAACATGAAATTAGCCTTATATTCTTTATCATTTTGTTCAATGTTAATAGTTCTGTTTAGTATTTTGCATCTATCAAGTCAGGAATATAAAAATAAACTCTTAATTCTTGTCACTAATTTAAAGAATCATTGATTAAGTTAAAACTTTTTTGTTTTGTAAATACTTTTTTATATATCACATGTTTTGTTTATGATTAAATTTTTGTGACAAAGAAAGCTATTTCCCCTAAGAAAACATCTATATCTCTTTTAAATTCTTCTAAATTCTCCATTGTGACTTCATCAGAAATCAGTCTTTCATCCATGATACAATTGCTACTAGAAAAAATGTAACATAATGAAAGCATATGATCATGTCGGTTTAATATATGTATCTGAAAAGGTATCAAGGTGTCTCTATTAGGAAATATCCCAAGTGAGTAGAAGCAGTTCTACATTTCAGCTTAACTGTATGGGAAATAAGAGTATTATTCCTAGTGAAAATCATTTCATCCCACTGGCTATTTGCCTGACTTTCCCCAATTTTCAGGCAATCTTAAAATGCATCTTTAATTCTTACATAGTGTGACTTGATTTTTTTAAATGAACCTTCTTTATTGTATTATTAAAATATTGTATTTGGTTTAATATTGTGTATAATAAGGGACAGCATGGTGGAGTGGATAAAGAAGTGGTCTCAAGTCAGGGAAGGCATGGTTTCAGGTCCTATCTCTAACATCTAGAGGCTGTAACCCTAGGCAACTCAACTCTCAGTGCCCCAGGCAATTCTCCAGGAGTATAAATCACAGAAAAGAACAGTTGCTACATGAATATAGGAATATGGACTGGTGGGCAAAGCTCACCTGAATTCCCTATGCTAATGAAATCACAGGTGTGGACCAAATACATAGATCTCAATAGTTATTATAAATATGAACAGTTTTTATTTAGCATCTTAAGTACTTTAACAGAAAATATGTTATGATGAATGAGATGCTTGACTCACTGAAATACCACCATTTTCCTCTAGAGAAGAGGACCCCCTGAATGTGTAAGGTTAATCAATATGATTTGTGAATGTAACAATCATTTTTTTGTGCAAAATAAAATTCTCCTAACTTTTTTATTAGGAACAGAAATTTCTCATCTAGAACTCCTAAAACCACTTACAATAAACCATCATTGCATGTACTGATACTTCTACACAGGTGTTTATTGCACACAAAGTCAAAATTTTCTTCTCAGAACTGACTTTAATACAATGAAAGATAACACAGTGTCTCTTTGACAAGCAGATCTCCTTAATAATAGAAAATGGAGTAAGAGAAATACCCAAACTGCAATGCTATCAGCCAAGCTGTTTTTAATAAGTTTTTCAAAATTTTCTGTCTTCTCTTAGCCCTTGAGATAATGAAAATTGGGACAAGAGCAAATGAAGAGAGAACAATAATTTAGAGATTTTATGGTCATGCTTTTCTGCAAAATAACAAAATTCTTCTAATTCTGAATTTGCCTTTTAATAAGAAAAATAGATATATCGCTTTATTAAAATGGCATTATTTGTCACCACATCTTTTAAAATATGAAAAGTACTATCCCATACCATTGAATAACACCAACATTATCAGAACTCTTATGCCTGGGATTATGTTTATACTTGTTACAGTCTAATAGTTACAGGAAAGTTCTGAATTAATCAACCTAATACCTTCGGAGCTTTCTCCTGCATATCTCACCCCTCCTAAGATTGTAAAGAAAAAACAGAATAAGATAATTTTTTTTTAACTTCTTAAACTACTTGCTTCATTATTTTTCCCCTTTTCACATCTGTTCATTTTGGATTGTTATTCCAAATTTGTAGGTAGAAGATGCAAACTTTTTTTTTTTACAAAAGGAAGTATTCCTACTTGTGCCTCATTCATTAAAATTGTGATCATGTGCCAGTGGGATACACAATTTAAATGAAGGACAAGACAGAGCCTTTGGTCTTGAACTTAGAATGGATTCAGCATTATAGAATCCATTAAACATGGCTTAACTGAAAATGAAGAAAAGCAAGATGAGCCTGGTAAGGAAGATTTGGTGTTCAATTATGAATCTATTTGGGAGTATGTGTGTGCGGTAATGTTGCCATTGGGTGGTATTTTTCTTATAAATTTGTAGTTTCATTAATCCTGAGAAAAGATAAGTTGAAGGAAAAACAAAAGATCAAAATAATGTGCTGGCTTTGGCATCCTGGGAAGAGTATGGCATTACAATATTCGAGAGTTATTCAATAAATAATTTTGAATGTGATTTTGAACTAATAACAATCAGTGTGGCATAGCAGGAAAAAGCAATCCCAGTGTGTTATATTGCCCAAATAAGCACAGTTCCATCTGGTTCTGTGCATGCATTTCTTCCATTAATTCATTTTACTTACTTTTTTAGCCAGGTGTTTTCAAGAAAAGATTCTACTTCACATGGCTCCAGCCCTAGGATATTTTCAAACCAAAATGTCTTCTTATAACAAATACTGAAATCCCTGGCTAATGTGTTGGTGTTGGAACCATCTAAACTTCTGAGACCCTTATTCTGACATCTTTCCTTCTTAACAGTGTTTTCTTTTCCCCACTGCACAACCAGGCTCGGCTTCCCTCGTGCTCATCTACCTATAGTGTTTCTGAGGTATATTCTGCACGTGTTTTATTACACAGTCAACAACATGCTCACCCTCACCGTTTTTCAAATTTTATTTTCCTGTTGCCTTAATTTATTTTGCCTTGCACTTTTCACAACCTGCCTAGAAAGAGATGGAGAACCAGAAGACAGTTATCCATTTGTGGGGAGGGAGTCACAGAATTGAATGCGTAGAGTGATCTCATCCTACACACCACCACAGTGTCCAGTTAGACTCTTTTAGAACATTATTGTATTGCTCTAGGATTTATAAAATCTGAAAAACTCAAATAATATACCTGTACTGCTACTATTATGTAAACTTCACCCAAAAGCTGCTTTAAATCAGGTCACTAAGGGAAGCAGTGTGGAGCAATCATTGGAAAGGCAGTAGAGTCAGAAGACCAGGTTCAAATCCTCGTTCTGCCTCATTCTCTGTGTGGCCTAGAACACAGGACGCTTAAGTTCTCAGAACCTCAGTTGTCCTAACTATAAAATGAAGAGGGTTAGTCTCCTTTCTGTTCTAAGTCTATGATGTAGTGGCAGATTCCAGGTTGTAGACTTGTATAGTAAAAAACTTTGTTGATTCTCCCTCTCTACCCACACAGCTGAAACATAAAAGTAAAAAAAAAAATTATTAAACAAAAGTTTTAAAGTGAAATTACTATTTCTTCCTTCTTTTCAAGAGAGAATAGCAAAAAAAATGCCATTTTTCCTTAAACCACATCAAAGTCAATTCACTTATACAGCAGTCATTTTTCTGATCCATTTACTGTACCAAGATTCTCACAATCAAGAAAGGCCCACCAATCATGAGATTCTGGCTCTTTTAATAAAATACATTAGAGGGGGCAGCTGGGTAGCTCAGTGGATTGAGAGACAAGCCTAGAGATGGGAGGTCCTACGTTCAAATCTGGCTTCAGACACTTCCCAATTGTGTGACCCTGTAAAAGTCACTTAACCCCCATTGCCTAGCCCTTACCACTCTTCTGCCTTGGAAACAATACACAGTATTGATTCCAAGTCGGAAGGTAAGGGTTTTTTAAAAATAAAAAAAACAAAATAAAATACATTCGATTGAGGTTTGTCCTCTCGGGAGAAAAATATCTTATTCCTGTTGTGTTCCTCAATGGTTAAGGTTTCTATCTTCCTCTAAAAAATTATTTGAAATCTCATCACCAGACTTTAAATAAACTTTTGATCCCATTTTTCCAAGCCAAGAACATTGGTAAGTAGTAGGAAAATAAGAACATACTAAATTCAAACTGTGATCAGAAAAGTTACTTTTAATGTGAGTGTTAATTTAAGAATATTAGTCTCTAATTCTACAGATATAGGAAATTTTTTCTCATATTAACTCTATGAAGAATATTATGCTACTTCAGTCAGCATATGAGATTCATTCAATTCTTACTATAGAAATGTTATCACAAGCTAGTTTTAAAACACACACACACACTCTCTCTCTCTCTCTCTCTCTCTCTCTCTCTCTCTCTCTCTCTCTCTCTCTTTCTCTCTCTCTCGCTCTCTCTCGCTCTCTCTCCCTCTCCCTCCAGTTCTATCAGATTGCCAGTAAAATTTTCAGAACCAGCATATAGAAGATCATCTTTTGACATGTAAATGGAAGAAACCAAATTTGAAATAATTAAGAAGGAATTAGCCTAGAGTCTAATTACTGAGTCATCTTTTAACTTGCAAATTAAAGGAGCCAGATCTGAAAGCAATTAGAAGGGTCTAAAGCTAGTCTTTCACCCTGGTACTTACTGTCATTTCTAATTTTTGCCTTTTTTTATTTTCAAGGTATAAGTTTCTTAGTTTTTTTCTTAGGATTGGTTTTGAGGAGAATTAATTTTTATTGAACCTAATTTTTGTAGAGAAAAGAAAAATCATGTGAGAAAAATGAATAATTAATAACATCAGTCAAGAACCTTGATAGAGAAGTTTAATTCCATCTCATCACTGCATTTTTCACAGGACACTTCATTTCGTAATTTTCCCCTGATGTAAGTTCTCAGTGTAAAAAATAAATAACTTCACCTTCTCACCTCATCTCGGCAATTTACCATATCCTAATATAAGAGGTACAGCAGTGGTACCATCTCCAATAATCCACAGCAGCCTCGGGATATTACTTTTTCTATGGTGGTATATATAAGATATATATATAAGATCAGTTGTAATGTGGAACTGATCTCTGGGACATTACTATTTGACAGGTATTTGTTCCAAGATACTCAGTACCTGAGTACACTATAATGGTCTCTGATTGGATTTTATCCCATTTCATTTTGTATAATTGATGATGATACATGGACTATACTAATTTGTCTTGAAACAGTTTTTCTGTCACCATAAAAGTTGTAAAATATAGACTACATAGGTGGCATTTATGTTTAATTTATGATACTTTTACAAGTAGGACATGAATCAACATTTCAGAGATTCCCTGAGTCTAGCATTCATTGTACAAAAGCAAGACCAGGAGTAAAGTCTCAGAAATGTCAAATTGCACAAAATATTTCAAACATATAAATCTTCCAGTTGAAAAAAACCTAAACTTAAAAACTGTTAATGAAATCTCCCCATTTAATTGATTTCAACAGAACTTCATTTTTTGTAAGTCATATTTTAAATGATGAAAAACTTGTTTTTGGCCTTAGGGAGCTTACATTCTATTAGAATGGTAAAATGTGTTCACAAATAACTATAATACAAGTGGCAGTGTGTCATATGCATAAGAGAGGTGATGAAAGGTTAGAGAAAAGAAGGTACTAGTTGGAGCAATCTAGAAAAGCTTCATGAAGAATATAGTATCTGAATTGGGTCCTTGAAAGTGAAAATGGCAAATGTAGAGAAAATCTGTCCCAGGGATGGCTTTTCCAAATACACAGAATAAAAAAGAAGTCAGATGAAAGTGTGTATTATGAAAAAAATGTTAAGTGCAAAACTCTATGCTAAATGCTAAGAATACATATAAAAAAGTAATATTCCCTTCTCTAAAGTAGTTAACATTCTAATAAAGAAAAACAACACATATTGAAGAGCCCTAGTATCTGAGGAGGGATATTGTGGTTCAGAAAGTCAAAGGAATAGGCAGTGAAGGGGAATGGACTGCTGCTTCTTCCAGTTTCAGTGGCATTATTGATTTAAATAAAATTTCAGCGTTAGAAACTAAGTGGAGGCAGAGAGAGCCTAGCAATAGAGTAAATGAGCAGAAGACAGACTGAAGCTGATCTGTGCATAGAAAGCTATGAGAACTTACCAATTAGGTCAATTCAAGATCCTAGATGGAAGTTCCAGAACAGAAAGAACAAAGTACTCCAGGACATGATCTTTGATTTGGAAAGTATAACATAGAGGATGATAAGAAGATGGATTATAGTTCATTTTACCTGAAAAGCAAAATGTTAGAAGGGGATTAACTTGAGAAAAAGAGATAAATATAGATAAATTGGAGCCAGATTGTATAGGAAGGAAGCCAGAAGAGTAGGAGAGAGAAGATGCAATAATGAATGGGGTTGATTGGTGGAATAAGACCCCCAAAAAAGTGAACAAAAACATAGGTGAAGGGCCATGGCAAGGAGTTTGGCCACCTTCGGCAACTAGATGGATTAAGGAAAGTTTGTGTGAGTGGGCGAATAGAGTGGTAAAAGAATGGACTTGTGGAGTTGAAGAAGCCCATATCAAAGAACTTCAATTTTGTTAAAGTTGGAACCCAGAAAGGACAGTGGGAATGGAAATGAACTCTTGAGGAAAAAGGGGAAACAGCCTTGGGGACTGAGATAGTGAGTCAAAGATGAATAAAAACATTGTCCTGTATTAGAAAGGACCTAATGGCAGTAGAGAAAGGGGGATAATTTATACTGAATTCATTCTGTGTGTTGATGACATCTTCCAGCATCTCTTAACAATTGAAAAGTAGTAAAACAACTGAAATGTCCTTCCTTCTTTATAAAAGGATTTATTGAACACCTACTACATGCCTAGTATCTTGTGATTGGTACTAGAGATACAATGACAGAGTAACTTATATTCTATTTGGGAGAAACAACATGAAGTTAGATAATATATACACCATAATTTATGGGGAAAGAGGACACTAACAACTGAGATCAGTTAAGGTTTATTGTAAAAGGTGTTAATCAAACTGGACTGTTAAGGAAATTAGGAATACTAATAGAAATGAGAAAATAGCCAACAAATATTTATCAAGTAGCACTGTGTTTAGGAATACAAAAAATCAAGCAAAGGCAAAAAGAGGTCCCCCTCCAAGGATCCCACATTCTAGAGAAACAATGTACATGCCAAAAAAGCTATGTACATGCAAGATATATACTGAGTAGGTAGAAAATAATCTCAAGAGGGAGGCAGAGGGCCTGGGAAAGTTGACTTCAGAAGGTGGAATTTGTCTGAATCTTAAAGGAAACTAAAAGGCAGAGAGGGGTGAAGGGGGTGTTCCAGGCAACTAGGGGAAAGACATGAGTAAAGAAATGAATGTTATTTATAAGCATGTGGCAAAGAAGAAAGTTCAATTAGCCTATTGGGTAAGTCTACTTAACCACTTTCATTATTTGGGAAGTTGCGTAACTTGTGCAGCATGGCAGGCAATTTGGGGGAGAATGTGTTAACTTTGGAGTTCTAAAACTACTAATGCTAAATCTGTTCCAAATGCAATGATGTTTTCTCTATAGTTAGTCTTATCAGAAGGTCCTGTTTGGGTAATAAATCTCTAAGGAAGTGGAGGCCTTCCTTCAAGGTAAGATCAGTCAGGTTTATCTTGTCCTTACCAGGTCCCTATTTACACAAGTATTTTAACTCTGTTCTATATTTAACTATTTAATATTCTTATCCTCTGACTTCTAAGACTATTTTTTTCTGGCAGTTGTCTACTTCTTCTACAAGTACATTCCAGGCTTGCATGTTATGTTCTAGGAGTAATAAGAAAATCAGTTCAGCTGGAACATAGTGCATAAAGGAATGTAATGTGCCAATCAACTGAATAATAGACTAATGGGAATAATATGAAGGTTTTTTTTTTCATGTAACCCCTTGAACAGCAGTTTGATCCATAATTTATCTTGACAAATAATGGTGAGGGTGCTAAAAACTTCAATGATAATGGGAAGCAAAAATATTTTACTCTTTTTTTCTCCATGTCAATCTCCCTTAATTTACATCACTGAGAAAACTAAATAATACCTATTTATCACATTGTTAATCCAAATGTATCACAATACCTTTGTCTATTGCATTCTTAAAAAAAAAATTCTTTGCAGAAAAAGGAATGCTGATGGCCCATGATTTACAGTAAGGTAATCTGTAGTTGTCCTTGTTGGAAGTGTCACTCAATTGCTAAAGACCGTTGTAGTATTAAAAGCCTCTTTGTAAAATAATGACACTTCAAGAAATGCCATTCTCTTTAATGTTCTGGGATGATTAAAAGACTTCATTTCTATGTCTTAATGTACAATAATGAGGCCTTTCCATATATATAGGAAACTAGAGGAACTGGACCAATCGTTTCATTAGTATGAAGGAATCCTAGATAAGGAAATTGTATTTACTAATGCCTTAACTTTTTACCTGTCATTCAGTTACTTGTATCGTTATGTGTTCTAACTAATGAAACATAGCCTGAGGAGACTTCTAATTTTTAAAAATAGAGAAAGGCGCTCCATAATATAGTTTATTAATGGCATTATTTTGTAAATATGGTACCAGGGGACACATGTATCTTCATCATAGTGGTCCCTTGATTTTTTATCTTAGGATCATTTTCACATTTGGGAATCACAAAACAGTATTAAATAAAGATGTTTTGTGAATAGTATGGCACAAATGGTATATCTTTACAAATGGGGTTAATCTTTTGAAGTCAGACAAAAAAAAAGGAAACTTATCTATTGAAGTTCCAATTGGCCCTCTATCTTATACCAACATTTAGTCATACAGAGTTCCTTTTAACATACTGATCTAGAACTTTCTTTGTTCAGCTAGAACTAAATTTTGCCCAAATCCCCTGTGTACTGATAATCATTTTTTAAAATATAATAAAAGGTGAAATATGGTATATATGTGCCATAAGAGGTACTGTTGGATTCCAAAGAACAGAAAGATTTTTTTTGACTATAGGATTAGGAAAGACAAAGATGGGGAGAAAAGCTATTCCCCTGAAAAGCAGCACTGATGAATTATAGCCAAAGTTGAGTTGCATATAAAGGGAGGCAGTGTGGAATACAACAGAAAATGTGTGGGATTTGGAGTCAGCGGCCTGTGTTAAGAATCCCAGGTCTTCTACTTACTCCCTTTATGATTCTGGACAAATCATATGTCCCTCCAACCCTCACTGTGCTCTTTGTAAAATGAGGTAATATTTGTAGTACTACTTCCCTCTCAGAGCTGTTATATCAAATGAGAGGATATATATATATATATAAAACACTTTAAAAACCTTAAAATGCTAGATAAAAGATCCTATTTTGGACTTCTGGTACAATTCCATATATATAATAGATAATTAATGCCTGATGATTGATTGTTTTGGTTAGAACTGGGGGCTAAAAAATATTAACTCTAAGATACCCTGGGAAGTGCAGAGATTTGTCAGATTTTCTGATGGATCTGTTATTGGACTAGACCAATAGTTTTGAAATTCGAATCCTGCATACACTTGTGTTATACTTTAATAATTAACTTTATGCTTCATCACCCCATTCATTAAGCTTTTTTTAGCTAAATTTGTATTGAGGGTACAGCTAATGCCAAATAGTTATTCATCCTGGTATCTCAGTAGATCTTAATGGATGTGGGGAGAGAATTCAGGCTGTTGATCTCACTTATATAGTCCAAAGTTCTCTACGGTTTTTTTGAAATTTCAATTTTGTTTTCCATGGCCCCATTAGAAACCCTTTATGTGACTCCCTTTCAAAGATATTGATCACCAGATTGAGAAAGTCTGGGATAATCTAAATGGAAATTTTATATCTAAATAAATCCATAGGACTTAATATTTGAAGAAGTGTATTTTATACAATTACAAAGGGCAGTAAATTAAGGATTATTACTAAGTCACTAAACAATAATTCTTGGTGAACCCTGTTTGAAATGGAGATGAAAATCTGATCTAAATGATTAGCAAAAAGGACATTTGCCTCAGATTGAAATTATGGGATCTTTTACTCATATATAAAGAGGAAACTGTCAGCTGGTAATTTAAGCAAAAAAGGAAGGTTGATGTATCAATTTCCTATGACCTTTTTTGAATAAATTAATCTGTTTCTCAGGATAAAAACCCATCTTCTTTATCAAAGAGATTTTTACTCTTTTTGGGCTGAGCCGCAAAATACTTTCCTTCCTGTGCCCTTATGCTCCACAGGCCAGCATTTTCTCTCCATTATTCTCCTTCTTTCTTAATTAACCCAATTGCCTCTCATGTCTAGGGAGACAGTGCCAACACACAGCCTTCACAGCTTCCAGTAAATTACAGAGTTTTAATGAATACTAAGTAGCTCATGATCTTACCTTATACCGGAAACCTTCTTGGATTTAATACCACGTCTCTTCCTCTTAGATTTGCAAGCAGTTTTGAATTATCACCAATTCTTTTATACATTTATATATATATATGCATATATATATATATACATATATACACACACACATATATATACATATATATATATACATATATATAATATCTTCCTGACTACTAGCAATATAAATTTTCCCCACATATCTTCTTCTTGTGCCCTTAGACACATTCATTTGTGTACAGTGGAGTTCATAGACTGGCCTCTAACAAATAAAACTATCATTGCTCTATAGTCATCATTCCTAAATTTTCAGAAACACTTGTTTTCCCATAGATACTGCCTCTCCATTTGTTTTATTTAAAAATTCAGTCCTTTTGATGAACTGTTTATGTTTCCAAATTATATTTTTGCAGAATCACTTGTAAATTTCTCTTTAGTCTCTACATACAATCTCTTAGCAGCCATATGAATTTGGGGAGTTGAGATATGATACATTTTAAATTGTGAAGTATTTAAAAGTTCCCTTTCCATCATTTTTCCAAAAACAGTAAATCTGGCAGCTTCTCACTATATTTCAGAACCCATTTCTCCTTTATCACAAGTAATTAAGATGGAATTTCCACTGAGGCTTTTAAAAAATGAACTACATTTATTCTACTGATTTGCTTACCTTTCTGAAGGTCTTTAGGGAAAATAAAAATAAAGGTCTTTGGTGTTTTGTTTTATTTTGCTTTTCAATACTGTTATATAAATAGAATCATCTTAAGTCTTTAGGCATGTCTTTTAGACATGTTCCTTGCTTCTTGTAGCATATAGTGAGAAATTTTGTTTGCACAGTGATTACTTTTGGGAAGAAATCTGAAATCTTGGATATTTATCTGTAACTTCGTTATCAGTTGTTTTAACCTAAAGAATTGCTAGTATGCTCTTTTTTTGCCCTGAGTCTACATCTTCATTATTTTAAAGAATTTAGAATAATAACAATTTTGAACATTTTATTATATTATCATTTTATATTATATGAACATATATTATTTTTTCCCTCTTTCATTCTATCTCATGGTTCTTCCTTTTTCACTCTGAGCACTGCTTTTCATGTTTTCTCTTTGTCTTAGAAAACACTTTTAAGTCTGAGTTCAGAGATTTGAGTCTATTATCTGATCTATTCATCAAGTTTTGATTTAATCCCTCCCCTTTTTTAGATTTTGCTCTTTGTTTTATACAGCTGCCCTATTATAACACCTTTCCGGCAATTTTCAACTGTCCTTGAGGTCTATGACAAAAATTCATTCATCACTTAGTTATGTAGAGCACAGAATATGTTTTACCATGTTTTAAATGCTGATTAGACTTAAATGGTGAGCTGGTTCTCAAAAGCCTATATTTGGTTCATAATGTAGCTGAAATTATACTTTTATTTAAGTACATTGTGAGTTAAGTTTGTGATGTAGTCTACAAATCTAACCAACTTAATATTTCTAAGGAAAGGTTTCTTCCACATTCTAGCTTAGATCCTGAAATGTTAGGAAGAGAATACCTCTTACTCTAAGTAAGAGACCCTTCCTTTCACCCCCTCCCCATCCTTTCTTGCCATAGCCTAGTAGATTCTGACTTACTCCTCATATACATCCCTCTTTTACAATGAAAACTGATCTATCTTCAAGCTGAGTTTCCACTTCAAATAAACATTACTTTTCAGCTACTGAATAAGTCGAATTGCTCTGTATGTGTACTTGAGTTGAAGGATCCAGTGTTTTTATGCTGACTGTGCCATATGGATAATGAAGGTGCTCAGGTATTGAGTTCTAGTTTACTACTTATAATATCTTGCTTTTTTCTTTGAATACGCTGGAATTTATTTTAATTAATGCTAACATTACAGAGATGCTTTTACTGAATTAGAAAAATTATAACTACCATTATACTCACCCTTGTATTAACACTAAGGATTCCCTTAACAAACCTTGGACTTATTCTCATACAGCCCTCATATGGATAATTCTTGTCACTGAGTCTACCAAGTCCTAGTCATTCATAAACAATTAAAGGCATTTTCCTCAAATATCTCATGAAATCACTAGAAATTGGGATCCACTGTCCAGTACTACAAGATGCTCCATATTTATAATCATCATCATTACTTCTACATGAGAGCCTATGAGTCTTGTGAGATAGACCTATAAACAACTAAAAAAGTTGAGCTTGATGTTTTTGAAATCTAAGTTAATCTTTTTCCCAATCCTTTCATCTGTTTCCCAAAGTCTGTTCTTTGGAATTCAACTTTTAACCAACTCTGTCATCTTCTCTTGAATGCATCTAACAGTTTACAGGTCTCTCCAGATGTAGTTTGAGCAGAAGATTCTTTTGATTTTTAAACTGCACTCTGCATTCATGTTCTTGCTTGTTGTAACTTCTGTTCTGCTGGTGTTTTTCCTGTCCAAATGTAATGTTCCATGTCTCGGCAGCTTTTCTGTAGGCTTTTGTCTTTGAGTATAAGTAACCAATGGAGATCTTTTGCTTAGCTTCTGTAGCTTATACCCAATGAAATGTCCTAGAGATACTTCAAGTTAAATCTTTCTGAATTTGGCCACTATTTTTGTTTTGGCACACCTACTCCATTACTCAAAAATTATTTATCTTTGAAGCCAGAAGTGTCAGATTTGTAGACTTCATGAAGCCTGCAACACTAAGTGTGGTCCAAAGCTGATTAAAATATAAATGGAAAATATTTAACAAATTACAGTATATCTAACAACCACATACCTTATATTTAATAAAGAGTTAATAAAATTAAAATATAATAAAACAAATATGTTTTAAAATTAAGGCAATATGCCACCTGCAAATCTCCTTATGGATGGATTAGTGGCCTTCATTTCTAGTTAAGATTGACACCATCATTTTAAGCCACTGTACAGATTTTGGTTGTTTACTGTCTCTTGCTGGTCACTAGTTGTTCTCAGAGGGTCTTGTACCTTCACAGACCTTTGACCTCTTGGACCATTCTGACTCTTATTTCTCTAAGTTGCATCATTCCTTTTTTTTCCCCAACTCAGAATAAGCTGCCCACCCATACCAGAAAGTCCAGAGAGTTTTTCTCTTTTATGTTTCTGCTAAAATTAGCAAATGCCTTCTGACTATTACCATAATGGTATTCTAGTATTGTAAACAGATTAATAAGTTATTTCAAGATTTCCTCCCTTCAAATTCTGAACAAATAAAAAAGTAGGCCCCTTTGATGTATTCTACCAATTATTCCTTCACCAACACTTCAATTTGTATGGCCAATCTAAAGTTCTGCAAGTTTCCCAGAGATACATGACTTCTTTACTGAGATTTGTAAGTTGGCCATAAACAAATTCCTTTCCTATAATGAAGGAGATTAAGACACAGTAGTATCTGAAGATGAAGCATCCCTTCCTTTAAGTTTATTATTTATTATTATGTAAGTTTATTTATTGGCAGGTTTTGTCTATTAGGACCTCCACTTTTTAAAGCAAGCCTTTTCTGAGAGAAATCTTTTGATGAGTTTCCGGGTACTATTTCCCAGAGTTACTATAGCAGGAATTGTTTAATTTTAAAAAAATTTTAAACTGAGTTTTTTAATAGTTTAAGTTTCTTATTGATTACTTTCTCTTACTACATCTCTTGTGAATATCTTGATATTTTTATTATGTCATTATTAACACAATGTCCATTCTTAGAACTTAAAAGCTTAATTTCCACTTAAAAGCATTAATTTCCATTGTGTCATACTACATTTCTTTTTTATTATAAAGATAATTCATTTTACCAATTACATGTAATAACAAATTTCCACATAAGGTTTCCAAAGTTATATGATCCAAATTGCTTCCTTCCCTCCCACCTCCCAGAACTGGTAATAATTTAGTCTGGTCTGGGTTTCATACATATATTATCATGCAAAACATTTCCATATTGTTTGTTTTTATAAGGGAATAATCATACAAAACCAAAACCTAAAAACTAAAATGAAAAATCATATGCTTTGATCTGCATTCTAACTCCAACAGTTCTTTTTCTTGAGGCAGATAACATTCTTTATCAGTGGTCCCTCAAAGTTGTCCTGGATCGTGGTTTATGCTATATTCCTTGAATGTTAACTCCCATTTAGTTCAAATTTCAGTTAAAATTGTTAATGACAAAACAAAAATACAGAGCAGTATAGCCTAGCATGAAGAACATATGGTAATAATGTCACAAATAAGCAAATGCTATCAGTGTCCCATACAGATAAGCAACAGTATCATCAATCACACATAAATTCAAATAGTTTGAATTATCAGCAATACAATACTATTGTAGATAGAGGACATAATGCATTAATCAGCATTAATAATTGATAGCATTAACAAAAATGGCATTTGGCTATGTAATATAGTGAATTGATTATGAGAAAAAAAACTCTAAAGGTGGAAAACGTTTAAATTTAAGTTAAAAAAAAAACAATTTATCAGTATCTGAACTGAGAAGAATCAAATCCAGTGATGATACAAACAAGATGTTTCAAAATTAGAAACAGGAAGAATAAAATGTTTCTTCAGAAAAAAAGAAACAAAATTTACCTATGAGGGAATAATCTCCTTCACCTTTAAAAATCACAAACATCCAAAAAACTTTCTTCCATGATAAGATAATAATGGAAATAATCTGGAAAAGATAGGAAGTGATAAGATCAAAGATACATGTTAAAGGACTGACCATGGCAAGGAGCAGGACCACGTTATCAAAAATCAAAGTGGAGGAGGACATGGTGAGGGATAGTTGCAGTGGGCACACAAGATAAGGAAAGAAGAGAAACCTCCCTGCAAATAGACTCATTTTTTTTTTCAGTGAAATAACTGAGATAGCAGGTGGAGTTGCTATGCAAAGATTGAGAACAGCTTCTTGTGGTGAATAGAACTACAAGTGGGCAGAAAATTGATTAAGGAGGAAAAAAGACTTGCATTTGTCACAGTGAAGGCCCAGTTGAAGGTAGATTATATAAATGTGTAATGAACTTAATCAGCAGTTTCCTAACTTCCTGCATGTTGAGCAGTATATGAGAAGAAATAAGATCAAGGCAATGCTAGCACTGGTGTTGGATAAGGTGTGAACGATAGTAGGACAAGGGATCAGAGAGTAGAGGATAGGATAACAATGAACTAGAATTTAGGGCACTTTACAACTTCCACTTTTCTCTTTCCACAAAAAGCACTTTTCTCACAACAACCCTGGGAAATAGGTGGTATAAGGAATATAACTCTATTTTACCTGAGAAAACTGAGGGGGTTAGAGAAAATCAGTTTTGTAGGCTCACATTCTAGTAAGTAGCAGGATCAAATCATCTTTTGACACTTATCTCAGCATTGTTTCCACTATACAACACACTGTAAACATAGATTTTGAAAAGCAAATTTTTAGTCATTTGTTAAATTAAGAATATTATTGAATATTTCAAAATTATCTACATGAAAAATTATGGAGCTGTTTGTACTGACTGATAAAAGACTACTGCCTTTTTAAAAATCATAATTACTACTCTGAATAAATTATTCTGTGGCATTTATAATTTTGATAATTCTTTGCATCTGTATCATGCCTTGTCTCCAGAGAGCTCCAAGAACTTTAAAATATTAATTTGTCGCCATTGGCAGCATCTTTGTGAATTTCATCCAGTTTTTAAACATGAGGCATAGAAAAGTAAAGTACATTGCCTCGGGTTATTCTCAAACAGTAAAAGGCCAAGCCAGAAATAGAATTGGAGCATATGTGGTGATTACCCCCTTTATATCTATGAACTCTCAGCAGGTTGAAACAAAAGTACCAGCTGACTTTTTCAGTAGCTAGAATATCTATCCATTTGGGGGCTATTGACCTTATCATATGAGTTTTTATTGAACTGAAATTTGTTGGGCATTGGGAATTGTATTTCTTTAAAGGTTTGTTTCATGCCTGCTGGCATTTGTCAGTTAACTCGGGGATAAAGAGTGATTATAAGCATATGTCACATGAACCTGATAAAGAACTTGGCCTGATTTACATGTTCAGTTTGAAAATGCTTTCATGCTACTTAATTGGTTCATCATTTTTGTTGTACTGGAAGGTGAGACTAAAACATTAGTGATTCTTAGGATGTCTACTCTGGCTGATTCCCTTGTAATGATACAGATTTTAAGATGGGATTTTATTTAGAAAGACTGTTATCATCCATCACCCTTGGAATAGAGCAAGTAAGTTATATATCAAATGCTCAGTCAAATGTACTGTAGTTTTAAAATCTTCCTTGTCTCTTTCTTCCCCCGTCAAATGACCTAGTTTTCCATTTCTTTAACCCTGCTATCATTTAAAGAAAGGGTATCTCTTCCATGGATTTTCTACAACAGATTTGTAAGAGTATATAACAAAATGGAAAAGAATGAGCTTGAAATTTTAATTTATGTACTATGAGATTGCTAATAGATGTTTTGACTTCCATGACCTTTCTACACCATGTTTCCTTTGTATTAATTAATTTACTTGCTCCTATTTTTTTCTAAGCCTATCCTCACATAAGAAAATGATAGTCTATTTTTGAAAGACCATTGGAGCCATATTACAAAAGGAGTTGCCTAGAGCCATCACTGACCCTTATATAATGTTTTCAAGTTTTCAAAGGCCTTTAATCCATGGCTGATTAGATCCTCACTCCAATCCTATGTAGTAAGTGCTGCAGATATTATTATCTGTATTTTGTAGATGATGATGATGATGATGATGATACTGAGGACCATAGAAGTGACCCACCAGTAGTCACACAACCAATAAATATCTGAGAAGGGATTTGAACTCAGGTCAAGTCTTTCCTCCAAACCATGCTGCTTTCCCTATTCAGGAACAAATGAATAGGGCTTACATTCAGAAGACCTGGTGTTGAAATTTGACTTCCATAAATTTGCTGTATGACTTTGGAAAAATTATTTCCCCTCTTTGGATCTAAGTGTCACCACATGTAAAAATGAAAGGGTTATTTATCATAGGCAATTGCCAACACTTCTTTATAAATTATTAAATTCTAAATCCTGTAAGCAAAATAGAAGGCTCATCTCCATATGCCAACAGTGTCCCTTCCCTCACCAGAGCTGTCTTAACCTCCTTATTTCTAGTTCTTTATAGGCTGTCATAGTTAAATGTTCTTGTTAGTAAGCATGGCACAAGCTTCTGCATGTCTCTTTGGTATGGCTAGTGTGTGCAACTTTATTGAAAGGAAAATTTTTATTAGCAATCTAGCCACACAGATTTTTTTTAATTTAACTTTAATAATTATCTGAGCTTCTGGATCCTGTACAGGGACTGGCAAAGGAAGAGAATTCCCCCTAGATAGGGTAACTGTGATAAAAATGAGAAAACTAAAATGAACTTGCTGCTTATTGCAATTAGATGCTTCTGAATTCCAGGCCAGCATCCTTCTATGAATGAACTAGGGACTTAAGGACTGTATCATTTTCCCAGACACAGATATGTTATCTAGTCATGAAAGAATACTTTAATAGACCTGTAATCTCACTGGTGTAGTTTCTCATTTGGAAAATGCAGACCTAGCCATACCTCTTATCTGAGCAACTTTTGCCCAATTCCTCTTATAAATTTTCTACAGTGAGCTACCTTCTCAGACTTTTCACATTATGCGGAAGCACATTGCAGTCTCCTTGTTGCCTCTCACTCATATTATATGACATTGATATGTCTTTTTATCGTTGATGTTATCTTTTAACATTGCAACTCATTATCGGAAAGATGATGCAGCCTATTCAAATTCATGTGTATCTCTTCATTGTGATATGGATGATCTAAAATTTTAATTCGGAAGTTCCATGATTCTGCCATTTAACAATGTCAACCAGTGGTTTTCAAAAGATGATTTCTGGGAGAAGCTCAGGGTCATTGAAATCACTATGCATTTTTCAAAGTGCAATTTTGCCAGTTCTCTTCCCTCTGAAGTTTTAGGCCTGGATCATTTAAAATACATGTACAAAGGGAGAGGAGGGAAAAGAATATTTAGAACACTCAAACTTAAGAGATGATATGAGGAATTAGCAACACTAGCTAGAAGCAGTGTCCTCAAATACTTAGCCCAGTGTTTGAAATATAAACAATTAGATCAAATTAAGACTGACTTTAATTGTCTTGCAATTAAATTTCACAAATTAATCATCCAGCTCAAAATTACATCAAATATGACTGAATTTGTTCATGTCTTTGGCAAAGTTCAAATTATTTTTAATGTACCTACTATGATACACATTATCATCAGTAATTATAATTTACTGGTTCAAATGTCAGAAGGCCCTTGATCAGTTCCATTATACATTCTTCTTGCTTATTTGAACACCTAACTAGATACTAATAAATATCTTATTGATGAAAAATAGATGTCTTGCTTTGTTTTCTATTTGCAATTTCATATTGAAACAATGAGAAAGTAATGAAGGACCATGAATCTTATCATTTAAGCTCTGAATCCTAAAATAATGATTTTTTCATTGAATCTCTGGGTTTTAGTACTGCATACAGATTTTCCAGTGTTCATTCCACAGTTAAGTCCTATCTAGAATTTTCTCAAGGAATAGTAATAAAAGTATAGTACCTAGAACTAGACTATGTTTTTGCTACTCTGAAATTAAAATGTAGGTGAATATGACAGAGACCAGATAGACTTTATAGAATTCCACAGTAATACTTTCATCTTCATCTAAATATCACCTTTATCTCATCTCCTTTTATTCATGGCAAGTATGGAAGTCAATACATGGCCATGCAACTTAGTGTAATTGATGAACTTTAAGAGTTTATAAAGAGTAGGAATAGTCAAACATTCACAAGTTGAAAAGAAAGTCACAATTATCTTGGGTTGTTCATTTAATCTAGACTGCAGTTCACATAGTAAGTGTTTGAGGCCTGTGCTGAGTTTTCCTACACTATAATTCTCTACTAGTAACATCACCAAAAGCTGCCTTCTACATTTGAGAACCATAGCTTTAGCCTTCCTACATCATCTTCCTTTCACCAGAATTATCTTTCAGAACATTTTGAAATCCATGTCTTGGGACATTGGTCTATAAACCTCCAGTCTGAGCCATTTGCATTCTGCTTGCCTGAGCCACTGCTGCTAGTCTGTGCATCTCCTGATACAGCTTTCCATCTGCTTGAACATTTTAGTCATACTATACTAATGCTTCAAGCTGTGTTTGAAAATTACTTTAGTTCCCTTTTAAATATCCCTCCCACAAGGGAAACGTTGCTACTGCTATTCTGATTACCTCCAAGGTTAGTCAAATTACATACCCTTTCCTTTATACAAATGTCCTTTTGTGTCTTTTTCCTAAACCTTTGGCCATCTCCCTATATAGGTATTAAAAGATGGTTCGATAACTGAATAAATAATGGCACTTTAGATGCTGACTGTGTATATTAGTGGTTGAAAGTAATACTCAAAACATCCCATGGTCTCCTGTTCATTATCTATATTACTTTCACTCATTTCCTATATCTCTTCCCCACATTTTTCTTTTCTGTGGATCTTTTTCTGCAAAATTTTTCTTCACAACTACTCTTCCCCTTTGCCTTTGGCTCCTGGCACACCCTCCTCTGCTTCTCCTATTCATCTGCCTTTGGCTTCCTAAGGCCCACTGACCTTGCCCCAGTTTCAAACACTGAGCAATAGCATAATTCCAGCAACTATTTTTAAAAAGAATGTTTCCATTCTGCAGTGATATGCAAAATAGGAATAAGCACACTTGACATACAGTGCTCAAAAAATATATGCTACACCATTATCTAGTACCAGTTCACAAAGGGTGCCACTGAGCCACAAAGACATGGATGATAAATTATGGATGAAACCAACACAAACAATGCAAGCATAATTTATCCTAACAGTTAAAATCTCAGCATATGAAACAACACTGTCAGAAGCTTTAAAAGAAAAAGGCTATTTGTGATTGTTTAACTTGGATAAAATATTGTGTTAATGAGAATAAGGTTATAGGAGTGATTACAATATAAACTAGTAAACATTATTGTATTCTGTGGTCACAGGTCTAAGTTAGGCATATTACTAATATTTGCACAGTGCACAAGGGAAACAAATCAAGAGATTGTATTGAACAACATAAAATGAACACAACAGTAAAATTTCACTATTTGGCCTTACTGTGGGAAAATATCAATCTGAATTTTTTTTCTCCAGTAGAATTGTCTTTGTATATGAAAGACAACAAATTTTACAAATAGAAAATGTAAATACAAATAGATAAATGTAAGCATAATGTTTTTATATGTATACTTTGACTATATATTGTTATATAAATAGATTAATTTTCATCCTGGTTGGAGAGATAGTGTGATAAAAATGGAATGTACCACATTTTTAGGGTCCTTTTAATCCAATGATTATCCCAGTCAGAGCCTATATTTATTTTTTTTAAGTCCCAGACTTAAAAAGTAGTATTATTTCAGTGATTACCTGTGCATATGTTTTTGTGAACAGATTTACATTTACAAAAGCTTTGTGTTCTTTTTTTTTAGCTAGTGCTTAGAATGTTTCTTTTGTTTTTTAACTTTGGTAGCTGATGGAAAAAATTTTTTTCATAATTCAGTTTTCATTGGTCTTTTGATTCTGTCCCATGACATATTCATTAGTAAACTAGGATAGTAGATAAACCACACAACTGTTAATTGAGGGTGCTAATAGCTGTAAAATAGTAACAAAAGAACATTTCATTCCCAAGAGAATGAATCAATATTAATGTGGGGTCATAGCAATTAATATCTTCATGCAAAGATCTAATTATAATAAAGTGTCAATTAACCATCACCTTACTAATTTTAATCATAAAATCATAAAACAGCCACAAACAAAAATAGCACAAAACAAAAAAATAAAAACAACCCCTGCATTTTAAAGCCTAACTGGGTTAAGCTGACTTCTATAGTTCCTTTTAGCTTTAGTTCTATAATTTGGGAAGAAAAGAACAAATGAAAAGGAAAACCAATATTCTAAAATCAAACTTCTAGAGAATGCCCTGGGATGCATGTCTATTTAGTTCCCTGTCTTAAGTATAAAGAACTGCACAGTGAAAACTTATGTCCATAGTAATGACCCTCAGAAACTATGAGATCTTGAATCACAAAAGATTCAGTTGCATTCACCTAACTATACTTCAGATACTTTAATTGGTTTATACTCTCATAATTGTGGGTAATCCCTCCATCATCACTATTGATTATGTGAGTAGTTTACTTATAGATTGAGTAGATTCTGCCTTATATGAGAGGTCTCAGAGTAGAACACTCTCTCTAGCATTTCTTCCTTTAGACTCTGCTGCATTCAGATGCCTTAAAGCAGCTTTAATATGCAATTAACAATTCATGTGATTAAAAGAGCATATCCTCTTATACACTTATAAAAATGGATTATATTAGATAAATCAATCCAGTATCCTGAAGACCAGGATTTAGAAAAGATACTCTTTTAATCTGAACATCATATTCTAACTTCAGCGAAAGACTTTCTAAACTAAACTTTCTTGTAATTTATACTTCAGATGGAGAAGCTTATATACTTTTTAGCTTAAACACAGCTCAGAAGTTACAGGATTTGGGAGCTGAGATTTAAAAGATCATATATAGTTTAACCATAATTATAACATTGCCTTTTTTGATCATCTAATCTCAATTCAAAGAACTTCAGTGAGTGAGGAAGTCTACCTTAAAGGTTGGCCACTGCCTTTTTTAAACAGCTCTAAGTGTTAGGATATTTGCCCTTATATTGACACTAAATTTTCATCAACTTTTACTCATTATTCATAGTCCTATACTTTGTGCTAAAATAAGTATAACATCCCTTCCACAAAACGGCTCTTCAAACTCTTCAAAATAATTTAAGTTATCACATTACTACCAAAGCCCTCAGTTCTTTGGGCTAAACATACCATATTCTGTAACTACCTCATATATGATAAAGTTTAGAACCCCATCACCATCCTGGGAACCCTCCTCTGGTTATCTATAGCAATAGCTAAGGACCTTGACTTTGATTCTAAGAAGAATTCTAAAAGGCACTGTTATAAGGGATGGTTTATGAACACTCAGAAAGGGATGTGGCAACCCCTGTGAGGCAGTACAGATTCAACAGGAAAATCAAAACAAGAACCTACTTTTAGTTTTATAATTGGCACTGTTTAGAATCTGAAGATAGGAAGTCATATCTGTTCAAACATATTAAAAATAGATTAAAGTTCTATTAGAAAAGGCTAATTCTATTAAATTATTCTCTAAACCAAACTTGAACTGACATTTGGCCTAATTTTTTCTTGTTTATTCAGTCATGTCAAATTCTTTATGACCCCATTTGAGGTTTTCTTGATAAAGATACTAGAGGAGTTTGCCATTTCCTCCTCCAGCTTATTTTATAGATGAGAAAATTCGGGCAAACAGGGTTAAATTTCTTGCCCAGAGTCGCATAGCTAAATAAATGTCAGAGGCCAGATCTAAACTCAGGAAAATGAGTCTGAAACTCATGCTCCATTTCATAGGGTAAATATCATCTCTAATAATTATAACCTCATTATACATTTTATCTTATATACTGAATCATGAAATCTTGGTTTTGAAGGGATGATAGAACTTTTTTAAAAATATTATATCCAACTACTCACACAAGCCAATCTCAGCTTATTTCTGAAGTTCATTATGATAATTTAAAAAATCACTTAATGTATCCCCAAATGAAACAAGTTCATTTGAGACTATCTTCTATTAGATTATCACTGGAATTGTACACTGATTCCAAGTAGTGTAAATAATTGAGTATTTAACATAGTTAAATCAAAACATCGGGTGTGATTTTTGGTTGTAGTTTTATCTTCATAACTATATTCTGGGATCATTGAAACAATTGCAATTTCCTAAATATTCTCTACTCTTCCTATTAAAATTCTGAGCCTATTTAATTATCCATCTTGAGAGCATATAAGATACATCAGTTCACCTAATTTTATATCAAAGTCTGGAAAACAAATATTCTTCATCCACTTAGTTTTTTCCTATATGGATAGTTTAGTTAGACTAAATTTATTTTTTGAGTCACAATAGATCTCATTTAGGAGGCTCCTCAGTGTTCTCTGGCTTGAAGCAATCAATATAATGCCATCTATAAATAGGAATATCTCAAGGACCTCTTTTTCTACCAGGAATCTCTTCTATTTAAACTCTTAGGTAAATATCATCTAAGCCAAGTTCCTCCCATCGATTAATACCAACATTTTAATAAGGCAGTAAAACATAGCATACCATAGTTTTAAAAACTTAAAGTTTTAGATTACCAAAAGGATAATGTTATACATAATGGGTTTTAATATGTTACCAGTGATTACCAATAAGTATGTAAAGGAGATGTACAAACAGAAAAAAAATGGATGGACTCATTATATAGCAGATCAAGGGATAATCAGGGATACAACCTAATAAGAAATCTAGAGGGAAGTGCTTCTGTGTATTGGGTGGCATACTGGATAAAGCTCTAGGTGTGGAGTCAGGAAGACTTGAGTTCAAATTCTAGCTCAGAAATTTAGTAGCTTTCTATCCCTGGATAAGTAATTTAATCTTTCTTGGTTTCAGTTTCCTCATTTGTACAAATGAAGGGTTGTATTCAGTGACTTCTAAGGTCCCTTCCAACTCTAAATATATGATTTTAGAACCTTGTAGAGAATTTATTGGAGAGTATGGACAAGAGTTGCACAGGACAAGAATATGTGGATAATTTTCAGTCTGCAGAGTTGGAGATCATAGATCCATCAAAGTTATATTTTGCTTAAATCAGTATTAAAATTAATACCTCTTCCCTGGGAACATACTGCCTTGAAAATAAGGAAATGATCCATATATGCCCTTCATGGCAAGAATAAACTAGACTGGAAAGTATGTATGTGCCAAAAAATAATTGAGAATTTACTATAGTTAGAGGGGGAAATTTTTTTATACCCCAAGAAATAAAAATCTGTATTATGATTCAACTCCTTCTTCTATGAGTCATGATGATATCCTAGTAATGTACTTATGGATATTCTAAGTATTAAAACTTGTAATTTTCTTTAAAAAAACAAAACTAAACTCTCAAATATTCCTGTTATGTCCTAGAGCAGCAAAGAGGGGGCCTTTAGTCTGCAGTGGTGGCACCAAACCCTTTCACCTGCCATCCTTAGAAGAGCTGAAAACTTGAAAAGATTTTCATTTAGGTGTTAATACTTTTTCTCTTCATAGCAACTCATGGGAAGGCAACTCACATGATCTCCAAGTTCCTTTCTGACTCCAAGACTTTTCCTCTAAGACATGGGTCACAATATGTATTTGTAAAGAGAGTTCCAAACCAATACCATCATAAATGTCTTAGAATACTAAAGATACAAAACTGAAAAGAGAAGCTAATATTAAAACTACTCGCTGGGAAAACCCAAGTTGCTTGAAATTTTTGAAACTCTATCTCCAAATGTGTATCTATATTCTTGGTAAAAGACACTGCCACAGACAGTATTGCTATCCATATGCAGGTGAGGCCAAAGATCCAATGAGTAACCACAGTGTATATTGGATACATCCTTCTATTGATTTGGGACTTACATAGTCTAAAACTAAATAATGGTTCCATATAATTAATTAATCTAACCATAGGGATAAATCTTGTGAGTAGCAATCAGTGGACCATGACATTTAACATTGCCTAGAAATCTGTATCTTCTATAATGTTTATGCCAGTTTTAGACAGTGTTACTCTGTCTAGTGGTTTTTAACATGGCCTACAAAATGGACAGTTGGCTAATTAAAGGATATATTTTAAAATATTTCTCATTTAAATTGCCCTATGATATACAAAGAACCAGGTAGAATTGAAAAAGATTTCTTTACACAAACATGTTTGCAACTCCTACAAAGTTAGCCCTAGATTTTAATAGTTCTTATTCACCTTTATCTTCCCCTATCTAAATCACTGGTCTATGAGTTATAAGTTTCTCTATAGACTTTAATGTGCCATTGCATGATCTGAGGGCAAGCCATTGCTCATAGTTCTCCAGCCTATAAGTTAGACTTGATGTTTACTGAACAAGAATATCTTACAAAGAACTTAATTAAATTACTTCAAAGCATTTTTAATTCTGTGTTATTTCAAAAGATATAAGACCAAGGCACTATAACATTATCTGACTTTACATGAATGGATTTTCATTAAGGTCAGATGGGTCAGTCATATATGTTTTAATTGTTTTCTTGGATAACTTACATGAGAAAAATTATAAAGGAGAAATCTTTCTTAAGCAACTATTCCATTTTTTTTTACCTTTAGAACTGAAAAGAGAAAGAAATAGTCTGAGAATTTCAAGTCTGAGAAAGATGGTAGAATTGCTAGATTAGTGTTTAATTAAATCCAAATTTTCTTTTCCCCTTCTCCTTGAATAGACTTTTAAGATTAATATTTGGGGGCAGCCGGATGACTCACTGAATTGAGAGCCATGCCCACAGATGAAAGATCCTGGGTTCAAATGTGATCTCAGAAACTTCCTAGCTGTATGACTGAGAAAGTCATTTAATCCCCATTACCTAGGTCTTACAACACTCTTCTACCTTGGAACTAATCACATTATTGATTCTAAGACAAAAGGTAAGGGTTAAAAAAAAGATTAACAGTTGGGCAAAATACTTAACCAACAATTTATTGCTACTTTGACTTCTTCCCATCTTCCCAGGCCCTGACATCTGAAGAAGAGTCACCCAGAGGAGTAGTTCTGAAGAGCTTCTTAAACTATCGTCATTTAAAAGATACTTAGCTTTTAAATAAACCTAGCTCCATTTAAGAATTAGGGCCAGAAAGGCCACTGGCAGCATATAACCCCAGTGATCTGATCACACAGGAAAGTTCTATCCCATTTTTTTGCTAGAGAATATCCTTTTCTCTTGGAAAATTAAGAAACCTCAGATCCTGGCTTTAAAAACATAGGGTGCAAAAGTCAATTCAATTAACTTCATACATTTTTAATAGTAGTATTTTAAATGGTATTGGGGTTGGTATTTTTTTAATAAACTCCTACTCTTCCTTGTAGCAGATTACTCATTTATTATATTTGACATATTTTCATGTTGTATACCTACCTTTAAGCAGGATCAAATGCAGTAGATGAATTTCACACTTCATGATTGTTAAGAGATTAACTATGACAACAGCTGAAATAATCCGTAGTGATTTGGTCTCAATGATAAGATGGTATATTCCATAGTAATTGTTGTTGTTGTTGTTGTTTTATAGAGCTCAGAAATCAGTTCTGTTTCTGAAATAAAAACTGTTGCCACATTCAGCCATAAAATCTTTATCATGTTCCTATAGCCTTTCTTCATAACACTAGGTAGCAATGGCATTACTGATGTATCCTACTGAAGAACTGTCCAAGTGATTTTTTTCTACATTAGGTTCAAATAAGATAATGTCTGGACTTTATCCATTCAAAAAATTAGTGGAGAGGATACATTCACAGTGTTTGCTCTACCATCCTTCAGCCCTGTCAGTGCCTTTGATGACTATAGGAGCAGCCCAAAACATAGATCTCTCCAAGTGGCAGGAGATAGATGGGGATAGCTTTGCTATACTGACTTGTTGATGGGTAATATTGAAAAAAGAAATGTCAATTCAGGAGTTCCCAAGGAATCACTTGACTGTATCACTAGAAGCATATTTGGGCTGTTATCCTAATATCACATCTGTCCTGAATGAAAAACACACTATACAGAAAAGAAAACACAATGAAACCAAATAAAGGAAAAAAATATTCAGATCATTTTTAACAAACTGATTGTAAACAGTTAAGAGTGAGAAGAGTATATTTCTCATAGGTTATTATTTAGATAGTATTTTCAATAGAGAATTTAATGGAAATTTTCATAACATTTTTCTAAATAGGTAACATTTAATTTTATTTCCTTTTAGAGCACATTAAAAGATTGAGATTTTAAAAGGGGACTTTTAGCACCACCCTTTCAGAGCTTCTTAAAATGACATAAGTAGGCAGGCATAAATAAGTCTCAATCTCTGAAATAAACTATCAACCAAGAATAAAGATATAGGAAGATATGATCTAAGACTATAAATATAGCCAAAGTTTTTATCTCATGGGCTCTTTAATGTCCACACAGAACAGACAGCATCTTGACATATAGGGCCTTATACACCAGACCCCAAGTAATAACCAATTGCTCAAAACTTTTCAGTTTGCAACCATATTTTACAGGTTGATACCAGCATATATTTCATAAAGAGTTAAAGTTATAAAGGTGAGCAGCAGAAAACCAGTAATTCTTTAAACCTGAGTGGTGTTAATCTATGATTTATTGTATTCACCATTCAAATACTTTGTCATCCAGATACAACCTGTTCTTAAAGTGAGCTTCAATTTATGTGCTCCTTTCTTTCCTCAATTCTGCAGAATGCAAAGGAGGAAAGATGTTAAACACACATTTGTACTTAACCACCCAGTGTTATAAATATTTTCTGGCTTCCACTGGAGAGCCCCTGACATCGCAAGGAACGGTGATCAAAATTCCACACACTAGCTTCAAGCTGGGGGCTCGTAGCTACTGCAGCATTAAAAAGGGGTCTTGTCCTGGCTTCTTTAAATAAGCATGGTGATGGGATGGTTTAAGGGAAGAACACCTCTCAAATCACATGACCACTGCTGTGCTTCATGTGTCCTGCTTCTTTCATTACAGCTTGGCCACTGACATTCTTCCCCTGTAATTTAGTGGGTGTGTGTGTGTATATATGTGGATGTGTAGTTGCTGGTGGTTACACATTATGCATGCCTCTTTCAGTGTTAGAGTGATGTGCTTCCCTGCTGTGCCACAGGTTATGGGTCAGCCCTTTCCAATTTTCTATGTTCCTAAGAGTTGGGTCTTCCGTTATTGGTGTGCGGTTCATGTAGTTGTGATGTGCACATCTCTGAACTGTTCATGTTGCATTAAACATGAGTTGAAATGCTGTCCCATGAGAATTAGCTTTTCACGTTGAGCTGAAAAAGTCTTCATTTCTGTGTAGCAATTCATGTTACTATAACCTATGGCTTTCAATTGTACCTCCATAATGAAGACCTGACTTTAAACACTGTGCTATTCTTGTTATGACCTAAGCATAAGGTAAGTGACTTCTCTAACTGTATCTAAAGATTGTGGTCATTAATTTAAATTTTATCTCTTCTTTTTTTTTTGCATTTTTACATTATTTTTTTCACCTCTAGTTTGTGCTTTTTTCATCTCATTTTCTGTTTGACCGCTTAAGATTTCTTTAAGAGCATTATGATCTTCAGCAAAATATGTACCATAGATTTAAACACATCATACATATTGTCATGAATAATTTGATGTCCCAGAGCAGTCTTGAATGGTAACAGAAAATATGTATCTATATTGTCAGTAAACTTTATGATGTTCATTTCTTCCACTGGCTTTAATACTACAGATTGTATTTTATGCATGGTTCAGTGTTTATTCCAGTGGTAAGATGAATCAGTTTTCAATACTGGAGAATCAGGAGTTAAATATGGTAAAATTGAATGTTCTGAGGGAATCATAAAGCAGATATTCTGACATTGTCCCTTTTATTGTCCCTCAGAAGGCTGGGAGTTGATGAAATCCTAGTTCTGTTTTGTTTTTCAGACTTCCTTTTTTCCAATGAGTACAGCCAGGGTAAGGTAGAGAGAAAAATCCACAAGACATGAACCTTCCTATAGAATTGGAGTCGGGCGTGTGTTACTTTCTCTGTGGCATGCGTGAGATCAAGGGTAACAGTTGTTTCCCAAATCCATCTGTTCCAGCAAATCCCATTACATTGTGTGTGATGGTACAGTGGAATCTTCAGCTTGGGGTTTTATGAAAGGATTGAGAATTTGAAATTTTACAAGTCTCATAGTGTAAGGTAGAGGGGAAGGGGCCCATTTTAAATGGGTTTTGAAGTATGTCTAAACTTTAGCACCGGGCATTTTTTCTAAAGTTATTTTTCCCATTTCTTTATCTTTACATCCAGAACCCTTGATGTTTAGAAAGCATTTATATTAAAGGTTGTTTTGTGTTCTGGGTTTATTGTTGTTTTTTTTTATTTAAAGATTTCCCCCAAATCTGGCACCTTGTTATCCAAAGTAAAATAATTGGGAACATTATACTGCTGTTTGTCGGCTGTGTGCCAACATTGAGAAATGCTCGTATATAGTTAGTTTAATCTGTTTCTCATCATCCAGAACCCTCTTCCTTCCCAGCTTTGAAATTTGTGGGAAGAAAGTTCATTTCCATTTGGCTCATATTGCCACATCACATGAATGTTAGATTTTTGTCTTTAAGCACTAAAGCAAGGTTTCATTTGGGGTCTCATTAATCTATCATATGAACAAGAATGTTTTTATATAGCCATACCAAGAAAATTCTTCTATTTTTTTAATGATAGCTAGTTCCTTACCATCATTGTCATTTGGACATTTTGCAAAGTGATATGCTTTTGGTACATTTTAATAATTTTGAATGATATCTGAACTACTCTGTTCATTATAAATTTCTTGGCTTTGTCCATACACTGACTCTGCTATAGGTTGGAAGGGCTTAAAGGTGAACTCAGGAGAAATAGAGGTTATCACATGAGTAACTATTACTGATCAAAGAAATTGCTTTCCATTCTCAAACGCTTTGCACTATGGGTTTGAGCTCCTTCTCTTCTACACTTTGTTGAAGATTCTCTTGACTTCCATTTGACTCCTTTTAGCGCTTTACTCTGTAACCTTTCTCCCCACTCCCACTTTCCTTTTCCTCTCCATCCTTTCTCCCTCTTTTAAAAAGCTGCTTCTTTTGTTTCCTGAATCACTTTTTTTTAACTTAGTTTCTCTTTTAACAAGCTTGTCTATTACTGTTTCTATTTCTTTTCTCCTTTAGGACTGTGGTGGTTATTGTAGTTATATTAATTTTCATTTCATGATGTGCCAACTTGCTTGTTTATTTTGTATGGAACCCATCTTCCCTTCTTCCCTGTGGTTTTCAGTGAGAAATAGAAAAATTGTAATCATGTAGACGATGTACCCTCCCCTAGGTCTGCCTATCTGCCCTTCTTCATCTCTAAATCTAATTCACTCAAACCCTTCCCTTTTTCTCACTTCCATTTCTTTTTTTTTATATATACTGTATTTGTCTTAAACTGTCATCATTCTTTTCCTTTTGGTCCAGAACTATATTTTAAGAAAACTTTTAAGAAAAAAACTTTCAGATTGGCTCCACTTTTTCATGTCCTAAAAAATAGTCCAGTGCAATAAAGAAATAAAACATCTGAGCCAAAGGAGGACAATTTTGACATTTCTTTGGAAATTTTTATTTTTAATTTCATTTTTTGTGTGGTTTTTAACTTCTTGTGTGTATGTTTGTGATTTTTTTTAACATTAACAATTTTTTTTCAGGGAAGGACAACCATAACCCACCCTAAGTTGCAACATTCCTTTCATAAGTTGTTTCATTATAATAAGTAGATTTTGTTAAACTATAGAATCCAGTTTGTTGTGTGAATGTACCTTTGGGGCAAGCTACTGTGGAGCAGAGAAGAGAGGTTTGGAGTTTTTAATAAGTCCTGATTCCTTTAAAATTAGCAGAAAGCCCTAACATCTTCTAGCAAAAGAGCCTTTTAGAGGCTTGCAGTCTTTTATCCTTAAAAGGAATTTCCTTCTCTTACCTTAAATACTAAAGGGGTTTCAGGTTTTTTTTTAATGAGTTTAGTAGAATAAACATATACATACTTAGACAGATTATTTAAATGATAAATCCAAGAATGGAAGACAAATTAAGCTCAATTTTTTCGATTTTTATTGAGAAGCTGATTGTAAAACCACTAAAGCAGTGCTCCTTAGCTTATCATAATCACAAGATAAATTTTCTTATGCTTGGGTTTTTCTTTTTTCTTTTTCTCACCTTAATGGATCTACAAAATAAGACTACAGTTGAATCTTTACAGTACAATTTCCTTACATGAATTGGTTATTTTTCCATTCAAAGGACTAAAAAGTCTAAAAGTGAAGGGTTTTTTTGTATCTTCAGTTAAATCATCAGCCTTGGAATTTTACCCAGATCTTGATTTCACAAGTTCATGAACAAATTGTCATCATTTCCATCTTTGTTCTAGTTCGTAATATACTCTCAAAGTTTATTTTCCTAACTGCCAATCATTACCTTCTTAAAAGCAAGGAGGGAAATGAATATATTGAATATACTAAAGTATATTGAATCCCACTTTTGAGATCTCAGATATATATATAAAGCCTTTGCCTCTAAATCCCAGAAGCTTGCCCGTTAATTCTGCACATCTGACTATCCATGTTATTTTCTGTATCTCATTGAGTCTATACTTTCTCTGCAGGTCCAGTCCAGGTGCAGCAGCAAGGAGAATATTCTCAGAGCCAGTGAGTATTGCATCATTCAGGTGGATTAATACATCAAACCTCCTTACAGATATAAAGGATACTTGAGAATTATGTATTGGTAATGGACTAGCAAAGGAAAGCCATTTCACACATAAGATTGATATGACTTGATGGTTCTAATTCTCAAAGAAAATCCTCTGGGAATTTAAATTTTTAAATGAGTGTGATGTACTCTTTCATGAACAACCCATGGATTTTTTTTCCTTTTTACTAATTTCTTTACCCTATGGTGGGAGTAAAGGAAAGGAGAAAGAAGCAGGTTTATACTGGAATTTTTTTATATGAAGAAATGCCCTATCCCAGTGCAAATCTTCATCTGTTTTATACTTGACAATCCTAAAGGATTGACTTCAGGAACTAAAGGGATTAAGTGGCCACCCAGGATCACACAGCTAGTATGTGTCAGCTTAAATCCAGGCCATTCTGAGTATAAGGTCCCCTTTCTATTCACTCTGCCTGATATTCAAAGTTGCAACTAAATCTATGCAGCTAAAGACAGACTTTGTTATGAGTTTTTATACTGTAATATAAAGATAAGTAGTTGTAGGGGGAAGCTCAGTGACTCAATAGATAGTCAGGCCTGGAGACAGGAGGTCCTGGGTTCAAATTTGGCCTCAGATAATTCCTAGCTGTGTGACTCTGGACAAGTCACTTAATCCCTTAGAACCAAAATCCAATATTGATTCTAAGGCGGAGTTCAAAAAAGAGATAAGTAGTGCTAGTAGTATTGTTTAAGTCAGATCTCAGCCTACAGTAAAATTTTAAGGAATGTAGTTGACAATAGCATAAAGCCAGTTGAGGGGTAAAGGCGAACCAAATGGCTCAATGGATAGACAGCCAGGTCTGGAAACAAGAGGTCCTGAATTTAAATCTCTGTGACCCTAGACATCACCTAACCCCCATTGCCTAGCCAATTACCTTTCTGCATTAGAGTTGTTACTAAAATCAAGGGGGTTGTTACTAAGACAGAATATATGAGTTTAAAAATAAATAAATAAAGCCAATAATATTAAATTATTTGAAAAGGTAGAAGCTATATGGCAATATACCTGATTCTCAAAAAGAAATTCGTGAGAAGATACTCTCATCCTTTCAGTAATTTGTTACTTCAGTAATCTACAATGTCCTCAGTGTAGGTCCTCCATTCACTGAAGCAGATCATAATCTAATGGAATCTTCTTTTCTTGTGCAGTTCTTATCTATATCTTCCCAGGAAACCTTTATAGACAATTTAACCAATGTTTTAAACATCCCCATGGACTTGTTGCTGAACTGTAGATTGGGAAGTCGACTGGTGGAAAGAAGCAAGTGGGAATGAAAAGGAAGTTAGTGAGTATAGATAGCTTTCTCTTAGAATTTGGTTGTGAAAGGAAGGAGAGAAAAAGACCTGTAGTCTTATGAAGTTGTTTTGTTTTGTTTTTCAAATGGCAGAGAATTGAACTTGTTTTATGGATTCAATAGGTATGGGACTGGTAGATAAAGAAAGATTGAAGAGAGAGATGGGAAATAGTTGAAAGAGACATTCACATGGAAGAAATGGGAAGGAATGAGATTAAGGAAACAAGTAGAGAGTTTAGTATACAACTAAATTAATTGTTGCTTTCTTAATGATAAACAATACTTGTTAGAAAATTATAATTATAATCTGAAAGACTCTTTCAATAAGACATCTCCCAAGCTAAGACCCTCCATAATTGATGCGACCACAGAAATAACTTTGACTATTCTTAGCTCATTATTAGACACATAAAATGGGCTTATTCACCTCCATTGTGGAAGATATTCTATTCAGAGCCCAAATAGAAAGTTACTCTCTATAAATGGTAATATCCTCTGGATTCTCTCATTTGTAAACAATATTTTACCACATGTATCAGGTGTAACCTTTTCATTGAGACCTGCAACCATTCAAAAGGGATCAGTCAGATAATCCACATAAGTGATGATGATAGTCTAACTCTGTGGTACCTACTCCCAAAAGACATGTGATCCACAGGGTATGAAGGTGACTCTCCTCCCACCCTCTCCCATTCTATCCTCTCTCATCTTGTTGACTTCTCATACCCAACCTGCTTATTGACAGGTCATTATCAATTGCAATACATATTATTCATATGGGATCCTGCCAGTTATTCCCAGTTGCCTGCCCTTGCTCCCATCTTGCCTATGCATCTTTTTAAATTCTATGTTGGCCTATGACATCTCTCTGCATGCATTACATTGGTCTCTTTAGATAACTCCTTCTTTTCTCTCTCACTAAAATCCCCTCTCTGGAAAGAGTTCATATTTTTAGCCATGAAATTCTATCTGTTCTTACTCTAGTCTTTGAAACTACCTCTTCCAAAATCTCAGGTATAAGTCAGACTATGCCTGGTTTCCCCACCTTTTCTCCTGCTTTTCCCAGCAGGAGCCTTTAAAAACTGAGAGATATACTTCACAAAAGTAGACATGCCTAGTATACCATGTGTTGTGTTATCAAAACTCCTGAAGGGTGATATATAAAGTATTGAACAAACCCACATGACCAACTATAATGACAAAATACACACAGTTGCAGATGCAAGCAAAGTTATAGGAGTAGCTCATCAATGCTTGAGCTTCTTTAAAGTGCAGGAATTGTGCCAAGGATATAGACAGCCATCCATTAGATGCCTCATGTTGGATCCAGTCTAGTAGATTGAGTGTCTACAAGCTTCCTAACAAAGTGGCTAATTCATTGAATGTGTAAAAATTGGTTTTCACAAGATTATATTTGCTTATTAATTGTAAAGTCCCCAAATTTAGGAGACAGTAAAGTTAAATACTCTTTTGAAAAAAAATAGTGACTAAGAGATCTTAACATTGGTTAAACTAACAAGCTGTCAGATTTTGGTGATCAGTGTGGATGATGAAAGGGTGCTGAGTTCTCTCAAAGTGATACCTCAAATCCTTCAAATACATCCTTAGTTGCAAATAGATCTTCCTTCCATGTGATGTAAAAGGTAAATGGAATAATTACAAGATAAAGGAAATTGATAAAATAGATTGAGGGGTAGAACCAGTTGTCAAAGTATAAGGCTGAACAAGAATTGAGTAGGTTATGGTATTGTTGAGACACAAAAAAGAATTCTAATCAGGTGGTCAAAATATTTAGAAGTGATAATTAATTATAAAAAGTTTTAACCAGATGCTTAAGGTTGCTATGTAGATGGGCTCAAGAAACAAGGCTGAAAATTTTAACCATTATGGAAAATAGGATAATTTTGCAATGACTAATAGTGAGTTTGAAATGTTTGTATTTCTGCCACATCCTGAATTTTGACTGTGTTCCAAATAAAGACCAGCCTCCCCACTGTAGTAAAAAGTGAAATGACATAAAACACATCTCTCCCCATTCTATATTTTAAAGGAGAATGAAATATTTCTAAAGAAAAGTAGAATATGAGATGGAAAAGGCAAGGCTTAACTTGCCAAAATGATTAAGAATTCAAGATTATAGCAAAGAAGAAAAAGGAATGGAAAAGGTTAGCTATATAATTAAAACTCAAAGATGCTTTCTGAATAATATTATGGATGATCTAAGGGAAAAGAAGCCACTCACCTACAAAGACTGATATAGTAAAGTCACAAACAATATTAGATGAGAGAAGAAGAGGATCCAATAAAGGTCAGAGGATAAAAGCAAAGCATGGTGATAGTTGGTGTTTCCCTGCTGATGGATACCAAGAAAGATATTTGTCAACCCAAGAACAATTATAAAGAGTTTGTTTGTCTTTCTGGAACATGAATCCAAAACTTTAAAAAAAAAAAACTTCTCAACAAGAGTTATTAAAATGGAAAACAACCTCGAGATTTCTGGTGAGTCACATAGACAAAAACAAAAGTTCCAAAAGAAACCTGAAAACTAATGCCAAAATTATAAATTCATTGAAAAGAAACTAAAGACCAGGGGTGGGGGTGGCACGGGTTATGTTTTCTTCATTGTTGCCCATTGAAGAGAAGGGATACAATAGAAAAAAATTAATTTGAGAAGTGGACAGCTAGCTAAGAATAGGATTTGGATTTCTTGATCTGAGTCCTGGCCAGAGATGGAGTATACCTAACATTGATTAATAAGTATTTGTTTGCCAGGTGTCCTGAAAAAATCTAATCTAATCTTAAACTAAAAAGTATGGGGGGGGGAGAAAATTCTGTGTGTGCATGTATGTGTATATAAACAATATATATATGCAAATTTAGAATCTACAGACTTGTATACAAGATAGATACTAAAACCACAAAGAAAGGATAGCATCTGAGATACCCAGAAATTGACAGGTGGCAAAATCCAAGAAAGAAGATAGTAGTAAAATATATAACCCCAACTGTACATATGTAAATAGCAGAGCTTAGAGAATAAACAATAGTAAATAGAGCAGGTAAGGAATAGGGGATATGAATAAGGTATCCTTCCTTGTGTGAAGAAATTAGGGCATGACAGAAAATTTGAGTAAAAATCAGAAAACAGAGGAAAAAAGCTATTTTTTCATTGTGCATACTACAGACCAACTGGACAGAAAAAAAAGTGTTATATGGGAAGTTTGGAAAACAAATCATGAAGCTGATACAGAGATAGTAAAGGAGGAATTCATTTATCTAGAAATCTGCTTCCCGCTGCCCAAGAGAGAACATCTGTCATCTTTCATCTCCCCTCTTCTATCTCTCTTTTCAAACTTTCTTTTTTTTTCTTCCTATTTCAAGATTTTATGGCCTGAATTTTGACCATTTAGGAAGTTATCTCTTATTTAAAAGAAGAAAAAATATTCCTAACCTGTAGCCTGACATGTTTTTGCAAAACCAGTTAGTGACATTGTGACTAACTCATGGGTATTGAATTGAAAAGACAACTTTATCATTTCCCAGAAGCAGAATAGAGGCCTTCTTTAAAGTACCCCATCTCTACTAATCCAGAGAGAGTGGGTGGCTTTCTGTTGTTCCTGCATCTAAACAGTTCTGCATTTGCTTCCTCCTTTTAAATTAGTTCTGTGAAAGAAGGATTAGACCAACTACCTATATATACACTGTAGAGCAATCCAGGCCCAGTGACTATGAGACAACATATTCTTGTACTATGTATGAAGTAAGAGATGAAGAAGGAAGACTATCAGGGACTTACCTGGTTAGAAATTCATCCCAGTGCCATCTGATCTTGGGCGTTTGCCCAGCCTGTTCAATGTAAGTTTAGTCACTGGTTCACTGGATAGGGAAGAGATGGTTGCCCATGATATGTGTCGTATTTCCAGAGGACATTTTATATCAAATAAGGACAGTTTTCAGTGTAGCAATTGTATGATAGTCAAATAATACCGAAATCTCTCTCACTACCTTTCTAATAATAATAGGCTCTCATGATTAGGTCATTAAATTTAGAAGTTGAAGAAACCTTAGAAATCATCTGATTGAACTCTCTCTAGAGATGAAACTAAGACCAAGAGCGATGTAAGAGTTCAGCCAAGGTCACAATCTGTATTAACTTTATTTAGTTAGGGCCTTTACATCTGTAAATATACAATGGCAATGATACTCTAAAAGGGATTTCTGACCCTTAACTAATTCATGTTGTTAAGTGACACCAAATGCTTAAATGAAAGGTATCTATTAACCACAGTTTGTTTTGTTTCTATAAATTTGCATCAGAAGTTTCTAATGAGTGCTATCTTTTGTTTGGGTTGCTTTTTATTTAATCACTGGATTTAAATTTTATATTGCTGAATTTTTTAAAGATATAAAATTAAATTAATTCAGCTACTTTTGTATTTTTGAAATCTTACAATATTATTCCTACTCCAAAAGCAAACTATTCCAGATTTTCTTTTTTTTTTTTAATGTAAAAACAAGTTTCATACATAGGAAAATCTGAGTAGGACATATTTCTATGAAGTTGAAAGGAGAAAGGGAGCAAAAAACATCCCTATTACTAATATAAGAAAAGGAGTAGGTGAAAAGCAGCAGTTTACAATTTCATCACCACCCTCACAATTGTAAACTTGAAGGGTGGTATTGAAGGAAACATCCTCCTATGTTCCTTTACTTTGGTTTTCTTCTTGCCAGAATTTTTTTTTAATTTAAGACATAAAAATAAAAATTTAGAGAAAAAGTTCTATGAGGCAACTAATGAAGCTTAATCTCCTATGTATTTATGTAGAAGATGAAATAATTTACTTTTTTTTGGAAATTGGTCAGTAAGTATGTGCCTAATATTTGCTGGGCACTGTGCTAAATACTACAGACAAAAAGAGAGGCAAAAGAGATTGCCCTCACAGAGCTTACAATCCAGTGGGAGACAACAGGCAAACAAATATGTACAAACAAGCTATACAGAGGATAAATAGGAAATAACTAAAAGAGGAGATGAGTTGGAAAATGATTCCTATAAAAGATGAGATTTTAATTGGAGCTAGGAGGCAGAGATAAGGAGAGAGAACATTCCAGGCATGGAGTACAACTAAAGAAAATTCCCAGAGTTGAAAGATGGAGTCTCCTATTTATGAAATAGCAAGAAGAGCAGTGTCACTAGATTAAAAGAGTATGTGGCAGAAAGTAAGATGTGAGAAGAGTGAGAAGGTGGAAGGAAGCTAGGTTGTAAAGGGATTTGAATACCAAACAGATGATTTTGTATTTTGCCAGAGATGACAGGGAACCTCTGGACTGTACCTATGCTTTAAGAAAATCACTTTGACTTTTTGGAGTGGAAATAGACATGAGACAGACAGATCTACCAGATTATTGCAATAGCCTAAATGTGAGAGGCTGAGGATCTGCACCTGAGTGAGTGAGAGTATCACAGGAGAAAGGGGGCATATTCAAGAAATGTTGCCAAAGTGAAATTGACAGCCTTTAGCAACAGATGGGAAGTGGAAAGTGTGAGATAGTGAGAAGTCAAGGATGACTCCTTAGGTTGGGCAAATTGTATATCAGATTGGAGATAACTGAAGGTAGTTGGAATGAGAGATTGGAGGTCAGCAGAGAGGTTAGTGCCAAATAGGTAGATTTGCAGATCAGCAGCATAGAGAATGCAATCACCAAGTAAAGGAAAAAGAAAAAAAGGTCCAAGACAGAGCTCTGTAGAACACCTACAGTAGAGGGCAAGACCTGGATCAGGATCCAGCAAAGGGTCAGATAAGTAGGAGGAGAACTAGGGGAGAATAATGTCCTGAAAACCTAGAGATAAGAGAATATTAAGAGGGTGATCAAACTTATTAAAGGACTAAGAAACAGCTGTTGGATTTGACAAGAAACCATTAGCAACTTGGGAGAGAGTTTTGGTGGAATGATGAGGTTGGAAACCAGATTATAAGAAGTTATGAAGAGTCTAAGAAAAGAATTGGAAACAATCTTCTCAAGGAATTTAGCCACAAAGGACAGAAGATATACAATGTTAGTGGGGATAGAGTAAATGAGGGGTTTTTGAAGACGGGGGAATCGTAAGCATGTTTGTAGAGAGTAAGGGAAGGCACCAATACACAGGAAGAGACTGAAGATAAATGAGAAAAAGGGGGTGACAGAGGGAGAAATTTATCAGACAGATGAGATGGACTGGGATGATTTATATAAGTAGTTGGCTTTGCCTTGATAAGATGAAAAAAGGGACTTCACATGAGTCCGAAGTGAAGGAAGAGATAGATAGTGGCAGAAGGTACCTGAATGACATGAAATGAGTAAGAGGGAGGTCAAGGCAAATAGATTCTCTTTACCTTTGCAAAAATTCTAAACTCTGCCCAAAATACATTTACTTCTCACTTCCTAGAATTTCTACCTTCCCACAAAGCAACTCCTGATCTACCCCCAGCTCTGAATGTTTTTCTCCCACCATAATACCCTCTATTTACTGTGCATAAATTTTATACCTATATTTCTCCCCCAGAAAAATTAAGCTCTATGTGCCTGACTCATAGTAAATTCCTAAATAAAAGTTTATTGATTTTCCACAAATCCTGGAAGTTACTCTTTGGTGTCTATAGATTCTTTGGTAATTTAATCAAGAAAGATCTCAGATGCAGTTCCTTTTTAGCTAGGGAGAAAAGGATGGCTCTGCACTTTTGATTAAATAGTGTATATTTCTTTCTACAGTAGCAAAATCCAACTACTCTATGCTCCTGCCAGTTACTTATCCCTCCTTCTAGATGCCTCCTTCTAGAATCCTGTCATGGAAAAAATGTGTATCCTCAGATTTGAAATAGAAAAGAAAGGAGAAGAAACTAACACCATAACATCATTGTCGAAATGAAGCAAGGATGTTAATGAGATGTCATCTTCACATGTAGAACAATGTCTTTCCAATGCACTACTAAACAAAATAAGAAAGAAAACAAAATCATTAGATGAAATCTTAGAATTTGAAGGGATCTTAGAAATCATCTAATAATTTTTTTCTTAGCTTAGCCTTTCATCTAGTTAATATTTTTAAAAAACACAAATATTTTCCTCCTTTTTATCATTTGAGAATATTTCCTTCTTTACAACTAAACATCAGCTGCAGAAGTTTATTCCTGTAACTTAATTGAGCAAGCACCACTAAAATAAGGAGTTTCCCATGTTTCCAAGGTTTTCTCAGCACTCCTATTACAAACAGCTCTCTTATTGGTTTCACATAGGCATTTAATTTTAAAATAATTTTACCACAGAGCTATTTATATTTGTTTAGTGATATTACTATTGCATTGAAATAATACATTGTCAACTAGCATAGGAGTACATTAAATGATGTCAAGAAGAATAGCATTCATTCATATTATTACTATAGCAATGCCAAGTTACTAAAAGAATATTTTTAACTATTCTTTCAACTTCAATTTTCTATAGAGATTTTATTTTTCAACTTCTTCATACAGCTAAGCAGTATTTATATTTATATATATTACACATTTTTCTTTCCTTTTTACTTTCTTTTTTCCTTCCCTTTCCATTTTTGTTCATATAGCTTCACTTTAATTCAAACCAGTCGATTTCAGTTTTTATTTTATTTACACGTAAAGTTTATTCTCAATTCCTATTATGTTGTATCATTTACACTGATAACTCAGTTTCAGACTACTCTAAAAATCATCGGCAGTTTGTTTGAGTTACTATAGCAAGTGAGAAATATGGATTGTGCACTTGAGCTAAAAACAGGAAATCAGATATCTTCCCCTGAGAACCTGGACCCTGTTCAGTCTCTGGACCTTGCTGAGATAACACCACCATTCCCAACCTCCCCATTCCTGCCTTTTCTCTCATCAGTCCCTGTCATGCCAGAATATAAATTGGTTTAATCTGATATATTTCTCCCTATTTGGATTCTTTTCCTTCTCTCTCCAGGAGTTCTGGCTTTTGTGAACTATGGAAATCAGCTTTAACAACAGTAGTAATAACCGCTCATATTTATGTAGCACTTTAAGGTTTTCAAAGGGCTTTATAGACTTTTTCAAATTTGGACCCCATAGTGCTATGAGCACTTTTACAGTTTTAATTCTTTTCAATCTCCACTTACTTCTTAGGCAACTTATGATCATCCTTTTAGAATTTTTAATACATAGCCAAACCCTAAGTTAACTATTTAATGGTCATGTTTTATAGAATCGTAGAGCAGGAAGAGACCCAAAAGCAGTTACTTAATTCATAGGATGGTAGACTTAGATTTAGAAGGAACCTTAGATAGAAATTAGTTCAACCCCCTCATTTTACAGATGAGGAAACTGAGACCCAGAGAGACTAAGTGATTTGCCCAAGGTCACAATAAAGAATATTCCTGTGGAGGGGAGAAAAGTATATATATGTAGTGAGAGAAAAAAGAGTTATAATGAGTTTTGGATGGAGAGAGTATGCATACTAGGACTTTACTTTCATTGAGAAAAGATTGTATCTTCCAGAACTTGAATCCAACCCCAGGAAAGAATATAAATGAATTCCCAATGGCAGCCAAAACTCATAGTCATAGAGAACATCAAAGAAAAATATTCAATATGTTGCATATGAGACCTACCAGATATTAATTAAATTCTAATTCTAAGTGTGTCTGTTTAGAGAAGAAAATCCAAAGGGATAAAAATATGTCTTTGAAAATAATTCTCTGTGAAGTCATTTTCAGCTTACAATTTATAGTACACAGAAACAAAAACAATTACATATATACGTAGTTATAGAACTCAAGTGAAAATTCAGTTAACATTTTGCTTTATGAAACAGTAGTCCTCTAACTTTTATACACTCTGGGGAATCATTTTGCTTCATTCTCTATTTTAACCAAGTGCTCCTTCAATTTTTCCTTCATCCTTATCAGAGATGAATTAATTCATGAGATATTTCTGTCATCTAAACCAATGGAAGATTTCTTCGTACTCTTATGCTGATAATTATCCTAATCATGTTGGGTTTCCAAAAGGTAGAATTAAGAAAAGAATGCATTTCAGGCATGGAGGACATTGTACTCAAATGTATAGATGTTTGAGATAGAGTGTATAGTTGTCTAGAATATAAAATACATCAAGGAGAATAATATGATTTTTTTAATTGTTAAGTCAACAAATATTTATGAAATGCTTATATGGTGCTGTGCTGGGAATACAAAGAAAGTAAAAACCATCCCTGCCCTCAAGGAATGGAAAGTAAGAGAGCAATTATTATTGTTGTTCAATCATGTCAAACTCTTCCATTTGGAGTTTTCTTGGCAAAGATATTGGAGTAGTGTGCCATTTCCTTCTTTAGCTTGTTTGATATGAGGAAACTAAAGCAAATAAGGTTAAGTGACTTACCACAACTAGTAAGTTTCTGAGGCCAGATTTAAACTCAGGAAGATGATTCCAAAATCCAGGCCCTGCACTCTATCCACTGTGCCACCTGGCTTCCCCAGTAGGGCAGACAACATGTAAATCACTAGTTATATACAAAATATATACAGAGGATATAAGAAATAATCTGAAATTAAAAGCAGGTGGGATGGCCAAGAAAGGCTTCATGAAGAAGTTAAGATTTGAGCTGAGAATCTAATGTGTTCTAAAGGCAGAAACAAGAAGATTCAGCAACAGATTGAATCTGCAGTAAGAATAAAGGATCAAAGATGACACTGAAATTGGAGGCTTGAGAGACTAAGAAGATGGTGACACTCTCAACAATAATAGAAAAGTTAAGAAGAGTGGCAGGCTTGGGAGTAAAGCTAACAAGCTCTGTTTCAGCCATATTCAGTTAGAGATATATGCAAGAAATATCTGAGGCAATTATTGTTGTATTACAACAGCTCAGGGGAGACATGGTTCTGGGAATCATCTGCAGAGAGATGGTAACTCCTACAGAAACTGATGAGATCATCAAGTGAAAGAATATGTAAAAAAAAAAAAGTCACAAATAAAATCTGTCAATTTTTTTTCCAATTCTTTCATAGTTCTCATTTCTTTTCCATTTTTTTCCTTAAGCTCTTTCATTGTATGTATAAAGAACATTTTAACTGTTTTTCTTTTAATACTTGCTTCATCTCTTCCATGAATTCTCATTGAGTTTGTGCCCACATTGTGTTTTCCTCTGAGATACTGATTTTAGATGTTTGGGAGACATTTTCTTCTGCATTTGTCTTGAGCATCCCTTCCACCATATTACCTAATTAAAGTGAAATTCTTTGTTTTGTTTGCCCCTTCTTCCTTCTTACTTCCTGACTTCAGATTTTATATTAGGTCCAGATTGGTCCTGTTGCTGCTTTTGGTGGGTATTAATGTTATTCCAGGATCTCGGGGACCATCTAGAGACCTGCAAGCTTTCAGTGCTCCTATCTGCCACCCATGTGTGGACTCTGCAAATTCTCTTCTCTGAACTAAATCTGCTCCTGGATTCCACCCCATCAGTCAACTGGGAAGCTCTGTTGGCTCAGAGTAACAGAATTGTCGGATCCACTTTGTCCTTGTATTCTCACTCTGGTTAGCCTTTTTAATTTTTTTTCTAATTTTTTTAACCAATTATATGTAATAACAAATTTACACTTGAGTTTTCCAAAGTTATATGATCCAAATTGTCTCCTTCCCTTTTTATCTCCCATCCCAGAGCTGGCAATATGGGTTATACATATATTATTACACAAAAATTTCCAGATTGTTCATTTTTGTAAGTGAAAAATCTTATAAAACCAAACCCCCAAAACATAAACCCAAATAAACAAGTGATATGTGAAAAATCATATGCTTTCATCTACATTCCTACTCCAACAGTTCTTTCGCTGAAGGTGGATACCATCTTTGTCTTAAATCCCTCAGAATTGTTCTGGATTCTCTGGTTATTCTTCTAAAAACCGAACTAGACATTGAAAGTTTAAAGTTGTTTTTATTTATATAGTAGTTGTGAGTATTGTTATTTTGGTTCTCACTTCTTCATTCTGTACCACAGCATACAAGTCTTTGAATTCTAACTCAGAAGTTTGAAACCTAGCTATGTGGTGGCCATGAATAGTGCTGAGCCCAAATCAGGATGAGTTCAAAACCAGTTTTAGATACTTACTACCTGTGTGGTCCTGGGCAAGTCTCTTAATTTCTATTTACCTCAACTTCCTCATCTGTAAAATGGGGATAATAATAGCACCTACCTCACAGAGCTGTGAAGATCAAATGAGATAATTATAAAACCCATACAGTGCCTGGCACAAAATAAGTACTATATAAATGTTAGCTATTATTATTTTTAAATTTCTTGTAGTATAATAATATTTAATTGCATAAAGATGCCACAATTTATTCAGCAATTCCCCAGCAATTTATTTTTAATTTTTGCTATTTTTTATTTTTGTTATTTCAATGTGTTGCTATAATTTTTTTTTTGCACAAATATTTCTTTTCTTGATATCAGTATCTTCCTTAGAACAATTATATGTTCAAAGGCCATTATCTTTATCATATTTATAACATTTCTCGAATAATTCTTCCTTATTTTCAAGAATTATTAGCTTGCCTGATTTCCCATAGCTATAAACAGTTAATTTTTCCTACTTTTATGATTTTTGATAGTATTATTATTACATATTTCTGGATCATAAGTTTATAAAATCATATGTCTAGGATTTCAGTGGAACTCAGAAGTCAACTCATCTAACCCCCTTATTTTTACAATTGAGGAAACTGAGGGTAAGTAACTTCCCCAAAAGGCATACAAATGATAAGTGTTAGAGTTGTAATTTGAACTTTGATTCCAGAACTATCCAATCAGAATACTGCCAGTGTAATAACACCAATTATTTTCATTTCTTCTTTTGAAAACTCTATATCCTTTGCTTATCTGTTAGATTTGTGTCCATTCTCTGTAAATTTTGGATATCAGACTTTTATCAAAAATGTTTAAAATTTTTTCAATATATTTTCTTCTTATTCTAGCCAAATTGATTTTATTTGTATTTAATGTTTTTATTTGTATTTTCATATAATTAACCTTAGTTATTTTGTCTTAATTTACTCTATGTATAGAACCTCACATTCTCCTTTTCTTGATTTAATTTTTTTTTAATTTTGAACTTACACACCAAAAAAGAGCATTTCTGTTTAAAAAACAGAATATAAAAAAGGGATTTTGTACTAAACTATAAATCTCTTTCTTATTACTTGATTTTACCTTAAAAGAATATACCTTCTACACATTACTTTCAAAACTGTCCTGCTTGCCTATGTTTCTCATCTTTTTTATTATTACTTTTCATATATGTATACCAAGTTTACTTGGAATTATTATGATATATAAAAATGCTGAGTTGAATTTAGTTTCAATCAGTTGTTGAATAAAACATTTTCCCAGCACATTTTTTGGCCTTAGATTCATGGAAGATCAACTTATACTATACATCTGCTAAATCTTGCTCTTCAACTTAAATTTTTTTTGTTTTATTCATTGCCAGATAATTTTGATGATTTCAGCCTTATAATATAATTTATTATCTAGTAATGCCCAAATCTCCTTTTTTTCTCATCATAATAAAAATATTTTGCTATCTGCTTAAGGGGTAGAATAGAGAACTAAAAGACATAGAAACCAACTAGAAAGCTTTTTTTTTTAATCCTTACCTTACATTTTGGAATCAATACTGTATATTGTTCCCATGCAGAAGAGCAGTAAGGACTAGCTAATGGAGATTAAGTGACTTGCCCAGGGTCACACCACTAGATAGTATTTAAGGCCAGATTTGAACTGAGGACCTCTCATCTCTCAGCCTGACTTGCAATCCATTAAGACACCTAGCTGACCTTAGAAAGCTATTTTAATAATCCAAGGAAATAATGATGAAGTCTGGGAATAGGGTTGTAGCCTTGTGAATAGTGAAAAGGAAAAACATACAAAACATAGGGTGGAAGGAAAATTGACAGAGCTTGGTCAATCTTATGTATAAATGAAAAGAATGGGTAAAAGGTGTCATAGAAGTTTTGAACCTGAGTGACTGAGAAAATAATGTCTCCCTTAATAGAAGTAGGAAAGTCTAGAGAAAGAATAAGTTGTAGAGTGAAGAATTATTTAGATTTCCAGAATATTAAGTTTGACGTGGAAATGGGATGTCCAGCAAATAGCTGTAGATGTTAGGCTTGAATTTGGATAACAGAGTAAGTTAGGAATATAAATATGCAAGTCATTTTTTATAAAAAGTGATGACAGAACCCATAGAAGTAGAGAAGATCCCTAAAGGAGATAATGTGGAGAATAAAGAAAAGGTCTAAGTCAAAAGATTGAAAAATATTCATCATCAAGAACAGGAGATAGATGATTTTCATCTCTTACTGAAAAGGAAGAATCAGGCAAAGCACTAAAATACTGGATTACAATGGAATTGAAGAAAACCAAAAGAATCCTGGTGAAGAGGTAGTTTACAATGTCAAAATTCCAGAAAGGTTAAGGAGGCCTGGAAATGGTCATCAGAATTTATTTAACTGAAATACTTTGTTTCAACACAATTGACAAACCTTTAACAAATAATCATTACCCCCATTTTATCATTGAAGAAATTGAGATAAAAAGGTTAAGTGACTTTCCCAGATTTACACAACTCTGGTCTTCTTGCTTCCAGGCCAGGTGCTCTATCCACTGCCCCACCTTTCTTCTTCACTCTTCACATCCAATTTAGTTTCTAAATTTTATTGATTCTGTGTTATAACCCCTTTTTAGCCATTAGCCATTACACTTAGTTCAATCCCTCTTAATCAATCTCCATGCTTCCAGTCTCTCTCCTCTTTAACCTAGCTATCCTTCACCTAACTACCAAATTTCAGATCTGATCATGGCACCACTCTACTCAAAAGATAACTCTCCCTTGCCTCAGTTTGGCTTTTAAAGCTATTTACAATCTGGTTTAGTACTTTTCAAGATTTTTTACACATTACTCTTCACATCCTCTCCATTCCAGTCAGACTGGCTATTTTGTTGTTCCCATACATGAAATTCCATTTCACCTTTTTACTTATCATAGACTGTTTCTCCTGCTTTGAAAGCACCACCTCTTCACCATACAGCTCAAATGCCACCTCTTAAGGAAGCCTATCCTATCCCTTACCCTCTAGTTTCTGATGTTTTCTCCAGAGAAATTATTTATCTATATTTTTATTTAATTTTCTGTGCATATATTTAGAATATAAGTACTTTGGGTCTGAGATTATTTTTCCTATATTTTTTCTATATTATTTCCTATACTTAATGTAATGCCTAGTACTTACTAAATGAATTGAATTAAATCGGATTGAGGTGAAGAATAGAGGAAATGAGGGAGTTCATGATAGACAACCTTAATTTTCTTGGGAAATTAACAAGTAAGAACTTCTGCTAGAACTGGAAGATGGTGATGTTGAGAGCTTATAGAGAAGGAGGGAAGTAGGGAGAAGGAAGCATTTCTTAAGTGCTTCCCATGAGCCAGGCATTTGGACATTTGGAATGCATACTTTGGAGAGTGCCAGTCAAGGAACAATAAAAGAATTAGTTTGGAGCAATGAAGCCCCATTTATGATTAAATAATATGAATTTGTAATTGACCCAATCATTTCTAGTAGCATTTAGAATTTTAGAAATAGAAATATTTAGGAATATAAATTTAGAAAGAGTTAAAAACCTATGCAGTGGGTGAGCTAGGGCATTGTCTTGTCATGAATAGAACAAGAACAAGGAGGAAAGAGATTCAGTGTGCACTTAAACTGATTTAAAATTTTTAAGTGAGGAAAGTGAAATCAGAAAGAGGGGTCATGATCTAGGAAACCAGGGAATTTCTTCCACAATCTCCCAAAACTTGATGTATGTAAGTAAGGATAGTCAGTCAAGATAGCTAGCATTTATTAAGCACCAGCTATTTGGCAGGAATTGTGCTAAGTTCTGGAGATCCAAAGAAAACAAAAAAAGTCCCTGGTCTCAAGAAACTCACTTCTAATGGAAAAGAAAATATGCAAATAGTTATTCAAACAAAATATATACAGGATAGATTGGAGGTAGCCCCAGAGGAAAGGCATTAAGATTTATTTAGAGTAAGAAGGACTTCTTGCAGAAAGTGGGAATTTAGCTGAGACTTGAAGAAAGTCAGGAAAGTCAAAAGGTAGAGATGTGGAAGGAAAATATTCCCAGGAATCAGGACAACTAGTGAAAGCACTAAGAATCAGAAGATAGAGGGTCATCTGAGAGAAACATTGAGGATCCTGGAGATAGCAGGGAACCAGTGGAGTTTACTGAATAGGGAAGAGGGTGGCATGGTCAGACCTGTACTTTAGGAAGATCACTGGTACCACTAAGTATAGGATGGAATGGAGTGAGGCTGGGGAACCAACCAAAAGGCATTAGTGTTGACATGAGGTCATGAGGGGCCTGCTCCTGAGTGGTCAGAAGAGAGCTTATGAGAGATGTTATGAAGGAAGAAAAGAAAAAAATAAATTTAGGAAGAGGGAGCCAGATGAAATGATAGAAAAGAATTTGTGATTTAAGTGTAGAATTTCAGAATTCATGAATTTCATTGAGACGGGGTATGGGATTGAGTTAGAAAAATGAGATTCTGATACTGACTCTTCTGCCTACCAAGTGGCACTGGGTAAACCACTCCACCTCTCTGCTCAGTTTCCATATTAGTACAATTAGAGTTGATTTCTAAAGTCCACTTCAGGGCTAATATTTTCCAATTCTATGTATGAGACATGGTAAATCCAAGGGTCAAGGAGAATATTAGTTGTTCCATACTCTCAAATAACAAAGCATTAGCACAAAAGCACCAAGGATTAACTTCAGGACAAAAAGAATGGAGAGGAACCAAAAAAAAAAAAAGCCCAGGTTTATACATCTACTATTTTACATAATAGTCACAGCTCATTTTTTATGGCACTTTGCCCTGTTTTCCTCACAGTAGTCCTAGGAGGTAAGCATTATTATAACCATTTTACAAATAAGGAAATAACAAGGTTATTTCAGGTACTAAAGCCAGTTCTTTTTGTTCTAAGCCCATAACTCTTTTCACTATAGAATTATGCCTCAAATATAGATAAGCCAAAGATTTATCTGGCAAAACCTGGTTATAAGTTGCAAGCTATAAAAATAAAATATTTAGATTAAAAAACTGTTCCAATATAGGTTCAAAACCTTTCAAAACTGTTTAACTCACTAATCAGGTTCAAACTGTTCGTATACTTTTGATAGAGGTAATCAAAAGTATCCTCAGTGATAAACTATGGCTCAAATGTGAACTTCCCTTCAGGTCCAGAAGCAAGGATACTAAGGAGACTCATTATAAACATAAAATATTAATTGAAATATATAAGGATAAATAAAGGATTTCTAATTCTAAGATATTCTAAATCCACCCAAATAAACTCCCAGATTCTGCAAGGAATCCTGTGTTTCACAGGCTACACTAATCCTCCTTGATCTGACTAACCCAAATTTATACTATCTAAATAAAAACTACTGCTAATATCCTTATAAATCTTAACTTCACCTTCAAATTATAAAATAGCAAAGGCTAGCTGGTTGAGTATCAAAAAGAATCAAGTTAGGACTCTGAGTCTTAAAAGACGCAGAGTCCAAACCAAAGACCAGGTTTTTCTTTGGTCTTCTCAGATATAAACCAATCTATAAAACCACAATAGATAGTCAATAGTGTTTCCCAAGTTGGGAAAGGAAAACACTAAGCTCCTTCAGATCTTTCCCTCAGACAGAGAGAGAGGCAAAGATGTTACCTTCTCCAGCCCAGAGAGAGAGTCTCTGAGTCTGTCTCTACCAACTGCCAGAGAGAGTAACTGACATAGAAAAATGGTTATAACTGTCAGCAATTGAAATTAAACATGCTCTCTCAGCCCTGCTTCAAACTCCAGTTCTTTTCTCAAGCCAGCCACTTTACTTCCTATCCCTGAACTAATAAAACAATACTTATTTTCTAATATCATCCTTACCGTATCAGTATGGCAGACATGAACAAAACAGAGTAAATGACAATAAATCATTCAGAATATCAAAAAGGAAAATCCCTTACATGATAATATATATGGTTTGTTGTATTTCTTTTTTTGAAAGGATGAATATATCATTTATAGTCAATCACAATCATTCATTGGTTGTGAGTCATCCAAGCAAGTCATCTACCTTGTAATTTCCAATTGCTCTTTGAAAAAGAGAAGGGAAAGGAATGTATCCAAGTCAGGCCTTTTTCTGTTGGCTAGAAACTTGGTTGCAAAAAAATTAGAAGAAAAAAGAATATTTCTTCATTTATTTCTGCAACTATCAAATACAACCTGTGGATTTTTTGATTTCATGCTACTTAATTTCTCCATTAGCCAAGTCGATCTAGACTTATTTGTCAACATACTAGTACTAAAGTGATATGAGCTTGCAATTCACACTTTGTCAGTAAGTGCCTGCTTATCATCTCTTTGTATATGCTCAACTCCGTTTTTAACTTTCATGGTTTTACCTCACTCCTTCCCTCCAAAAAAGAATACAGTCTCTTTAGCTTCACTTTTTTTTATTTCCCCCAAAAGGATTTGGGGGATATCATAAGAAACATTGCTCAAAATCCATACTGCCCTACATGTCTGTTAAAAAATTTATCAATCAATAAGCATTTATTATACCCCTAATTGTGCCATGCACTGTCACTTAACAACAATCCTTTTACAACATACTTTTGTATAATTTCATAATGCTACAGAATCTCTCTCAGAACTCAAAACTTTATGTCATGATATCTTCATATGAGTAAGAGTACTTAAAGGGCGATCAAAGAAGGAAGGGGTTAAGCAAACTATGCCTCAATTGAAAATAAACTAACCAAAGAGTAGTATTAGGATTAAAGTTTTTATTGTCTTTAAATATCAAAATTTTTACACACCCATTTTAATTTTGCTCAACAAAGCCTTTATTTTTTTTCTTTCCTTTTCCTTTTCAAAAAGAAGAATCAAGTATTCTTCCAACTAAAAGTTGACATGCTTTCTACTACTATCAGCTGTTCCCAAGAGCTTTTGACCAGTCACTCTTTCTTTGATTTATATCAGCGGTTCTCAACGTCTCAATTTGTAGCAATGAGAATACATAATCAGGTATTTACATTCCGAATCATAACTGTAGCAAAATTACAGTTTTGAAGTAGCCACCAAAATAGTTTTTTGGTTTGGGGTCACTACAACATGAGGAACTGTATTGCGGGGTCACGGCATTAGAAAGGTTGAGAACCACTGTATGAAAGACTGAATGCTTTGCATGTCTGAATGACTACATCTGTGAATAATCAAAGGCTTTAACTACTTAATCTTAGTACATTACCATCCTCTGTGCTATTTTAAATTCTTAAGACCACTATTTATCCTCTTTTGACTTTCTTACTTTTTAAAAAGATCCAGGGAGTTGAAATGGAGTGTATTTGAGCAACAAAAACTGTAGTAAATGAGAGAGTAATATTAATAGGGCAGAACAATATCTTCCTTATGGTTTTCAGCACACTCAAAGAATGAATAATGATTTAAGCTTGAACTACTTTGGGGAACTTAGTTGCTGATTGCTTTGAAGAATAAAGTTTCCTCCTGAGGTTTCTTTGATTAATCAGGTAGAACTTACATAAGCCTTTTATTTGTTTCTACTTTCTTCTCTTCTGTGATCTAGAGAAAACATCATTTATTCATTTATTTTTAATAAACATTTGAATGGATTTTTCCAATGAAGATGAAACAGTGTGCTTATGTGGCTGACAAGATAAAGCAGGGCATATCTAAAGTATTTCTACAGATATAAACAGGTCTGTTTTGATTGACACAAAACATGGAAAAGGACACTCGTCTGCAAAGACTATTATTCCTCCTTGTTCAGTAGAAAGGGAAGTTGAAAATATCTTGCAATCACCCTTTCTAGTCCATTACCTAGAATTTATGAAGCTCCTACTATGTGCCAGTTATGGTATTAACTGCTGGAGAGACAAAGTAAAGCAAAAAAATAATTCCTGCTTTTAAGGCGTTCCAAGCCCAAAGGGATGGGGGCTAGGGAGGGGCAGCATGCAAACAACTAAATATACACAAGACATGTACAAGGTAAATTGATTGTAGTCTCAGAGGGAAGTCATTAAGATTAAGGGAGATTGATGAACACTTCTTGGAGAAAATGAGACTAGCTGAGACTTGAAGAAAAGACTAGGAAGCCAGAAGGTAAGAAGGGAGAACATACCAGGCATGGAGGACACATACAGCTTCAGGAGACAGAGAGTAAGAAACATTTGAATCTCATGGTATATGGCAGGCATACATTGTAATAAATTTCAAAAAGTAGGAAGAAGGCAAGTTATAAAGGGCTTTAAAAGCCAGCTGGTTTTATAGTTAATAATAAATGAAATAGGGAGAGATCTCTCCTTTAGGAATATCTTTTTGATGGCCTAGGTTGGACAGGAACAGGGAGACTTGAAGTGGGCAGACCCACAAGCTAAGCTATTGCAGTAATCCAGATATGAAGTGATGACCTGTACCATAGCAGTCATGTCAGAAGAGAAGAGGGCTTATGAGTGATATTTTAAGAGTAGAAACAGGACTTGACAACTGATTGTGTAACTGTGGTACTGTGGTGAGAGAGAGGGAGAAGACAAGGATAACACCCAGGTTACAAGTTCTGGTGACTTTAAAAAGATAAATGAGGACCCTTGACCGTATAGGGAAAAGGGAAAGATAATGAGTTCAATTTTAGACATGTTCCATTTAGAATGTGCAGGGAAAGAGATTAAAACTGGACAGGTATTTCTCAGAATCATCTGCATAAAGATACTAATTAAAACTTGTTGACTAATTGTCAAGCAGCTGAGTACAGGGCATAGTGGACATTGAACTTCTGTATAGTTTCCATTTAGGTCTCATTCTTGTTCCTAATGTATATTAGGTATTGTTTTTTAAATTTAAAAATCTCATTGATACTGATCTTAACCATTATGGCATGAAAAAAATTAATGTAAAATGATTTTATAGGGGATCTACCATAATTCAGATAGGGTTAGCGTTCTCAAGCCTCCCTTTCAGAGTTCTAAATTCAAGCATGGTTATATGATGCCCCCCTACTACAGAGGAAAATATTCTTTATCACAGCAAAAAAAAAATTGCACATACTCTTTTCTCTGGACAGTTCAGTTATAATTAGATACATCAGAAAGACTTTAACAGTATTAATTAACCCCCTACATGAGGTTTCTAAATCGTAACTTTTTGTGTCAATGTCAATTTCTGCCAAGCTTCAGGTGAGCCATCTTTAAAATAGCAATAATAAATGTGCCACAAGCAAATTACACATATTGTTCTGTTTGAAAATAGAAATGCAATAGTGTTGACTAACTCAGCCAACTTGAATATTTTCTTTAAAGTGTTTATCTTCATCATGATTTTCAGTTCTTCTGGTACCAAAGTAGCCTGTACTCCCCATTCAGATTAATAGGTTCTTTGTTTAGTTGATCTCTTCCTCAGCACAGGAAGAGAGATCTCCAATATATTTATACATGATGCAAAAGAACCCAGCAAAGCCTAGAGGAGTGGAATCACCTGTTCATTCACTTAAAGAAAAAGTTGGCAGTCCCTGTTATTTTTTCTACATGCTTATTCAGTGTTTGGCATGAAGTCTGGACTGCACTTAGAGCAGAGTTGACAGGAACCAAATTGTAGATAACCTGTCCCTTTTTCTATTACATTGTGTCAACTGCTCTGCCCAGATTTAGGGTTTGGGATAGTAATTTAAGGCAGAAATATCCTGTATCTCTCAGAAACTGCACCCTACTTATGGGCCCATCTGCTGATGGGAGTTGCAAGTTTATAAAGAGAGGGGGGAAATTGTTAACTAAGCCACTGCTATAAGTGGACTGCTTATGTAATGAGACTTTACTCACAGAATCGTATCTAATTATAGAGAAATCTTACATGTATCTGAATGTGCTTATTGTAATCTACTAGGCTCTCTCAGTTCTCATAAACTAGTGCTAGGCATTTAAGTGGTATAGTCTCAGGCTAATGAACTTTTTTTTTTTTGCTATATGGAAAAAGTGGCCCTTGGGATCAAATTCTGGCCATATAAGTAACATTTTAATTTACTGAACCTGTTTAGCTTTCACTTTATGTGTTAGTCTGAACTGGATGGACTTATTATATACATCTCTGAAGTTTGAAAAGGTGTTCCTGTTTTTAATTTTTGACTAGTGGCTCCCAATTTCACTTGTTCACTTAAAATAAAATCTATTTTGACATTTGGATCATTTACTTATTTTGTGATTGCAATTTTAAGCCAATTAACTGACTATTATTTGTCAACATCTGGACTGCCATGATGAAAGTTATATAGTTTTAAAAATATCATACATAGGTCTTCTTTTCTCTTTGAAGTGAAAAGCTATCATTGCTAAATGTTCAATCTTTTAACATCAGCATCAATAGTTTTATTTTACTAAAGGTAGAGTTTGATGATATTTCTATTATTTGTAACCAGCATAATTGGAATTGGAAACCAAAATTGACAGCTGTAGGTAGAATACTACTGTCCACAAGAAAAGCAGCTGACCAGCATCCAGCAAAGAGAAAAAATCAGGGAGGCAGTTACCTTACCAGAGAGACTAATTGTATCCTGAGGATCAAATGGACCCACTAACCTCCTGCAGTGACCCAAAATTCCTGGAGAATTCTACAGCTAACCTAGATAAACTCTAGATTTCTCAGTACCGATTATGACTAGTCCAAATTCCCTGTAACTGTTGCATCTAAGAGACTATAGACTCTACAAGAGGCCCAGATCCATGAATTTCCACCAAAATAATACAGGTTGTGGACATGGTGAAGTCAAATAACTATTCTCCCACCCTCTCAGCTGAGGGCCTCATTCCTAAAATTCTCTGCCCCACTTTTCTTCTTGATTACCTTGGTTTCTTCAAGACTCAATTCAAATCCCACCTTCAGCAAAAAGACCTTTCAAGCACCTCTAGTTGCTAGTACTTTTCCCTCATAAATCATTTCTATTTACTCTCAATATATGTTTGATTATTATATGCATTATTTTTATGTTATCTTCTGCATTAGAATGTATGTGTGTTGAGGGAGGTATTCATTTTGCCTTTATTTTCCTACCACTTAGCCTAAAGCCTGGCACCTTTTAAGTATTGAATATATACTGCCTGTCTATTAGCCTGACTGACTGATTCAGGACTGACCTATCTTTGAGAAACAATGTCAATTCAAGAATCAACTCACTGAGTAGGCTTGAGAGTCATGATTCCAACAGCAAACTAGAATATGGCTTGAAAAATAGTAATATGGGTTTGCACATTTTCTGGTCCAAGGATATCCAAGCACTTTATAAAGACCTTTTAGAACTTCACTGAGCTATTCTTTATCCATATCCAAACATATGTCTAGAATCAGGATAGCCTCAGTCTTTTAATGAATAAAAGAACCACTTAATTCATAAAATTCCACTCTTTTATGTTGTTGCTCCGGGCCTAGCCAATCCAGACTTGTTACCAAACCAAAATACAGTCAGTTCACAGAGTAGAACAAAAGAGAGTTGCTATTTGTCCCTCTAGTTTCTTTTAGGGCATTTTTTTTTTGGCTGATCTTTTTGTTTGAATTCCTCCTTCCCTCCCCATTTTACAACCCCTTCACTTATCCCAACTTTTCTTCCTTTACTCTTATTGTTTAGTCATTTCTAGTTGTATCGGACCCTTTGTGATCCCATTTGGGATTTTTTTGGCAAACATATTGGAATGGTTTGCTTTTTCCTTCTTCAGCTCATTTTACAGATAAGGAAACCAAGGCAAACAGGGTTAAGTGACTTTGCCCAGGGCTACACGGCTCATGTGTCTGAGCTGGAAAAGGAAGAAAACTCCAAAAGGGGTTACAAAGAGCTAGACGCAACTGAAAATTATTAAAACGACAACTTAATGTTCATCAACTCATTAGCCAATTCCTAGGATTGTTATGAGGATAAAAAAAAAGTAAAACGTATAAAGCAGTTTTATTTTTTCTTTCTAATTTCATAAGATTAGAAAACCAAATTGTGTTTTTAAATTTTATATTTGTATTTCTATTGCTGAAAGAATTCAGGTGGCATGTATTTTATTATCAATGCTAATATCTTTGTAGGTATTTTTTTTAGTTTGTCGATGTGCAAATTAGAGGACAGCCTATCAAGGCTAAGAACTGCTTTTTTTGTCTAATCTCTGTATCTCTCAACCCACTGAATTAGATTTTAGTTGGTGATGGCTGTCTTTTACTAATCTCTGTATCATTCTATCCAGTGAACCAAACATTAATAGATAATGACAAGGATTCTTAGGTGATAGCACAGTGATTTCCTAAAATCTTTTCTAAAAATGTCCTGATTCAGTTGAGGAAAGTAAAAAAGTTATTCTTGATTATATGTGGGTAAAATATGATCTATGAATCAGATCTATCCTCACTGAGTAAAAAAAGAAAGAAAAAAAATATTACCTATTACCAACTAACTAAGAAAAAAAGGCAGGATTGATATAGTCACTATACCAATTAGTCACTCTTAGTGCCTAACATATTATGACATTGCTATTTGATACTGACATACTCAGGCCTTCCTTTCTTCATTCTCCCCCTATTTGTCTTAGCTGCTCAATCTCTGCTGATGGATCCTCATCTTTGTCCTACTCCATAACCATGGCTTTCCCCTAAGACTTTGTTCTAGACCTTCTCCTTCCAATCTCAGTACTATCTTCATTGGTGGTATCATCGGTTCAATTGTCATCTCTATGCAAACCATTCAAAGATCTCTCTGGTCTCTCTTTTGAGCTCCAATCTCATATCTTCAGTTATATTTGACATTTAAAACTAGATTTCCTGTAGGCATCTCTAATTCAAAAAACATCTACAACAGAATAATTATCTTTCTTCTCAAACCCTCCCCTCTTCTAAACATCTCTATTACTTTCAAGTTCACCTTCATCGATTGCTGAATCTTCTTGTTTTTACCTTCACAACATATACAGCCCTTTCTCTCCATTCCTATCACTAAATTTCAAGTACCCATAACCTCCTACCAGAACGATTCTTTCTAATTGGTCCCTCTGCCTCAAATCTATCCACTCCTCCACAGACCTGCCAAAGTGATTTTCCTAAAGCATAGGTCTACTCAATAAACTTTAGTGATTTTCTATTAATTCTAGGACCCTTTAGACATTCCTCCTTATGGTGTTCCAAGTCCTTCATGACTTGATCTATTCCTAATTTTCCTGACTTCTCATACTTTACTCCCTACTATACACATCATGGTCCAACAAAACTTGCTGTCTGTAGTACACAACATACATTTCCTGTCTTTGTGTCTTTGGCTAACTGAAACAATCCAGTGCCAGAAATGCTCACCCTCCTTACCTCTTCTTCTTGACATGCCTCACTTTCTTCAAGATTCAACTCTAGTCTTCTACATATGGAATTCCTGGCTCCCCTTTCCCAACCTCTTGAGCCTTCCCATGTAAGATCACCTTCTTTCTATTTTATTTGTCTTGTCTGCATCAATTTATTTACATATTACCTTCCTAATTAGTATATAAGCTCTTTGAGGTCAGTGGACTAATTTTTGTTTCTTTGTTTCTCCACTGCTTAGCAAACACCTGGCACATAATAAGCGCTTAATAAATTCTTACTGGTTAATTGATTGATTGATTAAACCTCATCTGACTCTGCTGTATTAAGAAACAAACTGGAGAGGGATATAATTGGGTTTTTTGGAGTTTGGTTGTTTTTAAAACCCTTACCTTTTGTCTTAGAATTAGTACTAAGTATTGGTTCCAAGGCAGAAAAGATGACTAGGCAATGGGGATTGAGTGAATTGCCAGGGATCACACAAGTAGGAAGTGTCTGAAGTCAAACTTGAACACAGGACCTTCTGTCCCAAGGCCTGGCTTTCTTTCCACTGAGCCACCTAGCTGCATTGGGGGTGATCGTTAGATAAAACAATAATTTGACTGCAGGCCTATCTTAGATGGCCCCCAAAAGTTGTGTACCATATTCCGTCATAATACCTTTTCTTTCTGTTCCAAGTACCCCTAGGAGGAGTCTCTCAGCAGACAAAAAGAAAGGATCTGAGCCAGCAATATTTAGGTTCAAGAATATAAGACCCTTTCCTTCTGGGGACCAACCTTATTCCAGGGTGGATAACTCCTTTGTAGCTCTTTAGAACAATTCCCAAATTAGTTCATTAAAATCCCAAACACATATCCTACCTGATTTTAGCAGGTAATGTAACAATGATGATTTGTTCTGTTTTTTTTCCCAAATAGAATTATTGAGGTGGAAAGGTCATTTCTTTGTTTTGTTTTCTTTATTTTGAAATATCTCAGAATGGAAGTTATTTATGTGCACAAATCATTTCTATCTTCCCATTGCTGTTCTAGTGATCACAGTCTCAGCTGAAATCTCTTCTTGTCTAGGTCACAGTGCTGTTGATATCACCAAAGTGGCAAGAAGACATCGCATGTCTCCATTCCCACTGACATCTATGGATAAAGCTTTCATCACAGTTCTAGAGATGACACCGGTGCTCGGGACAGAAATCATCAACTACCGAGGTACAATCAGATATAGCACAGATATAGTACAAAGGTACCCTGACTGCAATGTTTCTCAATGTTCAAGCTTAAATATTAAGAGCTATAGTTTTCATAAAAATAATGGGTTTCCTTGCTTGATATTCTGCTTTTTACCACACAACTCTATCTTCATTCTCATGACAACAGTTCATTACTTCCTTTAAAAAAACTGTCTTTATTTTCTACTAATTCCAATATCAACTAAAGAAAACTCAAGGCTGAGTGGTAAACAGAGATATTTATGAGACAACATGCTGATATTCCTGCTTGATTAATGGGAAACAACTGATGACTATAAAAATGTTTTTCATGCTATGGAAGCCCATCCTTTGGAAGCCAAAACCCAGTAACACATTTTCTATAGGGATAACCAAACATCATTGATTTACCTTTTTCTTCTTTGTAGTATTTTAATTAAAATCTTTTTAATAGAAATGACAAACATAAACATCTCTGAGCTTTGTTCAGTCTACACATGTATGGTGGCTTGGACATTTGTGAATATGATTTATTGTGTAGATATGAAGAAAAGAAAGCTAAACATATAAGAAATTTATGATTTTGTTTATGTGCAATCTTTTCTTTGTATGGAGAAATGCTTGTTTTATTTGGCTTTGTAAAATTGGGGCAGGAGTTAAATTCATGTAGGGAAATGGAAAAGTATAGCCAAAAAATTTATCAAATGTCTATATGTGATCACTGAAAAAATAAGGAATAATTTAAATTTCTTAATGTAAATTACAACTTTGAAAGCACTTGAGCTAGTATTTCATTATATTTTTATGTAAGCTTAAATTTTTAAAAAACAATCCAAAGTCTTTATCTACCAAAGCAAAACATGATAATAAGAAAACTGTCCTGCTTGAATCTTTCCTCTTCTCAGCTTTATTTCATTCTCTTCTATGCTTTTCATACTTATTACTTCTTATTCTAAGTAGGGTATATAAAATTCATACTGTTGAAAGTTAGTGGCAAGGTTGGTTCCTTTAGTTTTTTAGGATTTTGGAAATAAAGCATAGAAATTTTAAACATTTAATTGTAGCCACCATCTATGTGGATTGAACCAAGCTCAGAGTTGTAATCATATAGCTAAAAGACTAACTTCTTTTCTTTCCAATACCACAAAATACAAAATTATTGAAGATGGTGTAACAAATGGCATTCATTTTAGTTGGAAAACTAAGGCTGGTAAAACATACTAAATATTAGATTCCATCATAAACTTGGAAGTTCCTCTCTATTCAATATCTCCATTTAGGACATTTTGCATTTGTTCTACATTTCTAGCTTTCTTCTACAGTCTTATATAAGCAAGGGATCAGGGTACAAATTTACTATCCTATTTTTTCTCCTTGAGGAAAATTATAATTAAAAGAGCCCACTAGAGAAATGAATCAGTCAGACCTTCACTGTATGACAACTGGAGTCAGTTTGGATGAAATGAAAGTTCTCATCTATTTTTAAAGGTAGAGTGAATATTCAGAAATAGATTATACATGTTCAACATATCCTCTGACACTGAGGCATTTTTAAGAAGTATGAATATAACCTCAAGTTAGAAAGGAATTATGAAACATCAACAATCTTAAAGTATGCTTTTCTAACCTATTTTGCCACATTGTTTTGGAACAGCCACTCTGGGAGACTCTTAAAACACTATGAAGAGACTGATAGTCTTTTCAGTGCCAATAAAGTCATAGGTACATTTGAGGGGGGGGGGGGGGAATAGAAAAGTCATTTATTTTTTCCTTGTGAGAGGAAATACAGCAAGTTCAGATTCATTTCCCCTTCATCTGTACTAACAAACTATTACTTGTCACTCATGAGTAGACAAACCCTTCAGGAATGATTAGCTTTCTGTCAGCAACTTCTTCTATCAATGCTAATGAAAAAGTGACAAAGATCCCAGCACACAATGTCCAAATCAGATAAAGCTCAGTTTTTAATGCAAAACAGAATTAGTTATAATAAAGCCTTATGTAATACTGGAGTTATATTCAAAGAACAGAGCATTTTGTATTTTTAGAAGTTTCTACAAACTGAAAAAAAACTAGGGGAAGTAGATATGTATTCCAAAGTATGACCAAATTTTTTATTATTATTTAGCTTGTTTCTGTGTCTGTGAGACTTGAGTCATCAGTACTGCTTTTTTTTTAAAACCTACCTCATCAATGGCTACGTAACAAATTAGAGCATTATTACTGGTTCAGAATCTCATTTGGAAATTTGAATCTTGCCTCATCAAATCCATATGTCATTTAAATCACAAATTTATAAACATAGCCTTTTAAAATTTTGACTGAGTTTTTCTTACATCTTTTTTTCCATTGATTTTGATCTCCCACATTTTGTCCTCAAGCTTAATTTGTGAATTTAACAGTTCTTATAATCAGTAACCTCCATAATTGAAATGGTCCTACTCAAAAAAAACCTAGTCACAGCTCTTTTTTGGGGGGAAAGATGCTCTAAATGGAAATTATGCACTCTGAATCTTATTTCTCCCATACATTAAAGGTAAACCTATTGACAAAGGACCTTTTTTAAAAAATCCTTACCTTCCACCTAAGAATCAATACTACTATGTATTGGTTCTAAGGCAAAAGAAGGGTAAGGACTGGGCAATAGGAATTAAGTGACTTGCCCAGGGTCACACAGCTAGGAAGTGTCCGATTTGAACCCAGGACCTCCTGACTCCAGACTTTGCTCTCTGTCCACTGAACCACCTAGCTAGCTGCCTCCTCAAAAGACCTTTTATACTAGCATTCAATTGTTGGCTAATTTTATCAAATTGGTTTTTTTTATTTCTTTTTTCTTCTTTGTTATTAATTATGACTCTGGGAGGGGTATGGACTACAATAGGAAACATAAAAATAAAAGATATCAATAAAACTACATTTATCAAAAGACCTTTTAAAGAAATGACTAAAATGATCTTATTAAATCAACTATAAATAATATGACTGTACATTGCATAAAGTGAAACTTTAAAAAATCAATGAAAAGTTGATACAATAAACAATGTATATTATTTCTCTGTATATTATAGTGGCAGAGTATGTTGTATAATATTATTACTTCATCTAATTCAATTCAACAGCAATTCCTTTAAATTTCTTTTTTTTCCCTTTAAATTTCTTACTTATTTTTATTTTCAAAATAAAGCAGAAAGGAAAAGAATATCTTGAATGGGATTTTAAAATTCAAAAGGGCCATTCAGGGATGTTTTGAGAAAAATTTTTGTGGGAGCTTTGTGATAGCTTTTTTAAAAAGGGATCTAAGGATATGTGTTGATCTCATATTGAATAGGCTAGGTTTTTTTTGAGGCAGTAGGTTCTCCCTCACCAAAAGTCTTGAAAGAAAGGCTGGATGGCCACTTACTGAATATATTACAGAGGGAATTCTTTTCATATACATATTGGTCCCTAAGGACTCTTCCTACACTGGTCTTAACTTTCATTCATGAATAAGCATCAGAAGAGGACATTAACAGAGAAAATAGGAGAGAGAATTTTAAAGATAGATAAGAGAAATAACTCCAGCAGCAAGAAGACCAGGATATATATAGAAATTGTGGGAAGAGGGGCCAGGAAAATTAAGCATCAATACTTTCACCCTGAAAAAGAGGGCAGCCTCATCCACTTCAAGTTGAAGGAGATATAGAAGAGGGAGTGTCCCAAAGAAATCATTTTCAAAAGTAAAGGAGGACTAGAAGCAAAGCAGACTCCTTTCCTCTATTTTGCACACAGATATCTTCATTCAGGTATTTGAAGGAAGGACTTTCAGGTGGAACCTGTAAAGAGGCAGATTTGGGGCTGTAAATAAAGAAAATTTTCTTTCCTTTTTTTTTTAAACCCTTACCTTCCATCTTGGAGTCAATTCTGTGTATTGGCTCCAAGGCAGAAGAGTGGTAAGGGCTAGGCAATGGGGGTCAAGTGTCACACAGATGGGAAATGTCTGAGGCTAGATTTGAACCCAGGACCTCCCATCTCTAGGCCTGGCTTTCAATCCACTGAGCCACCCAGCTGCCCCCTAAAGAAAAATTTCTTAGCAATTAGAGGTGTCTAAAAATGGAATGGCCCTCTTGAATAGTAGTAGAATTCCATTCATAAGATATCTTTAAGCTGAGACTTAATGGACACTTGGCTGTGATTTTGTTGAGGGTTTTCATGTGTAAATAAGGGTTTAAGTGGAAGATCTCTGATATCTCTTACAATCTCTGAGATTCTGAAGTGCTTGGGCATTTTACTTTTTTATTTTTCCTATAAATTTCTCCTTTGCAGAGATAATTTGTCTTCCTGTTAAATTTCTCAAAATTGGCTAATAAACATATCTTCTGTTATGTACTCTCAACCCTAGCTTCCACAAGTACTAATATACTCATTAAATGGCAGAGCATAGTAATAAGTCAATGTGCCATACTTAACTGAACATGGACTACTCCTTTAATATAAGCCATATCCTAAAAATATCTTGGAAAAGAAAAAATGTTAAGAAATACATGCATACATAAATAAATACCTACACACATATAAGAAAATGCTGAAGGGATGAGTATCTACTGAAAATTCTAATTATAGTCTTTACTCAGGTTTTATATAAGCCAGATATTTGAGTTGGGGGATGGTGAAGGATAATTGTGGCTCATTGGGGGTCATGTTGACTTCTCCTTTATTGAGGAAAACCCAAGTTTTGTCTAATGGAAGCACCAGTGCCTTCATTCTCTTTGCCAAACTATGCTCACCTTAATCCAATTCTGCTCAAGGGGAAAGAGCTGAAATTTGTATACATTAAGATAAAAAAATTAACTCCACAAGCATTTATTAAGATCCTACTGATTCCCAAGGCTCTGGGAGTTGACAAATAAAGAAAAGAAACATTCTTATGCCAAGGAATTTGTTATAACCCTCTAAGGCAGAACTGCCTTAGAACTTAAGACAGCTTAAGATCTTGACATTTCTGAGGGTTATGTGCATTTTAATAAGTCTTAAGGTATTTGCTATCAAGTAAAGAAGAAAGAGGAACAGAATTGGCCAACAGAAACTCTCTGGCCCTTTCAAATCATACCTATTTTACCTGTAAGACCAGCCCTGACACAAAAGCTTATGAAGGGAAGCTTATGTTTCAGTTGAGTGGTCTGGAACAAATGATTTCATGATTTGGTATGGAGTATTGAAGTCAAATGAGCTCAATAATGTGACTTTGAATGGTATTTATACATATTTGTGAGCGCTTCTGTGCAAGCAGAGCTGGGCCAAAGTAAAGCAATAGCATAAAAATGCAAACGATCGATCCCTCTGGGTGAATATCATTGACAAATGATGTCCCTTATAATATAATACATAAAACTGATAGAATTTTAGAGATTAGAAGGAAATCTAGACTATCTATTGAATCTCCCTCATCTTATAAGGGAATTCAGGCCCATAGAGATGAATCAGCAGATTTCAGAATGGGATCACAAAATCCTAGTTGGAAGGAAACCTAGAGGCCCCCCATCCTAACCTGTAGTTGAATAAGAATCCCATCTCTGTTATATCTGACAAGTGGTCATACAGCCTTTGCTTGAAGGCAAAAGAAAAATTGCCTCTTGAGCAAGCCAGGTGTCCTGTCTAGTGAGTTTTCCACTCATTCTACCACTATTTTCACCAGTTGCATAGTCCATTATGTGAATACCGACTTGTGAAAAACAGAACATTATTTTCCTTCTTAAATATTACATTAGTATTTATAAAATATACCTATTCTATATAGCAATTTTTGAATAGAAAATAGTAATAATTCTATTGTGCTTCATGATTTCCCTGATTCTTTTTTATCTCAGGTGCATTTTATGTTCCTAAACTCCCAGAACATCTGTGGCCTCATTGAAGTATTTAAAACTTTAAAGTCTTCTCTGGCCAGATTAATTTGGGATATGCAGCAACCATGTTGCTCATTCACCAGTCATTTTTTTTTCATTTGTCATTTATTAATCATCTACTTTGTTCAAGCACTCTGATAGGACCTGGAAGAGCTACATATAGAATTGAGATGTGGTTCCTATCCTCATTTATTTTATAATCAAATATCAGAATTCTTCTCTGCAGTAGTGTGTGCATGTGGGCTTTTTATCTGTTTTGACTGGAAAGACTTTCAGAGATGTCTTAAATGTGTTCTTTTATATATTTGCTATTCTTGTCAAATCTCTGTTGTCAGGGTTTAAGTGAGCTGCTTTTGATTTCTTGTGATACCTTTTATAACAAAAGTTGGTGAGATTTTTCAGACTCCTTTTAAAGATACATTTTCTTCCTTGGTAAAATGCACAACATGAATAGATTATAAACTCACATATGGTATGTGTGAGTTGCCAGCAACTAGAAGGGAGATTCTTTTTAAAATGCTTTGTCACTATTCTCTGTGGATCACAGGCTTTTTTCAGTCAACATAGGGGAAAGAAATTATTCAAATAGCAGAGATTCTATGAACTCTAAATTTTCTTATTTGAAATTATGTGACAAAGTATAGAAGTGCTTCTGGCCTCAGCTTCTGGTGATGGTGCAATTGATTGAGACGTACTGGCCACAGAACTTCCTGCCATTTGCTATGTCTCAGCCTCACTTCCTGTTCCTTCTAGTCAACTATGACACAAACTATCTTAAAACCACATTGGAAACCTTGACTCTTGTCTCAGATCTCACAGCAAACTGTCATAATCTGAGTGGTTTTCAGGTATTCTCTGTGTTGCATATTGAAGGTAGAGAGAGGTCATATTCAGGAACTCTTCTGTCTTCTCAGTAGCAAGTAGTCTTCTCAGAGTAGCAAGGAGTTCTCATTAAAAAGAATCATTTTGGGGGGCAGCTGAGTAGCTCAGTGGATTGAGAGCCAGGTCTAGAGAATGGAGGTCCTAGGTTCAAATCTGACCTCAGACACTTCCCAGCTGTGTGACCCTGGGCAAGTCACTTAACCCCCATTGCCTAGCCCTTACTGCTCTTCTGCCTTGGAACCAATTCACAGTATTGATTTCAAGATGGAAGGTGAGGGTTTAAAAAAAAAAAAAGAGTCATTTTCTAATCTTAGAGATTATAAAAAGCAGCTCCTGGTGCTTCAGAGGACTCTGAAGGGATGTGGGACCAAGGTAATGCTCAGTGTTATTATACTTCTTGTATTCCTCCCAACTAATGAGAAATTGAAGACAAATTTAAAAAGCATATGAGGGGGCAGCTGTGTGAACCTGGGCAAGTCACTTAACCCCCATTGCCTAGCCTTTACCACTCTTCTGCCTTGGAGCCAATATACAGTATTGACTCCAAGATGGAAGGTGAAGTCAGTTTGTTTTTTAAAGGGGGTCAGGGGGATATGACATTTCCCTTTTGTTGAGAGTGCACATTGACATGATGCATTTAATGAGATCCAAGGAACAAAAGGGTTAGGATATATTCAGATCATTCTTTGAGCCAGCCAATTGTATGCCCTCTCATTTATTACTAAGAGCTAATTAAAAAGCAATCTTTGTCTATTTTTGTTTCTCTGTCTTAGGCAGGTCTCCAAAACAAGAATAAAGTGGAACACAGGAATTTATCCAAGTACTATAGATGAGAAAATAATAGCCAACATTTTTAGAGTACTTTAAGTTTTCCAAAGCATTTTACATAGAACATATCTTTTATGTTTCATTAACACCACTGAACAGATACTTCATGTATTATTCCTGTTTTACAAATAAAGAGACTAAAGAGCTTAAGTAGCCAGCTTTTGGGGGCAGTTATATAGCTAAGTGGATAGAAAGCCAGGTCTGGAGAGATATGAGATCCTGATTTCGAATCTGGCCTCAGATATTTCCTGGCCATGTGGCCCTGGGAAAGTCATTTAACACCAATTGCCTTACTGTTCTTCTGCCTTGAGATTGATACTTAGTATGAATTCTAAAACAGAAGGTAAGGGTTTGTTTATTATTTTTTTAAGTAGTTTATTTTTGATCACATAACTAATAAGTGTAAGAGGTGGGGTTTGAACCCAGGTTTTTCTGACTCTAGTATTTGCAAGTTTTTAAATAACTGCAATGGATTTACATCACCAATATCTAAGGACCAACCTAGGATAGGTAATTTGATAGAAACATCTTTCTCTTTATAAAAATTATGCTTTGCCAACTTTTTCTACAGGTCTCTGTATGCTTGTGGTCCCTTGTACATATGAATTTTGATAGATTGTTCCATGAATGAATCCCAATCCATCTTTAAAGTTGCCTCATCTCATTATACTCCTATTTCAGTTATCTTATTAAACTTCTGAATTATGCACATCTTATTGCATCTTCCTCTCCATACATCTTATTATACTCATACATCTTATTATACTGTTCTCTTTATGCATCCATTACACTTTAAAAATATGAGCATATTTCTAAATAAAAACTACAATTAAATACTATAATAGTAGCATTGGAACAACATAGTACAATGGATATATTCCCTGGATTTACATCCTGCCTCTCTGACACTTTCTAGTGGTATGATCCTGAGTGAGGAACTTAACTTCATCAGGCCACAGTTTCCTCATTCACGAGATATGGGGATTGAATTAGATGCTAGCCTTTTAAGGTCTCTTTCAGCCCTAAATCTATAATCTCATGATCCTTTCATATGCAAAGATGACTTTACTGACTCACTAACATTAGGATATATGCTTTCAGTTTGTTTTCCAATGGTAGTATTATATTTGTTTTTCTTTCTATCCAACCCTAATCCTATATTTCTGTGATGATTAGGATTCATGTCTTTGGTCTAGGCCTGAAATGGACCAATGGAAAGACTGTCTTTTTTAAGCCCTTCATTTTGCAATTCAAAAAATTAAGACCAATTGAACTTAAGAAATTTGAAGAAGTTTCATAGAGAGCTACAAAGATAGAATTTAAAGCCAGGTACTCTATAGTCCACATGTCTCAGAGCCTCCCCTTTTGAATGGTAATTTGTATAGTTGTCGATGTGATCATGCTCCATAACAAAGCTAGCCTTGTTTCCATTTGAGACTTTGTTACACAATCTTGATATCTTTGATACCACTTTCCATCCAGTTAAGTTCACTCACCAGCTAAGCTAATTAATCACATACTCCTAATTTTCTCTTCTGCCTGTCCATCACCTGTGCAGATATCATATCTGGTTCCAGTTTTACCTCACTTTGAATAAACATGATACAAAAAAAATTAAATGGAGCAAAATTTTATTGTGTGCTACTAAGTGCTAAAGAAGCTACAAAATTTAGAGTAAACAACCCCTGCCTTCATGGAACTTATAGCCTAGTATGAAAATGACATCTTCAAATAGCTATAATGAAAAATAAAGAATACCTGGGGAGAGCCAGGCCTAGAGATGAGAAATCCAAGGTTCAAATCTGATCTCAGACACTTCCTAGCTGTGTGACCCTGGGCAAGTCATTTAACCCCCATTGCCTACCCCTTACCACTCTTCCTATAGAAGATAGGATTTTAGTTAGAAGGAAGCTTAAAGGAAATGAGGTGGCAAAGATGAGTGAGGATGGAGAACATTCCTGGCATTGGGATAGCTAGCAGAAATGCCTGTAGTAAGTAGGAATATCTTGTTTGGGGAATAGCAAAGGAGACCAATGTCACTAGATCACAGATTATGGGAAAGAGGAGGTTGGAGTGTAAGGTAGAATAAGATTCAGAAGGTAGAAAGGAACAAGTTATGAAAGTCTTTGAATGCCCAATAGTATTTTATATTTTATACTAGAAGACAAGAAACCATTGGAATTTGCTCAGTATCATGGTCAAAGGTACAATTTAGGAAAATCACTTGGTTGATTAAGTGAAAGATGGGCTGAAATGGGGAGAAACTTGAAAAAGCAGACTAGCCAGAAGGCTGTTGTGGTAGTCCAAACCTGAGGTGATGAGGGTCTGCATCGGGGTAGTAGCAGTGTGAGAGGAAATAAGGGGGCTTATGCAAGAGATGTGATGAAGATAAATCAACAGACCTTGCCAACAGATTGGATATGGGGAGAATAGGAGAGTAAGAAGTCAAGGTCAATAGTTAATAGGGAAATTAGGAAGAGTGAAGGATTTGGAAGGAAAAATAAGTTCAATTTTGGACATGCTAGTGCCTATGGGACATCCATTTTGAGATAACCAGTAGGCAGGTGGAAAAGCAATACTGAAGATTAACAGTCATTAGAGTTCAATAAACTCAATAAGATTTGAGAATCATTAGCATACAGATAATAAATTAATCCATAGGAGCTGATAAGACCACCAAGCAAAACAGTATAGAGGGAAAAAAGAAAAGGGACAAGAACAACGGCATCTTGTTGTTAACAGGTAGACTGGATGGAGATCCAAAAGAGTCCCAAGGAGTGATCATGTAGTTAGGAAGAGAATCTGGAGCAAACAGTATCATAAAAACCTTGAGAGAAGGGAATACCAAAGGGAAGAGGGTAACTGACAGTTTCAGAGTCTTCAGAGAGGTCAAGAAGGATGAAAATTGGAAATAATCACTAGACTTGGCATTTAAGAAATTGTTAGTAACTTTGGAGAGAGCAGCTTTAATTGAATGAGTTTCAAAAGGAAACCATAGATAGTTAAGAAGAAAGTGGGAATAAAGGAAGTGGAGGCACCTATTGTAATAGGCTTCTCAAGGAATTTAGATACAAAAAGACAGAGAGATGATATGATAGCAAATGAGCATTTTGAGGAAATGAGGGAAACCTCTGCATGTTTGTAAGCGAGAGAAAAACAGCCAGTAGACACAGAGAGATTAAAGATAAGTGAGAGAGTGGGATTCTAGAGAAGACTGTGGAATGGAATCACTTATGCATGTAGAGGAATTTGCCTTAGCCCAGGAGAAGGGCCTTCTCATATGAAACAGGGATCAAAGAGGAGGTGGAAGATAAGTGAGATGAGGAAGAGAGAAGAGGATCTTTTTGGTGAATAGCCTCAATTCTTTCCAGTAAAATAAGAGTCAAGGTTCTCAATTTAGAGATCTGAGAGAAGGGAAGCTGTGGGAGGTTTTAAGAAAGATAAAAAGATTCAGAAAGATCTTCTGTGATGAATGGGATAGTGAGTTAATTAGGGAAGTGTAAAATTATTACCTTAAAGCAGTGAAGACCCAATTGAGGTTATATAACATAAATTTGTAGTGTATCCAATTAGCATTGTTTCATGAGTTTCTCAAGCTTTGTTCAGAAGCATATGTGTGAAGCAAAGGCCATAACAGATGGTGAGAGTTGATCCAAGGATTATATCCAAGGACAAGATTGGTAAAATAATAAGAGGTCAATAGACTCAAAAGAAGATGAAAGTGTCAAGTCAGATTGGTTCACAAATTGGTTAAGATGGGGCTTGATAAGCAGGGGGGAAAAGGTTAAATTATTGAAGGTCATGTATGGACAAAAAATAGGGTTTCGGATTTCACAGCAGAAGAAGAGATGAAATGACAATAGATTGTCATATTAGAGAAATTCAAAGTTCATGAACATAGAAATGGGTACATTTGCGGGGATGGAAAGATCAAAGATTTGACCGTGACTGAGGTGGAATGGAAGAGTTGATCGTGGGAAATGAGAAAATTGAGGAACTGTGTGGTAGCCCTAATGTTTGAGGCAGTATTATTATGTATGTTGAAGCTCTCTATTATGAGGGCAGGAGACAAAGAAGAAAGACTGAAACCATTGAGGAAGGAATAGGAGTGACTTGGAGATCAGTAGACAGTAGCTATCAGAATTTTGGTTGGATATTAGATATGAATTGAGTGAACCTCAGTGGAGGAGACATTACAAAATGATGGTGCTAGAGAGAGCATCTAGAAGTGGCAATGAGGATCAATAAGTATGCCCACTCCCCCACTTTGGCCAGTAAATGAGTAAATGAGCAACAGCACAAACTAATTTTGGAAAGAGACCCCAAGGAGGCGATATCATGAGCAAGGAGCTAGGTCTTAGTAACAGCCAGAAGATGAAAGGAGCAGGAGAGAAAAAGATTTAACATGAAAGTAAGTTTGTTATTTGACTGAACAAAGAAGAAAAGCATGTTGCCTTTATTAAAAGAGCAGGCATTTCATAGTGTACAGTGGAAGGGCTGGGTAGTTTTAGAGTGGGACATTGTGGGGGTTGGGTTAAGGGGAATGAAGATGGGTTTGAATAATGAGCTTAAGTGTTCAGAATCATAGATGAGGAAGATCTGACCTGGCAGGAATTTGTTAATTATTAAGAATTGAGCTATTTCCCATAAGGATTTGGCCTCAGATTTAATCACTTTCTTAAAAAGTTTAGATAAGGGCATAGGTATTTGGAGCTGAAAAAAATAGTGTTACTTCCCTTCTGCTAAGGCAGAAAAGTAGGCTGGAAATTTGATTGGATGGCATTTTTCCTCTTCCTGAGGGAGGTTAGAGATCAGGAAGACCAATACAGTAGAATGGCATTTTCTTCCCTCACTACCAAAACAGGAGACATGTGCAATTAAATCTCCTCTTTCTGAGGGAGATAAGAGACCAGGCACAACCTAATATGATAGAATCGTATTTTTCCCTTCCCTCCTCTCATCATGCCCTTTTGTTAATATGCTTGCCTGGTAAGACTTTTGGGACATCCTGGATTCTATTATATCCCTCAAGTTTACATACCTTATTTAGTGCAGCTTTGATTGGAAATGTTTTATGCTAGCTTATTTCAAAATGCTCTAACAGAGGTCAGGAATTACCTATTTTTGAAAATATGACATATTTAGTTAAGTTGGAAATAAAATTGGAAAATTAGTGAACATTTCTTTTAAACTGATAGGAATTTTTGAGGAAAGGGTTTTCATATTCAAAAAAAATTAATCACCTTGAACTAGATGAGGAAGAGTTAATATTGTTATAATAAAAATATTGCTGATGTCTGAAATTGTCAGAATAAGTGAAGGAAGAAAAGCAAGGAAAATATCTAAAGATTAACATAAGCATGAATGAAGAACTTGCAGATCATTACAGAAAAATTAAAAGAAATGAAAACTTGGCAATGGCCTTTAAGCTAAATTGATTTAACTTCCCCATTAATTTTCCCCATTAAAATATCAAGCATCACAGCAGTCACCTCTTAAAACTGCTTCTACCGTTTCTCAATGAAATTCTTTGTAACTCTTGAATGGCTAGTAGCTCACCCCAAGTATTACATAGCTAAGTGCCAAAGAAATTGCTGTGGTGACATTATCAAAAGAAAAACAAAAAGCATAGGGAACCTGCTATAATCAACAACCCTCAGTGTATAACACCCTGGAACAATAATTAGCTCTATTTAGACCTAGGGAGCAATATGATGGCTCCTAAGGTCCACTTTTTTCACTCTTCTTTAGCTTCAGGGAGTTTATTTTAGATGTAAAGTTACTGGAAACCCTTGAAGCCCACAGTTAGAAAAATTCCAAATATTTAGGCTCTCAGCCTGACTTACATATATATTTCTAGTTAACTTCTAGCATCTTTGTAGTTGAGGCAAAATTTAGTTTATAATAACTGTTTGGGAAACAAATCAGCAAATTAATTGTAGAGGCTACGGATCAGTGAAGTTGAGAAAGAAACAACCTTTTCTTAGGACTTCTCTCAGTACACATCTGCCCCAAGACATCTTCATAGCTCATGACCATCCTCAGTATCTTTCTTTTCTTCCTACTTTTGTGCCTTTATATGGTGATAATTAATAGATAACCCCTGGGGCATTGTCAAGTTTCCTCTGCTTATCAAGCATGATTCTTATGTAGTCATTAGAGTTCAAAAGACATTTTGATATGATTTTAAGGCTTATAGGATTGATTATTTGAGAATCTCTCTTATTACAACATTGTAGTAAGTGAAGTAGGGTAATAAATCACCCCACTCCTAGAGTCTCTATTTCCAGGAAAACATACTAGAGTATGTTTGATAAAATCCATAATCCCAAATCCTAGATAGCTTCAGCATGATCCATCTTAAATACCTTCCTGAATACCTCAAATACTTTCCCAAGTAGCTTATACTAAAGCATCTCAGGAAAAGGCTGTGGAGAATACTTTGTAATCAAATCCAGCAATCAACATTCTTCCCTTTCCTAAAGATTAAAATTCCCATTGAATCAGGGGAGAAAAAAAAACCTGTCTTCCAATCCTAATCCTAAAATAGCTTCCTTTATTTCAGAGCCAGGAAGAAGTAGAACTCCTGGGGTCTTTAATGACTTGGACCTGTTTGCAAGGCAGCTAATTCAAGCCGTAACAAAAACAATTATATCTACTCTATAACATTTATAGGCTATGCAACATAGCCAGACTAATTTAACAACAAATTAAACATGGTTAACAAACTATACAATAAATACATAATGATAATAAAAAGCAAATAAATGTACAAGAGAGAAAAAATAATTTTAAAAAGGAGCTTGCAGCAATTGACAGGTGCATCATTGAACTCAAATAATTTGGTAAGCATTGGCATTACTGTCAGACTACATATGTAATTTTTTTCCTCATTTTCACTTGAGACACTAAGTTAGTGGTCACTGGTTAGAGTGTCCACTGTTTAGAGAGCACTTGCTCTTCTTTGACCTGATGATCTACTTGCTCCTACACAAGTGCTAATTAATAGTATTAGCTGTTGATACTTCTCATTAGAACTACAGAACTGCCTTCTGAACTTTGGTTTACAGAGGATCCACATCAGCTTGCATTATTATTGATTTCTGAGGCAGTCACCTTTATTTTAAATATTTGTTTCTGAGCTATTGGGTCAGGCATACTTTATATGATTGTCAGGAGGTCTCTTTGACAATTGTCAGTTCAATTCTATATACATTTATTAAGGACCTACTATGTGCCAAGCACTGTGCTAAGCCTTTGGGAATTAAAAAAAAAAAAGGCAAACGACAGTCCCTGCTCTCAAATAGCTTACAATATAATGAGGAGGACAACATGCAAATAAATATGTAGAAAGCAAGTTATATATAGGATAAACAGGAAATAACTAAAAAGAGAAGGTTGGGAAAGGCTTCCTGTCAAAAGTTCTGTTTTGGATGGGACTTAATGGAAGCAAGGGAGCTCAACAGTAGTAGTGGTGGTGGTGGTGGTGGTGGTGGTGGTAGTGGTGATAGTAGTGGTATAGTTAGTAGTTGTTGTTGTAGAAAAGGGAGAACATTCCAGACATGAGGGACAGCCAGAGAGCATCTTGTTTGTGGAACAGTAAGAAGGTCAGTGTCACTAGACTAAAGAGTATGTTAAGAAGTAAAGTGTAAGAATCCTTGGAAACAACTTTAAAATGAAAGAGAAACCAGCTACAATTATTGCAAATAAGTGATTATAAGTAGATCATCTTTGTAGGGCCTCCATTAGCCTCAGAGGTTATTTTGTAAACAGCCAGGTTTTCTGGGCTTGCCATTATTAAGGACAGACTGCTTTTCCTTCATTCTGTTAATTTGTCAGTACCATGAACAGCAAGATTTCCAAGCAGAATTCTCATTACTATGTTTAAGGGACTAAGAACGAGCTCAAGCAATTCATGCCATTGTTTATTTCTTTCAGTGTTCTGAAGTAGATGTATCTGATATATTCATCATTAAGTTGTTGCAATATTCGGTTATTGGTCCCCTTGCATGTGATATGATAAGTAAATGCAAAGGAATCTGAAAATACTGCCAACTAGAAAAAAGTTAAATCTTCATGTAGGAGGTGGGACTTGGAGTAACCTTTGAAAGTAAACCGAAGTTTCCAAGAGGAAGAGATGATGAGGGAGTACCTTCCAGGTATGAATGCTAGTTTATGTATAGACATAGCAACCGGTTATATAATACTGAATTCAAGCAACAGCTGGTGGGCCAGTTTAGCACATAGAGTTTAGGAAGCAAAGTGATATAAAATAAATCCAGATAAATAGATGAAAACCCGATTATGGAGAGCTTTAAATGCCAATATGAGGGGTTTGTATATTATCTTGGAAGCAATTAGAAGTCACTGAATGCCTATGAGAAGTGAAATAATATGGTCATATCAATGCCTTATGAAAATTATTTCAACAGCACATTTTTTGCCCTTAATTTTTTTTTAATTTCAGTTTTTTCCAGATTACATGTCGATAGAATTTTTAATCATTTTCTCACATTTTGCGATTCATGTTCTCTCCCTCTCCCCTACCTCATCCTCCTCTCTAAGTAGGTAATAGAATTTAATTTACACATGCATTATCATAAATACATATTTCCATATTCAGCATATTGTAAAAAAAAGACATAACTTATAGTAAAGAAAAATTCATGAGACCTTTAGGGTTGTTCTGGATTCTTAAAATTGATGATAATTGTTAAGTCATTCACAATTGATCATCATACATTATTGTTGTTACTTTGTTCTTCTGGTTCTGCTAAATTCACTTTGCATCATCTCATACACATCTTTGAAAAATTTTTGTGAACATCTTGTTTGTCATTTCTTACAGTACAATAGTTTTCCATTGTAAAAGTATGTAAAAACATACTCCAACTTGTTCAGTCATTCCCCAGTTAATGGATATCTCTTTGGTTTCCAATTCTTTGCCACCACAAAAAGAACTACTACAAATATTTTTATACAGGTAAGTCCTTTTACCAATACCATCATAGTGGTATTGCTAGGTCAAAGGGTATTGACTAGGTTACTATGGTCATTTGCTACTGTGTGCCAAGTGCTTAATTTATTCCATTGATCTGCTACTCTATTTCTTGGCCAGTACTAAGTTGTTTTGATAGTTGTCATTTTATAAAATACAGATCTGGTACAGCTAATTCACTTTAACTTCATATTTTTTTCATTAATTTCCTTGTTATTCTTAGCCTTTTGTTCTTCCAAATGAATTTTATTTTTTTCTAGCTCTATGGAGTATTTTTTGGTAGTTTGATTGGTATGGTACTGAATAAGTCAATTAATTTAGTTAGGATTGTCATTTTTATTATTTTGGCTCAGCCTTTCTATCAGGAATTGTTTTTTCCAATTGTTTAGATCTGACTTTATTTGTGTGTAAAGTGTTTTGTAGTTGTATTTTAGCAGCTTTGTGGAAATTGGAGTGCAAGGAAGAGAAATTAGAAGGAAGGAGACAAATTAGTAAGCCATTCAATAATCCAGAATATGTGGTCATAAGAACCAAGGGAGTAATAAGAAATTCATCTACAGTAGAAGTCTATGAAGAGAAAGAAAGGCATGAATATGACCTCTGAGAAATAAAAGAATGATGATATCCTCAAAAGAAAAGATTGGATTTTAAAGTGAAAGTTATTGAGTTCTGTTTTATCCCCATTGAATCTGATGTCTCTTTAAACCAGTTGGAGATATCTAGTAGCCAATTTCTGATTTGGGATTATAATTCAGAAGTCTAAGACCGGTAACATAATCTTGAATTTTTCTGAGATAATTTGTTTCAATATGGTTCTCTCAGAAATCAAGAGGTGGATATAGAAAACCAAGATCATGTTCCACTGTCTTGAATTTATTCAATTAAAAATTTCCTATTTCTCAATATTGTCATTTTTAACAATCTCTTCAGATGATAATAGAACAACAAGTATCAACAGTGAACTTTGATTATTCCAGGGATCATGATTCTGTACCTGTATAAGAATCAGATCTTTCATTTTTTATTCCTAAATCCAGGCTATTTTATTTCTCTGTTCATTTATTGAATGAGAATTATGAGTTACTGCCCATTGAACACATGGTCTACAGTGATTTTCAGTGAATTGAAAAACAAATCCACAAAAAAAAGTTAAAACACTTTGAGCTCCACAAAGATTATTCTCAAAAAAAAAAAAGGACTCTACAAAACTCCTTTTATGATACAAACATGATCTTAATTCTCAAATATTAGGCAAAACAAAAAAGAGAACTATTGACCAAACTCATAAATGAAAACAGATGCAAAAAAAATTTTTTAATTAAATCTTCACAAGAAGACTAAATAAATATAGTCTGAAAATAATTCACTATGTCCAAGTTAGGTTTTCAGCAGGGATGCAAAAGTGGTTCAAAATTAGGAAAATAATTAGCATAAGTAATCTTATACATAAAAATAATAAAAACCATAAGAATATTTCAAAAGATACAGACAAAAAAAGACTGACAAAATGCATCCCTCCTTTATGTCGAGAACCTTAAAAAGAATAAACATTTAGGAGCTCTTCTATAATTTGACAAAAGAATATATATTTAAAACCAAAAGCAGATATTATTTACAACCAAAAAATAACTAAATGTTTTCCCAGTACAAGCAAAAGGAAAAAAAGATTGCCTATCTCCTTACTTCTTTTTGACACGGTTATAGAAATGTGAGCTATAATAATAAAATGAGAAAAAATTCAAAGGCAGACAAAAACTACCCCCATTTACAGAATGATGTGATAGTGTATTTAGAAAATCCCAGAAACAAAGAAAGTAAAGTGGCTAAGTTATTAATAGCTACAATAAGGTTTTAGAATATGGAATAAATCCACAAAATAATTAGCATTCCTACATAGAATTTTTTTAAGTCAGGAAGTAATTATATTTTTAAATTTTCATTATGATAACTAAAAAGTACATATTTTGGAATTTACATATAAGATGCAGAAATATAACTACAGAGCACTTTACAGAAATAAAGGGAAACAAACAAGTAGAGGAGCAATCCCTGCTCATGGTTAGGCCATGCCAATATAAATATTAGCTAAGTTAGCTCAAAGATTTAGTCCTATACAAGTCAAATCTCCAAGAAGATATTTTTTAAACTAGATCAAAAATAAAATAAAATTCATTTGAATAAAACAAAAAATTCAGAATACCGGGGGAAATAATGAAAAGTGTGGTTGAAGGGAGCATAACATTACCAAACTTCAAACTGTATTATAATTCATTAGCCATCTAAACCATTTGGTACTGGTTAAAAAACTGAAGGGGGAAAAAAAAGACAAGTAGATAAGTAGAAGAGACAAGATAAATAAGAAACAGAAGCAAGTGAAAACAATTGTTCTCTGTTTTATAAACCCAAGAATATAAATTACTAAAAGGAGGATTCCCTTTTTGAAAAGTACTGCAAAAAAAACTAGAAAGCAGTTCGACAGAAATTAGAATTAGACCAGCATTTTATAAAAGATGCCATGATAAACTCAAAATGAATATGTGACCTGAATATTAAAATGAGAACAAAAGAGGAAAAAAAAAACAGTTGAGAACAAGATCAGGGGAATTTCACAACTATGGCTGAGAGAGAATGCATAATCAAAGAAAGGAAATTATCCATTTTAGTTACATAAAATTAAAGGACTTGTACAAATAAAACCAATGAATACAAAATCAGAAGAAAAATAAAATGAGAAAAATAATTACATCAAACATCTCCGGCCTTTTATTACTGAAAGTAAAAGAATAATACCCTGTATCCTAAAGGTACAGTGTTAACACATATATAACCCCAGAACTATAAAATGCAAACTATAAGTGAAAACAAAGGGCAAAACCACAACCGAAAACATATTCTAAATCACTCGTAGTAATAGAAATACAAATTAAAAAAAACTTTTAAATTTCGCCTAACTCTAAATTAACAAATAAGAAGAGGAACAGTCAATTTAGAAGAGCTATAGAAAGATAGATACACTTATGTATTATTGTTGGAGTTGTTGGATGGGCCAAGTGTTTTGGAGTTCACTTCTGAATTATAAAATTAAAAAATAACTAAAATTTCTATATTCTTTGACCTTGCAATCCTACTACTAGATATACCCCAAGGAAATAAAAAACAAAAACAAGGATCCAATACATACCAAAATATTCATAGCAACATTCTTTTAGATAGAAAAACACAATAAACAACATGAATAGCCATCAGTTGAGGAATGGCTAAAAAAAAATAGCCAATTGTGGTATATGTACATAATAGATGTGATAATAAATTAAGACTATGAGGAATTCAATCCACTGAACATAGGAAAAATCTGCATGAACTAATAATACAGAGAAAAATAAACAGGCTTAAAAGAACAATGCATACAGTGTTTATAATAATGTAAGTGAAAAACATCACCAAAAAAAGTTGAACCCAGAGTAATGGAAAAGCTAATGAAGATTCTTGCAAAGAAATATGCAGGGGGCAGCTGGGTAGCTCAGTGGATTGAGAGCCAGGCCTAGAGACAGGAGGTCCTAGATTCAAATCGGGCCTCAGACACTTCTCAGCTGTGTGACCCTGGGCAAGTCACTTGACCCCCATTGCCTAGCCCTTACCACTCTTCTGCCTTGGAGCCAATACACAGCATTGATTCCAAGATGGAGAGTAAGGGTTAAAAAAAAAAAAGAAATATACATCTCCTCCTAGCAGAGAAAAGGATATCCTGAATCATGCAGGTTTTTTTGATTCTTGTGTTCTTCGAATCTACAATACATTAGAAAAGCACCAAAGAATTCATTTTTTAAAATCAATCATGGAAGGGTAACTAGGTGGCTCAGTGGATTGAAAGCCAGAGACAGGAGGTCCTGGGTTCAAGTTTGGCCTCAGATACTTCCTAGCTAACCTCCATTGCCTAGCCCTTACTGCTCTTCTGCCTTGGAACCAATATGCAGTATTGATTCTAAGATGGAAGGTGAGAGTTAAAAAAAAAATCAGTTATGTACATGTATAATCCAGTAGAACTACTTGTTGGCTTTGGGAGTGGCAAGGGTAAGTGGGGGAGGGTCATGAATCATGTATCCATGGATAAATATTCTAAATTTTAAAAGGGGGGAATCAATCATGAATAAGAGTCTACTTGAATTTTTTTTAGGTAGTCTTTCAGATGTACTCTCTGGATTTTTTTTTACCAGCTTTCTGATTTTATTGATTAATTCCTACCAATGCAAATAGGCACTTTCTTGTTACTAGAGACACTGAGAAGTAAAGTTACTTCCCAAGAATCAAATGGCCAGTATGTCACAGATGTGGGATTCGAACTCAGATCTTTCTGATTCCAGGGTTAGATATCTCTATCCACTATACCATGCTTGCCTATCACAATGAGGGTGGTATGTATAGTATACTGATGAACCTGAGGGCAGATATCATACTGTATAACATATTTGTACATGTCTCTACCAGAAAATATGTAGTCATTTAGATTTGCATATATTCCACCTTTTCTAGTTGTCTTTTTAGTCTGTGGCCTTTGAGACTGTTCTTGCTAGAAATTATTTTGCCTCTCATTGGCTTAGGCTGCCAGTATAAGGATATCAACTTTAAATTTTTTTTGCTTAGTATACTGAATAGCAGTTAGATGGAAGAAACCATGCAATCATTTTTGCTTCTATTCTTTATATGAGTTGCGTTTTTGTACATTCATAAGTTCTATGGAAGTTTGTATTGGACAATACAGCAATCAAAACAGACATGACTCTACTTCTGAAACATTGTCATAAATAATAAAATAGTAAATAAAGGATATGGAAATATGTATTTTGTAAACATATATCACCATGCAAGTATTAGTTTTAGACAGCTAGGTGGCACCATGGATAGAATACTTTTCTTAAAGTACTTTCTTGAATTATATAAATAAGTTTATGACTATGGAATCACTTTCATGAGAAATTCCGAGGTCCTATTTCCTGTTATCAGAATCAGTTTTAAGCTTCTGACTTCATACCTCTAGTGGAAGACACAAATAACATTTTCTTTTTCATTTTTTTTCTTTGAAGAATGCAAATAAGCCAGTTGGTTGCATATAAATCATAGCTGCCCTTTGTAGGCTAATGACTATCTTTTTTATTCACATCATATGTGTTGCTATTGACAGCCTTTTGGATCTGTGAGGGCTCTCATGAGGTGTTTATATATATATATATATATGTTTTAGAAACTAATGGAAACAATGTGAAATTCCATCATAAACATTATAAAGGGAAAGGGATTCTTGCAATGAGAAGTCCTGTGCCTCAGCCATAGGGAGAGAAAATATTTGAGCCTCACTCTTTCTACTGGCTCAGTATAAGGGAGAATCACAAATTAGAACCAGAGCAAATCATCCAGCCTTTAATGCCTACTCTTGCCATTCCTCTCCCATTAATCTCTTGTCTAAATATAGCTCATGTTCCCCAACAAGTGCCAATATACTCTTGCATCAAGATTTCAGATGCTTCTAAATCTCATTAAAATGCACATGTCCTGGGCTGCTTGTCATCTTCATAAAGTTGATAGAATTCTTTATTTTATAAAACTGTTGTATCACACTGTGCATAAGAATGCAAAACAATGTGGAAATTATTTACTGAGAATCCTTGGAGTAGCACATAACATTTCTTTAAGAGATGGCTAGGACTTACATGTCCATTCCAGAATGTAAGGGTCAGGTCTCCATGCTCAAAAGCATGTGCACTAATGATTCCGTCTATGGCCACAGTAAAAGGAACTACATGCTCAGATCATCCAGAATCTGTATCAGCACTCAAGTTACTTAGAAGAAGTAAGTCATATCTCAAAGCATGTTAAGCAAGTTAAACAGAAGGGAATAAAATAGAATACTTACTGCTTGGTCAACTATATAATAGCATTTAGCCCCTGCTCTGGTCAGAAATGCAGATGCAGTTGTTTATACCACAAAGATGAGTATCAAATGTGTGCTCCTCTGATTATCTTGGCATCTGTTGCCATCTGGGAGCCCTTCCTATTACCAGATCTGCTGCATATTGCTTTCCAACACATCGTTTGCTTACCTTTCTACCATCCCTCATGCTTTCAAACCAAAACTTGCAATGACACATTTCCCACTTGGGAGGGCCATGTTGAACCTTTCTGGATCCATCTGCTTTGGCATTGGTATTTTGCTGATTTGCCAGCAAAGATGAATTTACCTGAAAGATGGCAGCTTCCCTACATTCTTGGCAGGAGGAAAAATAATTAAAAAGCTCCAGAACTCTGCAGTCCAGTCTCAAGGGCTGCTAATTCTGTATTAATAATTTTGTTAAATAAGTGTAAAGCAGCCCTTCTTTCTTTCCAGCTGAGATGCATTATTGTTCATTCTATGATCTTTGAAGATGTGCCATAAAGGCCAGCTGGCATTTATGTGCTGCAAACATGATGCTCCAAGAATGTACATATGATATTCTGGGTTGAGGGGGGCAATGTCTTCCTTCCTTTGATCTCTACCCTCCCCTTGTTCATAAGTATCAAATTAAATTATGAAATGAAATCTGCTTCATCTTAGACTATTCCAACTTAAGGCATTCAGGATAAGATGATGAATCAAATTATTCAACAAGGACTTATTGAACAATACTATAAGCTGAGTCAGTCAGTGAACAAATAGCTATCAGAGGCTTACTGTGTGCTAAGCACTAGGATAAGTACTAGGGCAAAAAAGAAAAACAAAAATAGACCCCACTTTCATGGAATTCACATTCTTGTGGGGTTGACATCATATAAATAACATGCAAAATATATATACAGAGCAGGTGGAATGTAATTTGAAAGGTAAGACACTAGCAGCTAGTGGGACCAAGAAAGAGTTCCCTGCAGAAGATATTTCATCAGTCTTAAAGAAAACTAAGGAAACTAGTAAGCAGAGGTGAGGAAAAAATGCATCCAAGACATGAAGAGCAGCCAATGCAAAAACAAGGAGAGAGGAAGCATCACATGTAAGGAACAGCAAAGTAGGCCAGTGGAACTGGATCATAGATTAGGTAGAGGGGAATAAAGCAAAAAAAATAAAAGACTAGGAAGGTAGGGAGGAGCCAGGTGGAGAAGGGTTTTAAGTACCGTTAAATATCAGGGGTTTTTATTTTATTCTGGAGTCAGTTAAGGGGAGGTGACATGGTCAAATTCATACTTTGGAAAAATCACCTTGGCAGCCAAGTAGATGATTCACAGGAGTAAAGAGAGAAGCTTGAGGCAGAGAGACCAGTTAAAAAGTCTTCTGCAACGGTCCAACTAAGAAGTGATGAGGTCTGAACTAGGCTGGTGTCTATAATTGAAGAAATGATACATTCCCAATAGAGTAGAGATAGCTCCACAACTTAAAAGATGTTGTGAAGGGATATAGTGAGAGACCGAAGATCAGAATGGAAAGTGGGATGATAGCGGGAACAATCTGCTGGAGAATATGGAAGGTGATGGACTCAAGGATTCATGCAGTAAAATTTGCCTTGGCAGTTAAAAGGGCCATTTTTTTTTCATGAGAGACAGGAGTGAAGGAGAAAGACTGTGGGAAGACATGTGAGTGCTGTGTGAAAAAAGAGCTCTTGGCAAAAGCCTCAATTTTTTTTATGAGATTGATTCCTTAACTGAGAAGGGAGTGCCACAGGAGGCTCAAGAAGCAATGGAAAGGCTTAGAATAGCCACTGCAAGGAGAGGGATAACTTACTGATGAGGGAAGCATAGAATTGCTTTGCTTGTGGTAAAGAATATATAAAAATATAAAATATAAATATATAAAATATGGAATATAAAAAATTTTGTGATAAACCCAACCAGTATGCTTTTGTGACTTGTCTCCATCTCTGTTCAGCTGCAGGTTTATAGTAGCAAAGAAGGTGATTGGTGGGAGTAATCCAAAGTTGAGATTTTCATGACCTCCCCTAGAAGAAGGAGGCAAACAGATTTGATTGTAGAGGTTGGTACAGAGTGGAACTGATTCATGAAAGGCTTGAAATAGGAAAGATAGATGAGTATAGCCAGTGCAGAGGTAATATCCTAGGGAAAACTGACAGGTAGAAGAATAAAGGTCAAGGTAAAGACAAAAAACAAGATCAAGACATAGAAAAAATGGAATAATAAAAGAATATAATCAGATAAAAGAATTTTGGAGTTCATTAATGTGAAAATGAAACACCATGCCTTTTGTGCTTTGAGGAAATAGACACACAAAAAAGGATATTGGGAGACAAAACATATCTCCATAAAAGATGAAAACAATTGCTATGCACAAAGTAGTATAGGACAAGCTCAATAAATGGTGAATGACAGTGGACTAGAAAAGGAATTTATTAGGAATTATTTCCTGGAAGAGCTGAATTTTGAGCTGTTCTTAATAAATGGTATTTTGTTAATGCAGAGGAGTTTCAGCAAGGATTTATTTAGTATCTGCCATGTACCAGGCACTGTCCTACGCACTGGAAATATACAGTGAGCAACAAAAGGCAAGCCTTGCCCTTAAGGAACTGACAATCTAATGGGACATTAATATAAAATACTGATGGATATAAGCACCAAAGTAGGTGTTAACAAACTAAATGCAAAAACAAATAAACAAAAAAAACCCTTAGGGAATAATTAAAGATGAAGTTAGCAAGATAACCTCTTCATGTGTCATTATTCCTGTCATTATCACTGTCTTGTCTAAGTCCCTTATCCTTCTTTAATCATCAACCTTTTCCAACTTTCCTTCACTATCATTTCTTTCCCTCCTTTGTCCTTTGCTCAATTTGTCTGCTTTAGGTCAATCCTCAGGTAACAAATTCATCATCTTCTTAGCATGAGGTAAAGGAGGGAACAAGAGAGTAAATAAAGGAAAGTTTAAATAAAGGAAAGTTTAAAGTGAAGTAATAGGCAAGTAAATGGTTGGTTGAGGAAAGTTAGACCTGCTAATGTTTACAGAGCTGGGTCATGGTTCCTCCATTGCATACCAAATTGAAGCTACATCTTATCATTGATGAAAGGAGCAAAAATAAGCTACCTCAATAAAGGGTTTTCGTGACTATATTACTGGACCATCTGACTGTATTTTGTGAAACTGAAGTTCTATTCTCCATTCTACCGTTAAAATGTCTTCCTTATTCCCTCATTTTTTTCTTATTAGTTTCTTACTATAGTTCCTAGAATGTTGAACTTAGAATCAGAAATACCTGGTTTCAAATGTTATTCTAACACTTGTTGGTGGTATGAGCATAGGCAAATCACATCCTTTCTGAGGTCAAATGGCAATAATAATAACTATAGTTTCAACTTCACAGGGTTTGTTGTGTAAGGCTCAAATCAGATAATATATATAAAGCACAGTGCAAACCTTAAACCACTATATAAATTCAGCTATTATATTTGTCTACTTTAAAATCAATATAATACTGACCAACCAGTATAAAAAAGAATTTCCAAAAACTAGAAAATCTAGCTAAATATAGACATCATCACAAATACTATCCTTTTGACAGGCTTATAGTCTTTCTTTTTGAAGATTGTGGCTTGTAAATAAGACTGAATCATTCCTCAGCATATAAATTAAATTCTTGTCTACGTCACATCAAGATACCAAAAGCTGTTTTTCAGAAATATGGGCTATAAGGGTTAATTTTTTTTACAATTATCTTCATGTACATTGCATGGATATTATACCTTGGACAGCTCTATATCACAGACATTTTGAAGGAATGTGTGTGTGTTCCTAAAAAGCAGTAATGAATGCCTCCATTGTGAAGACAGAACTTACGATACTTGGAGGATCTTCCTTTGTCTAACCCTGGATTGGTCTAGGACCTTTGTCAATTCAATATACTTGTCTGTATCCAGGTTTGCACATATTAAAAAAAGAATCATAAATAATAACTTGCACCTTAATGTTTGAAAAGCACTTTACATGCTTTTTCTCACAACATGTAATCAAACATGTTTGATCCTCACAACAATCCTGTGAGGTAGGAGCCATTATTATCCCAGGTGTGAGAAAATTCATCTGTAAGTCTTCAGGTTGATAAGGAACTATAAAAATTCTTTCATTAATAGTTAAGGCATCTGCTTGGTATATGTATGTATGTTGTGTATGGTGTACATACATATTTGTATGTCTAAGTAAATATATTCACATGTATTTTACATATGGATCGACAGACATATTTATGTTGAAGCTCATCACCTGTTTCTTTACAACATTGTGATAAGATTAAGAGTTGAGCTGGACAGGAGATGCTGCTACTTTAACACTAACTCTCTTGAACCGGCATACAGCAAGACAAGAACTGGCTGCCATTTTCAGTGAAGTACTATTCTAGTTACTCTTGAAGTGTTTGGAAATGGAAAATCACCCTGTGCTTACCACAGTTACTTCCTTGTTCCCTATTTTAATATTTAATCCTACCGAAATACCAAAGCCATGTATTGTGCCTCATTTCTGTTGTAGGCTTACATACTGCCAAACAGGCAAACAAGAGTACTATATACAGATAAACTAGCCCAAAGGCTTATTTGAATCAATCAAGCAGAAATATGTAAATGAAGCAGCTGTGCTTATAAAAGGTCTCTAAATGAAAATGAATGATTAATGGTTGGAGAAAGCCCTCTGTCATCTCCAGGTCTGACAGCATTTCATCACCTATGATCAGGCATTCTAATGAACCAGTAAAGCCAAAGAAGAGAGTAGCAGCCATTCAGTTGAAATAAGGTATATAGCCGCATCACTGTTGTAATCTGCAAAGTTTGGATTAATTCCAGATATGAAGCTACTCCAAGGAATTTCAATGTGGTCCTGTGCTAGAACTAATTTAAAGAGTTGTATGGTCAATTACAGAGCCAAATGATGGCAGGTCTACCTGAGGAGTAAGGAGAGGGGATTGAAAGCCATTTCAGTTTTGGTCTAAACAGAACGTTTTAGAGTCTACCCTCATTCTTTATCCTACAAATTGAATCCAAAGACTCTCATCACCTTTGTAATGGAACATGTAGAAAAGAAAAGTTCCCTCTAACTCAGATGTAACTATGTGAAAATTAGGACTGGACAACCAGATCATACTGAGCTGACATACTAAAGAAATGGCCTATGCCTCAAGGCAACAGAATTGCTTCATGTAAATAAAGTCTTGCATTTTTATAATTGGAGAAAGGCTTAATTTTTAATAGGACAGTTATTGTCTAGATGATATATGGGAAAGGAAATGAAATTGAATGTAGTTTACTACTGGAAAATATTTGCTAAGTGATCCAGATTACTAAGTAATGTCTCAGAATGACTATTCTCCTATATTATTTCAATAACCTACACATAATATCAGCTGGTAGTTTTAGCCCTCTCCTTAAAGTTACCAATTTATCTGGTCTAATGAAGTCCAAACCAACAGCTAAAATTCAAGTAGGCATTATAAGATAAACATTCTTTATTTATAGAAATGCTGATAACTTGATGGCAGAAGGAAAGGCTATGGTAATGTTACCTAAACTAAGCACAATAATTAAGTTACAAGTCTTCAGAATTTCTCTGCTACTTTTTCCTAGCCTTGTTTGCAACTAAAAGGAAATCTCAGTAGCTTTCCTTTGAAAGAAAATGGAATTTTAGTTGTATTACATTGTTTATGATGCTTCTGCTTGAATCTTTTTGAAGACTTTCTGTGGTTCAAGTCACTATTAGGAATCATTCCCCAAAGAGTCTAGGGAACTTATTAATTCAGATACCAGCATACATTTCTGTCTTCTCCTAACTACAGGAGGTCTAAAAGAGCCTTCATATTTACTAAAGTAAATAAACAAGGAATACCTCATTTATGGCTTTTCTTCCATCTTTGATTTTCTCTCCCTAGGTTTACTCATCCCTAATTCTTTAATTTTGTTTTTTGTCCTTGCAGATGGGATGGGAAGAGTCCTTGCTCAAGATGTGTATGCAAAGGACAACCTACCCCCCTTCCCAGCATCAGTAAAAGATGGCTATGCTGTCCGAGGTAAGGGTTTTGTCTTTCATGATTAGTATTGGTCATATCGTGCACATTTTGCAGGATTTGGGCTCATTCCAGGCACCCAACTGTTATTGCATCTGCTTCTCCCCTGTCTGCTAGAATAACTTTGTTCTCCATACCCATTGAACTACCAAAATACTTCTTCACTGATTTAGAAAAAACCATAACAAAGTTCATTTGGAAGAACAAAAGATCAAAGATATCCAGGGAAATAATGAAAAAAAAAAACACATATGATGGGGGCCTTGCAGTCCCTGACCTTAAACTATATTACAAAGCAGCAGTCATCAAAACAATTTTGTACTGGCTAAGAGACAGAAAGGAAGATCAGTGGAATAGACTGGGGGAAAGCGACCTCAGCAAGACAGTATACGATAAACCCAAAGATCCCAGCTTTTGGGACAAAAATCCACTATTCGATAAAAACTGCTGGGAAAATTGGAAGACAGTGTGGGAGAGACTAGGAATAGATCAACACCTCACACCCTACACCAAGATAAATTCAAAATGGGTGAGTGACTTAAACATAAAGAAGGAAACCATAAGTAAATTGGGTAAACACAGAATAGTATACATGTCAGACCTTTGGGAGGGGAAAGGCTTTAAAACCAAGCAAGACATAGAAAGAATCACAAAATGTAAAATAAATAATTTTGACTACATCAAACTAAAAAGCTTTTGTACAAACAAAACCAATGTAACTAAAATCAGAAGGGAAACAACAAATTGGGAAAAGATCTTCATAGAAACCTCTGAAAAAGGTTTAATTACTCATATTTATAAAGAGCTAAATCAATTGTACAAAAAATCAAGCCATTCTCCAATTGATAAATGGGCAAGGGACATGGATAGGCAGTTCTCAGATAAAGAAATCAAAACTATTAACAAGCACATGAAGAAGTGTTCTACATCTCTTATAATCAGAGAGATGCAAATCAAAACAACTCTGAGGTATCACCTCACACCTAGCAGATTGGCTAACATGACAGCAAAGGAAAGTAATGAATGCTGGAGGGGATGTGGCAAAGTAGGGACATTAATTCATTGCTGGTGGGTTTGTGAACTGATCCAACCATTCTGGAGGGCAATTTGGAACTATGCCCAAAGGGCGACAAAAGAATATCTACCCTTTGACCCAGCCATAGCACTGCTGGGTCTGTACCCCAAAGAGATAATGGACAAAAAGACTTGTACAAAAATATTCATAGCTGCGCTCTTTGTGGTGGCCAAAAACTGGAAAACGAGGGGAAGCCCATCAATTGGGGAATGGCTGAGCAAATTGTGGTATATGTTGGTGATGGAATACTATTGTGCTAAAAGGAATAATAAAGTGGAGGAGTTCCATGGAGACTGGAACAACCTCCAGGAAGTGATGCAGAGCGAGAGGAGCAGAATCAGGAGAACATTGTACACAGAGACTAATACACTGTGGTATAATCGAACGTAATGGATGTCTCCATTAATTGCGGTGTAATGTCCCTGAACAATTTGCAGGGATCTAGGAGAAAAAACACTATCCATAAGCAAAGGATAAACTATGGGAGTGGAAACACCGAGGAAAAGCAACTGCCTGAAATCAGCAGTTGAGGGGACATGACAGAGGAGAGACTCTAAATGAACACTCTAATGCAAATATTATCAGCAAAGCAATGGGTTCAAATCAAGAAAACATGTAATGCCCAGTGGATTTACGCGTCGGCTATGGGGGGTGGGGGGGAGGAAAAGAAAATGATCTATGTCTTTAATGAATAATGTTTGGAAATAATCAAATAAAATATATTTTAAAAAAAGATTAAAAAAAAGAATAACTTTGTTCTTAGAGAAGTATATTCACATGTATATTTCCTAACACTAGGCCTAATGAAAATCTTTTACTAGAAGCCTCACTGTGCACTAAAACTGTCTGAAAAATATGTAGGGAAGGACCTTGAATACTGTGCCTTCAGGTAGCAGATTTGGTTTAAAACCACTCCATAGAGACCTAGCAATGTTTCCTTAGCAGAACCTCTAAAATCTCTAGACCAAGAAGAGAGAAATCCATCCCATCACAGGGGCAGTTAAGGTAAGATTTCAGCTGAACCTCAGGCAACCAATAATTGAAATGTTGAAATGTTCTCCTACTTTAATCATAAGTTAACCATTTACCAAGAAGAGTGAAAGCTAAATTTCTCTCCATCCTTAGAACATGCCAACCTTTAGAGCACTACAGATGGTGCTGGCAACAAGAGCAGTTGGAACTGCCACAGACTATATAAATCCAATAAATAAATGCTATAGAAATTCCTCCCAGTAGAAAGGCCAGTCTGAGACCCCCAAAAATGGGAATTGTAATTGAATTGCTTAAAGACTCTGGGGATCTTACTGAAGGGATTGAAAAAATGCCTAGAAACATTTCCGAGGACACAGAACCTATCATCGGAGCTGAAAACAGTAGAATCCTTTGCTCCCTTTTATATTGGGCAATTAAAGTTATTTTCTTTTGTTTTTAGTACATTTATATATTCATACATGTGTTAAGTCCCTAGGGCCTTTATGTGTTGGAAACACTTCTGCTTAGTCCCTCTCTCTATAGCAGTCTTCTTGGTCAGAATTTTTTAGACTTGTGCTTTACAGAGATTATTTGGTCTGTTGTCTTCGTATAGTTATAGAAACATGCCTTCTTTCCTGAGAGAAAGGAAACGCAGCTTTTTTCCTTTAGCTGGCTGATCTGTAAAAAACTGAGGTAGAGAGAAGCAGAGCAGAAATCCCAGACACAAAGCCCTGTACTAATTCAGCTGGTACGTTTTTGGCTTCCAGATTTCTCTCTCCTTTGAGATTTATACAAAGAATAGAGTCCAGAAGAGAAATTGTTTTATTCTTTTGACAGCCTCATCTGCTCTTACTACTTCTTATTCCCTGCCTGAGAGTTGGAATCCTGTTTGTGGCAGTGCCATTTGTAGCCTTATAGAATTATTGTAAAATGACAAAGGATTCTGACTTCAAGGGAAGGACAAACACCTGAAGCAGTTGAAACTCCAAAGGGAATGAATATTCCATTTTTACCACTCTGGTAATGTAAATGAGGAAAAAACTGAGAAAAAGAATTACTTGAGGCAGAGTTATTTATTCTTAAGGAGAGTGTTCTGTGTTTTCACATGAGACAACCACAGCTTGGCAAATGAAACTGTATTGCTCAGTGCTTTTCTTGTTGCCAGAGAGAATGATTAGCCCACATAAGCTATAAAAGCCTTTTTTTACTACTATGAGATCCATCCAAAAAGGTTTTAATATGAATTACCATGCAGCAGTTTATAGTTATTTTTATTTTAAAATTGTTTCACAAAGAAAAGTATCAAATGAAGCAATATAGTATATAAAGTTCAAGAGGATATCTACTGTGCAGCTGTCTGATATTTATTATTTGTAATAAGTTGGCAGTGCTCTAAGCCACATAAAGAGGAGACACTGGAGCTTACAATCTAATTAGGAGCTTACAATCTAATTTGGATAAACAACTCAACTATAAAGTCAGCAATTACAGAAGTGGTTGAAATTGAAGCACTAGGTTTTTAGGTATGTCTGCTAAGTCAGTATATGATGATGACATTATGACTAAAACAGAAAAAAGTTATCAGAAGTAAGTTCCTTGAGTCACCAATGAATGGATAGCTAAACAGATTCTTAAACTTTGATCCATCTTCATGGTGGATTTTTCAGAAACTCCTTTTCTCAGTTCACAATCCAAGATAACAAATTATACAAGTAATGTTACTGATTTTTTTAACATTGGGAAATTATAGTGATTTTGTCTTCCTTGTAATTAAATTCACTCATTAGGCTTGTTCTGCATAATACCATATCTATCAGTGTCTCAGTAAGAAAAATCTAAGACAGTTATTGACTTTATCCGAATACAAATACAACACAACATAAATAATGTTAATTTGTGGTTTTCTAAGTCAGTATACAACCTGCAGGAACCTGTTTCTATTTTAACTTAATACCACTGTTCTAGAAAATTTACTATTCCTAGTATACAGAATTACGTTTCCCATTTCCATTTCATTACACAGGCTATACCACATTTTTGCAAGACACTTTCTCTTCTCTTTCTCCTCAGAGAATTTGTAGCTTCTTTCAAAGGTCAGCTCAAGTGCCACCTCCTGCTGGAAGCCTTTCCTGATCTTCCTCTCCTCAGTTATTCTCTGCCTTCAATGAAATTAGTTCTTATATTTTTATATTTACTTTTGTATATATGTGTTGTTTCCTCCAAAAGAATATCAATTTCTCTAGAGAAAGGACTGCTCAGTTTATATCTTTATATCCTCAGAGCCTAGCACAGTGCCTACCTAGCAAATTAATATTTATTAAAGGTATGATGGATGGATGGATGGATGGATGGATGGATGGATGGATGGATGGATGGATGGATGGATGAAGAATGAAATTTTTTAAGAGGCTTACAAAGAGGTTGTTGTTTTACCAGAAAATAATGGTAAAGAATGGCTTTTCTTTCTATTTCTGTAAGAAACAGGAAAATAGTATTACTTTGAATTTGAATTTAAGGTTTCTATATGTTTTTACAGAAATCAAATGTTACCAAAGAACTATGTCAAGAACCAAAGTTCTTGAAATAAAGATGTAAGCAAGAACACATTTTCTGAACACTAAGAAAAAGAGATAACTTCTGGGTCCAGCATTAAACATTTGTGAATTACTTACATAATGTGTTTGTTGTTAGATTTGATTTTGATTGCTTTTTATTGCTTCCTGCAAATTAAATTCAGTGGTTACAAAGCAGAAGAGAAACTCATTAGTAGATATGTGAAAATTAGCTATTTGCTTTAGTAGAGAAACAAAATGAAATAATAAGCCACTACTATGTTAAGAATTTTGGTAAAAACCAACTCTATAAATGGGTTCATTCCTTGCTTTCAAAGATATGCAAAGAGGTGAAAGCAGACTTTTAAAAATTCAATATGTTTTATGATAGTGAAAGATTCAGTACTGGCTATTTGAAGTGGTCTTCTGAATTTAAAAAAATAGCAGTATAATAAACCAGTTTAATGGAGTGGGAATCAAGAAGCTTTGGTTTTAGGGAATCTGCCACTAACCAGCTATTCTCAATATAAGTAAAGATGTAAACCTCCACAGCAAACCTAGTTCAGTGTTTCCTTGTGGTGTGTAGAGGTTATACTGAGTTCTTGAAGGCTATATAAATTCATGTCTCGGCAGATTTTAACTAGTTGGAAATTATTTGGGCACAGACCCAATAATGATCTGTATATTCAAAGATCAGCCTAGCAAGTTCAGAGAGACTTGCCACCAGTTTGGTTGACAAGATAATTTTTTTAAGATATTTTATTTTACTAATTACATGTAATAACAATTGTCCACCCCACTCCTGGAGATGATAAATAATTTGATCTGAGTTATATATATATTATCACGCAAAATATATTTCTGTTCTATTCATTGTTGTAAGAAAATACTCAGAACCAAAACTCCAAAATAAGAACACATACACAAAAAAACTAAAGTAAAAAATAGTATACTTTGATCTGCATTCCAACTCAAACAGGTCTCTCTTTAGATGTGGACAGTATTTTTGTTATAAATCCTTCAGAATTGTCCTGGATTGTTGTTTTTCTGAGAGTAGCTAATTTTTTCATATTGTACAATACGCTATTACTATATACAATGTTCTCTTGGTTCTGCTTATTTCATTCTGCTTCCATTCATGTAGGTCTTTTTCTGAAATCATAGGCTGATGAATTTTTTGGTCACATCAACTCTAGTTACTCAGTTGTGAAGGTGTTGTGATACTTTCATGAAAAGAATACCCATACCCAATAAAATTCACAAACCCTTGCATGTTAAAGTATAGATAATATAGTTTTAATTTCCCAGAATACTTTAGCATCTCAGTTAACTTTCCCAGTGAAAGGAGAGAAAACTGGGACATGCAGAGATTTAGTGACTTGTCCAAGATCAGGCAGCTATTTAATGGCAAAGCCATAATAATCAACGCCTAAGCCTCCTTGTTCCCAAACCATTATTTTTTATATTAGGTTAACTTACTATTTTTTATTCAGAAGACAATGTTTGAGGCAACCTGTATTGCATCTTTCACAGGCATAAATTGCATCTTTTTTTTTAAAGATATCTTACATATTTATATCTAAGCTCTGTGTGTATCATGCTATTTTGGAACTGGTAGGTGTGGATTCAGATCCTTCCTCTACTTTCTATTGTCTATGTATCCTTGAGCAAGGCATTCTAGACCTCATTTCCTCTATCTGTATAAAGAAGGGGATTAGATAGTGGATGAATTCTTAGATTATCTCTAAGGTTCCTTCTTACTGTAAGTTCTAAAATCTGATTATTGTTCTCATTTATGCCATATGCTACTAACATTTCATTCGATGATGTTCTTGGAAGACCTACTGATTAGAAGCAAAAGAGTGAAAATTAAAGAAAGGAAGAGGGAGAGTTCACTTACCAACATATCACCAATAATACAATAATAAGAAGAAGAATGCCTGTTCAGGTGCTTTTTTTCAAGTGATACATTGCAAACCACCAGATCAAAAGATATAACTTATTGCATAGTTTGCAGACCCCTGAATAATATTTTTCTTAAACCCTTAACTTCTGTTTTAGAATCAATACCACATATTAGTTCTAAGACAGAAGAGGAATGAAGGTTAGGCATTGAGTTTAAGTGACTTGCCCAGGGCTATACAGCTAGGAAGTATCAGGCCACATTTGAACCTGGGACCCTCCATCTCCAAGGATGGCTCTCTAGACGTGGAGCCATCTATCTGCACCCCTTGAACAATCTTATATTCAAAGTCTTTTTAGAAAGACTTCAAGGAACCAGTGTGGAATAGCACCTTGGACCTTTTTCCCATTATCTGAATTTCATTATTCATATAAGTCTACACTGATCATTGTTCTTGGTTCTGTTCCATTTCACAGCTGCTGATGGCCCAGGAGACCGTTTCATCATTGGGGAATCCCAAGCTGGTGAACAGGTGAGACTTATGTGTAGGACTTATGTAACTTCATTTAAACTCAACATTTATTTAGTATCTGCTGTATGCAAGGCACTGTATCAGGTACTCTGGGAAAGATTAAAAAAAAAAAAAAAAGAAATGTCACCAATTCTTCACATTCAAGGAATTTATGATTTCAAGGTGGAAATAAGACATATGAGACACCAAAAATTTTTTTACAAGGCTAAGTGTGTTACTGGAGAAGTCTATAGTATTGTGAATCTATAAAGGAGAGAAAGAGTTCACTTCTGACTATAAAGATCAAGAAAGACTGCATAGTGAAAGTGGCATTTTATCTAGGCCTCAAATGATGGGTAGGATTTTTACAGGCAGAGGTAGGAAGGAAGGACATTTGAGGAGGAGGAGGTATAGCATAATTAGGAAAGCACGTGACTTATTTGGAGAATATCAAATAGCCCAATTTGGCTGAAGCATATAAGTACATAAAAAAGAATAATGGGATATCTGACAGGGACCAGAACATGAAAGACCTAAAAACGTCAGGCCATGGAGTTTAGAATTTATTTTCTAGGCAATGGAGAGCAGTTTTTGGTCAGAGAAGTGACATGATCACAATTGTGCTTTAGGGAAATTATTCTGGTAGCAGTATGCAAGACGGTTTGAAGAAAGAAAAGATTGGAGGAAGGAAGTTCAACTAGGAGGCTTTTAAGGTTAGTCCTGTAGAAAGACTGGAAGGAAACTAGTAAGGTGGCAGTGGAAGTAAGAAAGGGAGGATGGAAGAGAGACATATGGGGGGTGAGGGGGGCATTGAATGAAGTATAGTAAACAGAGTGGAGGTGGAGGGGACAAGGAAAAGAGTAAATAAAAGGTCACCCAAAAATCACAGCTCTTAGATTGGGCAGGGACTACAGTGGCCATATGGCCTCAAACGTACCTGACCAAGAATCTCTCCTATGATTTATCTACAAATGACCATCCAAGTCTCTGCTTGAAAAGGCTGATACCTAAGATAGCAATAGACTTACAAGATCAGGTTTTGTCTTTGAATTAAGATCTCTAAATCACTGTTCTTCTTTCCCATACTTTGTGTATTCCTCCATGTCCATCCAGGGTCTTTGTTTCCCCAAGGCCTCTTACCCTGTTACCCACTACCATACAACTGAATTTATCATAAAAAGTAGTTTTGAGATCACTTCTGTGCTACTTGCCCTAGATGCATTTTTTAATTGCTTGTCCTGAGGGCTAGAATTTCAGCTCTAAAATTTGTATCTGAACATCTGAGACCACAGGGCTTATTCCTGGTCTCTTCTTCAATAGTGTCTTCCTTATCCTGCTGGTCCTCTGTCCTGCTAGCTTTCTTCCCATTCTGAACCAGTAATACCATGCCAGAGTAGGTCTGGGAGATCTATGTGGACAGTTTTGCTTTTTCTTCCCTCATCTCCCTCTCTCCTTACTGTATTCCCTTTTCCCTCACCTTCCCCCCTCATCCTTCCACTCTAAGTTTAATCATCATATTCAAAAAAATCCTAGTAAGTGTGTTTTCACCAGGACACATTAAGAAAATAAATCCCTGGCCAAGATCTCGACATTGTTATATTTTATTCCATGGTCTAGAAATTTTTTAACATTATCTAGGTTTTATTGTATTTTTATTTATTGTGTTAAATATTTCCAAATGACAATTTAAATTGGTTCAGGCTGCACTGGGAGTATTGAGGACTAACTGGGATCTGGTGGTCACACCTACTTATCCATATTCCTCCATCTTATTTCATGGGATTCACCAGCCCACATCCCAGATCTGTCCTGACCTGCCTCCCCCACAATAAAACATCTCCATTGGGGAGCCCTGATAGGAGTCTCCCTAACTAATGTATTGATAACTTGCCATGATTTAATTGGGTTCACAACCCTCAGCAGCGCATTTCTATGTTAGCAAGGGCTTAGCTTTCTAACATCATCTTCCTAGCTAGCTGTTCACCCTCAAATCTCCATTTCTCTGATGAACTCCCTACCTTCAATCACCAGTAATAGTGAGAACTCCACCTCTGCCCTTGAGTCTTCATGTATAATACTAATAAATGCTAATGCTTGTATAGTGCCTATTATGAGCCAAGTACTATGCTAAGTACTTTACAGATAGTCTCCCAATTGATCCTCACAAAATCCTTGGAAGGTTGGTGCTATTATTATCCCCATTTTACAAATGAGGAAACTGAGGATTAGTGACTTGCCTGTGATCCCGTAGTTACTAAGTATCTAAGGCTGGTTTTCAAGTCAGGTTTTTCTGACTTGAGGCCCAGTACTCTCTCCACTACTTCATAATCCTTAGCTATGCTTTCTAGGTTCCTTCTCAGATCTATGTTTGGCCTTACCTAAATGCTACTTAGTGTTTACAGAAATCCATATAATACCTAGCAATTTATATAACCACAACAGGTCTGAAGCAGGACTTCAAGTATTATTATCTCACCCACCCCCTTTCACAGATGAACACGTTGAAGTTAAGAGACGTTGTTTCTCTCTGGTAAATGTCAGAAGCTGGATTCAGACCCAGGGCTCTCCTAACTTCATGTTCACCAACAGTCTTCCATTTAGCATAGTCTCTGAAGGTAAATGAGAATTTTTCTTTGCTCTTCATACTTTCACTTCATGCAAAATCCTTATTCTTTTCTCTTCTTGTTGGTAGCTCTCTTGGCTAGTGTTTGTGACTAACTGCTTCTCTGCCACTCCTCTTAATTGCAATAACCAAGGCTAAGTAAAGGCTTAATTTACTTGCTGCACATTTCACCATTTTTTCTTTTGACAAAATCATGCAATCAGCTCAAATGAGTTTAATTGGCAGTTGGCATGTTCCTGCCACACCCAAATGTGGCCACAAGCAGAAATCAGATTATCCCATTAAATTCAGCCTCCTTTCTGGAAATCTCCAGATATTTCTCCCTGGACTTCCTTCACCATTTGGTTCTCTGGTGGATTTCAGAGTTTTGAGTTTGAGTGACTAGAAGGATAGTAATGACTTGAACAGAGATGTTTGAAAGGCAGAAGTAGCTTATCTGAGGGAAAGGTGTCCTTTTTCTCTCTCTTTTAATCCTTTGGTAGCTTGGTATTGGACTAAATCAGTAAACTTATTTAAATAGTAGCCAGACACTTTTGGACTTGGCAAGTATATAGATTTGCTTTGCTTTACAATGCATATTTCTTACAAGGATGGTGTGTTTCTCTTTCTTTTTTTTTCTTTTTTTTTAACCCTTACCTTCTGTCTTGGAGTCAATACTGTGTATTGGCTCCAAGGCAGAAGAGTGATAAGGGCTAGGCAATGGGGGTCAAGTGACTTGCCCAGGGTCACACAGCTGGGAAGTGACTGAGGCCAGATTTGAACCTAGGACCTCCCATCTCTGGGACTGGCTCTCAATCCACTGAGCTACCCAGCTGCCCCCTGTGTTTCTCTTTCTTCAGGGAGTTAGCAGCAAAGGATGGGGTGGGAGGAGAAAAGGGGAAGTAGCAACAGATTGCCCCCCCCCCAAACAAAAAAAAAGAAAGCAGAAAATGGGTCATTGTTTTCAATCTTCAGAAGAAAACAGAAGGTAACACACAGGACAGCTTTAAAAGCAACATTTTAAATTTGTTGTGTATTTTTTTAAAATAAGCCATAATAGATATTTACATTTTTACGTATAATCTTATTTCCTGTTCTTCATTGCATATGGAAGTGTCCTTTTTGGAGTATGTTCATTAATTTCAGAACAAAAAATAATTTTTTAAAAGATGTATGGGCAAGGAAAAGAACATTGTTAAAATGTGTTGACTGTGCAGTCTAGGTTAGGTGAGGAACAAAGTGAAACCTTAATTGAATATTCTCAGTTCCTATCGACTTTGACTAGAATAAAGTAACTGTTTCTGAATTTCTTATATCAATGTGTGGAAAGCTTAGAAGTCAGAGTACATCAGCAAGATGATTAAAATATCCTCTGCTGACAAATAAACAGAATTGTAATTTTTATCATCGGCAAACAACTGGTTACTTATCTCTATGGGATGATATGGTAGGCACTCCATTGGTTGCTACCTCATAGTTTCCTCTACCTGCATAATTATGTGATTTTTAAAAAATATTTTGTAAGTTACCAGAGGTCATTCTTGTTTATTTGCTGGTGTTTTGAAGAAAAAATGTAATTATTGGTTTGCAGGTACCAATTCATAAATCTTGTTCTCCTGGACTTTTCTGCAGTGTATTGTAACCAATAAAATTTTGAAATAACATATTTTCTATCCTAGTAAAGAAAGAAATTATTTAAGAGCAGGTCTCTAACCTTTATACCTACTGTTTGAATAGAATTTTCCCATGAGGGTGCAAGTACTTAGCCATTCCCAAAGTAACCTAAGAACAGGTACATGGTGATTTTCTCAATTGTTGATTAGGAATAATAAAAATACAGCACATATATTAATTAAAGTCGAGACAAACCCAAAAGATATTTCCCTTCCTTTCCTTCAGGGCTTCATCCCTGGATACTTTGATATCACTACAACATATTTTTGTAAGCACTTTTATCCAGATGAGGGGAAGTAGTAGGAATAACCTCAATTTTTCTTACTAGCATTAGTGGGGGTAGAGGGACAGGGTGGGGGAAAGAGTAGAAAGTCAGGGAACAAGGGAACAAGGGAATCCAGGATCACAAGAACATTTCTCAACATACAAATCCACATACTTGCCATGAATAAAAATGTCTTTGGTATCTAAATTCATTTAGTTTTAGTCCCATACCAAACTACCAGAGGATTAAAAGAACTAGAAAAAAAAGTATGACCGTGGACTCAATAAATGAGAGGGTTGACGAGCAAAGTTTCCAGAAAAGACCTGTGGGGTTCTATACATCCCCCTCTCATTAATCTAGCACCAGCAGTGGGGACATTGCCTATAACTGTCACCTAGAAGATCACATAACCAAATCCTTAGCTGCTATTGTAATGAAGAACAAGACTTTGTCACAGACCTAGAATTAAGCGCAGTCACTCTGATTTTCTGGTGTAGGCATTTTCTCTGGGAATTGAAACATCTGTGTTTGCCTTGTTGTTTTTCTGTGAGTAATTTGCCATATAATTTTATGAAAACCATGTGTTTTTGGTGCCTCAGTTTATATTAAAGTCCTTTGTAAAAAATTCATTTCCAAAATGAAACAGTCAACACTTGCTTACGCAAGGAGTGGTTATATAGGCCCCTTTATCTTCTTTTTCCTATTACTTATTTCAATCCTCGGTAAGACTTCTGCTAAAGAAATGAGAATACAAAGAGGTAAAATTCAAGTCAGACAAAAGGGATTCTTTTGGAAGTGATATAGATAAAATGATAACATACACATACGTTTTTCTTCTCTTTTGACTTCCTTTATTAACGCAAGGTTTTTTTAAACTGTCCAAGACATTTTTCAGATGGGGCACATATTTTTTTTTTAACTCAAGGGACTTCAGAAAGGAAAGATATTGTGAGGATGATTTTTTAAAAAATAGTTCCATAATGAGTTTCACCTCACATAGCATTGAGTAGGTATGGTCCCAAAATCTATACACTCAACCTCTCTCATGCACCACATAATTATATGGCATTCTCACTAAATAAATATGATTATTGTAAATTCAGTGTAAAACCTCTATTAAAGGAATATGAAGATAATGCATGTATTCCAAATGCATACCTAAATAATATCAATATATACATTGACAAAGAATACCAAACAATCCCAGAGGAGTGTACTTTCAAATGTTATTCAAATGATTGAACAGATCCATGATATTACAACCATCCCTGCCTTTCAATCCTGTCTGTGTGCTTAGGTATTTCTAGAAAGGAGAATTTCTAGTTGCTTGTTAAACCCTAATTAGGCATATACTCTCAGAAGTATTGGATAATTATTGTGAAGTGGATTAGATGACCCCTGGAGGCTATTAGCCAGTCAATTAATTAATCAACAAGAGTTTATTAAGAACCTGGTATGCATCAGGCACTGTATTAAGTGGTAGAGATACAAAGGGAAACAATTCCTACTCAAAAGGAACTTACATTCTAAAAGATAATGCGGACACATATGCAGAATAGTGAATAAATATAAATTAGTTAAATAAAAGTTAGCTTGAAGGGAAAGCTTTTGAGGGGATAAGAAAAGACTTCATTGTAGGTAATGTTGCTTAAGCTGCCTCTTGAAGGAAGAGAGAGATTATATAAGGTAGAGGAGAGGAAAGAATAAACCAGCCAGTGTTACGGAACAACAGAGAGTATCAAGTGTGAGGAAACGGAGAAAGCCAGCTTGGATGGACAGCAGAGTGTAGAAGGAGTAGTGTGCAATAATAATGGAAGGAAAGGTTGGGACAAGGTTGTGAAGGACTTTAGAAACTAAACAAATTAGTTTACATATATATCTATATCATTTTTAATTATATATATATATTTTTAATTCTAGAAGAATTAAAATGGGAAGCCATTGGCATTTATTGAGTAGGGGAATGGCATGATCAGACTTGTACTTAAAGAAAATCACATAGGATGTAGCATACTTATGGATGAAAGTAGAAAAAGACTTGTATAGAGAAACCAATTAAGAAGCCATTGCAATAATCTGCATGAGTATTGATGATCTAAATTAATGTTGTAATGAGTGTCTAAATTAATGTTGTAGCTGTGTAAGTATTGAGAAGAGTTATTGTGGAAGTAAATAAATGGCTAGATTTGGCAACTAATTGAATATGTTGGTTGAGGAGATGTAAGGAGTTGAGGATGATGCCAAAGTTACTAAATTGGAAAACTGAAAAAAAAATAGTGCATTGAGAGGAAGAGGGAAGTCTAGAAGAAGGGTGGATTTGGGAGGAAAGATAGTGATTTCTGTTTCAGAAATGTTAAGTTTGAGATGGCTCTGGGATATCCAGTTAGAAATGTAAGTAACTGATGATGTAGGACTCAAGCTGAGGAGAGAGAATATCTCCATCTGGAAGTTTTCAGCATAGAGATTACATTTAAGCCTAGGTTGTTAAAGGTTGAATGTTTCTAACTAACTGTTCCTAACTACTGTATGAGATTTTCAGGACTTATAAGGCAAATACTCTGTATGTTATTGGTGAGAGGGGTTTCCTACTTATTCCTATCCCAGTATTTTCTTGGGCATTTGATTTGTGACAGTTCTTTGGGGGATGATGACTCCAAGGTGCTGCAAAAACTTAGTGACCAAAGAATGATACAATTATATATTTTATGCTAAACAAAAATATAAACTGATATTCCGGAAAATTTATTCACAGGTTTTGAAATAAAGAAGCTTTTCTTGTTAGCCCAAAGAAGAAAATTCAGTTAAGGGCTAGGTGGCTCAGTGGATTGAGAGCCAGGCCCAGAGATGGGAGATGGTTGGGTTCAACTAGTCTCAGATACTTCCTAGCTGTGTGACCTGGGCAAGTCATTTAACCCCCATTGCCTAGTCCAGTCCTTACTGCTCTTCTGCCTTGGAACCAATTTATAGTAGTGATTCTAAGACTGAAGGTAATGAGAGAGAGAGAGAGAGAGAGAGAGAGAGAGAGAGAGAGAGAGAGAGAGAGAGAGAGAGAGAGAGTCAGAGTCTAGTTAATCAGAATAATCCATTCCCCAAGCATTCCAATTAAACTTGTTTTTATTATATTACTAAAGTATGTTATTCTGTTTTTTTTAAACCCTTATCTTCTGTCTTATGTAAAAATAGACTCGAATCCAGGACCTCAATCCCCAGAAGTCCGTGCTCCACTTCCCCAGAATGCTTTGTAATCTCACTGAATTCTCACCTGGGACAAGAGCAAAATAAGACTCTTTTTTTTTTCTCTTTTGGACTTCTGTTTTGGAGCAGACACGTCTCTTTCATGATGTGAGGTTATCTTGTCTAGGCCTCGCTAGCCTAGACATGTGCTTTCTTATTCTGTATTTTCTTTAATCCTTAACCTTTAATAAACCTCATAAAAAATATAATACTCCTTGCAGAGAGAAACTAATTTCTACCTCTATCACTATCCCCAAATTTTAATCTTTACAGTTGGCTTACCACTTCAGGAAAACGAAATATCTCAATCTTCTAATTCTTTTCTTTACTGATCTTAAGTTCAGCTTTTAATAGCTAGAGCCTAGAAATTTTTTTGATCCACGTTTCTCTGGCCAAGGTTTTTTTACCCTTGCAAAGCTGCTGCTCGTTCCAGCCATTAGATAGCTCACAGGCTCGCTCCAGACCTGTTGCGTTTGCTGCCAACCTGGCCCCTGGCTGCTAATTTTTACTTGCCTCAGCTTCCCCTAAAATTTTTGGTGGCTCAACGAACTGAGAGCCAGGCCTAAAGACATGCGGCCCTGGGTTAAAATCTGACCTCAGATACTTCCCAGTTGTGGGGCCCTGGATGGGTCCCTTAACCCCCATTGCCTGGCCCTTACCACTCTGCCTTCTGACAATAGATATTTAAATGGATAATTAATAAACCAAAAAAACCAAACCTAAGGAACTTTAAAGACTGGAGGTTATATATTTTAAGGCATTTCAGACTCCAGTGGTTATAAAAATCTCTGTATCCTATTGCATTTTACTGTTTGCTTTGTTTAAGATATAACTTTGTGGTTTTAAGTTCATATATTACTGGATTCAATATTATTCTGTTATACTGTTAATTTTAAAATTCTGTTGTTTTCCCCTATAAAAATATTGAACAAACATCATTGTAATTAAGCCCATTATGAAAAAACAGCTTTTTTCTATTTTTGACTTTGTAAATTGTCACGTAGAGGATGGATGGACTTCAGAACTGGTTACAATTGCTATAACAACCTTTGGAAAATTTAATGTGTTAAATATCTCAAATTATTTTAAGGGTTTTTTAAATATGATTTTTGGAATTTTTTTATTATGTTCTTAACCCAAGATAAGTTTTACCTTGTTTAAAAATATGTTTATTACCAAGGTTGAAAGATTGCTACGTTTGTAAAAACTGTAACAAATATCCATCAATTCATAGGTTTTTTAAAATGCTATACAGCAACTTCTGTGAAATATGATAGTGTGCTTGTTTGCTATTGTAATTAATTGGGCTGTTGAAAATTTTGGGTATATTGATACCACATATTTGTACTACTGTTCTTTAAAAATGAAAAATGTTACCTTGTTCAATTCATTTGCTTATACTTATGAAGAAGGAATGGATCTCATTTTTGATGAGAAAGCCTTGTATTCTTTATTTTCTTAGCTGACACAGCGTATCAATGATTATAAGCTATATTTTTTAATTTTTTAAAGCTCTTTTATTATTGTATTTTCTTGCATGTGCAATATATTATTTCAGGGTTTTTTTTCTTTTTCTCTTCTTTTTTATATTTGAAGCACATGTCACCAGCATTAAGATATTCTTTAACTTTTTGACTTTTCAGTACTATAAGTTTAAGTTGTCAATGCATGCCCTAAAAAGCTTGTGGCTATAAAAATGATGCCACTAATTATTTAAAAAATTATGGGACTTTGCTTAATGATTCTGTCTGAATCCAGGACAAGAGATATGCACAAAAGAGCCATTGCACAGGGCCAAAGAAACCCCAATCCAGGATGGATTGATGCACTTCTAGACCAATGCAAAGGTTTTGAACCTAGTATGAGACTTGGGGTTGCGACACTTGATTTATGTAGGCCTTTCTTGTGTCCACACTCACTCTGAAAATACTCACAAACAAGTATCCCCGAAACCTTGGCTCATATAATCTGGTCCCCTTTTCTGCCTTTCATAGTGTGGTACCTTTCTGTAGTCCTGGCTATTGACTGGATAAATGCATCATTGCTTCGATCATTTTAATTTGGCCCTGATTCAAGGACATGTTATAGATTTATTTTTCTTTTACTTAAAACTTTTACACATAAGACTTTGATAGTCTATATTTTCATCCAGAAAATTTTTCTTTGGATTTTTCTGATATTTTTAAATTTTCTCTTGCCAATTGATTCATATACCTCATACCTCAGCCATGCATCCCCAAGTGATTTTTCAATCACCCTCTTAATGGGGGAATGTAAAAAATATCATTATTATTTAAATTGCAAAGTTTAAATTTCCTTTTGAGAAGAATTTTAGGTAAAGAAAGATGCTACTTCCCTGAATTCAGAAACTGAACTGTTGGAGAAGACACCATGAAGAACCCTCCAGACCACAAGCTGCACAAAAAATGAATTTTGGGTGTGGTTGATTGAACATTTATTTTTATGTATACTTTCATGCCAGAAAGGGGACTGCCCCCTAACTGGTTTTTGTCAATGCGTCCAGCAGTTATTGGTTTTGTTCTTCTCCTCATCCTCAAATTATTGTAATCTTTAAGTTCATTATGTTTTCATGATCCTTTTTGGGGAAACCTTTCCCAATAAGAATCAAATGGTGAAAAGTAAAAATAGACTCGAATCCAGGACTTCAATCCCCAGAAGTCTGTGCTCCACTTCCCCAGAATGCTATGCAATCTCACTGAATTCTCACCTTGGACGAGAGCAAAATATTATTTGAAGACTCTCCACCATAGGTGGGGTCTCTTTTTTTTTCTCTTTTGGACTTCTGTTTTGGAGCAGACACATCTCTTTCATGATGTGAGGTTATCTTGTCTAGGCCTCTCTAGCCTAGATATGTGCTTTCTTATTCTGTATTTTCTTTAATCCTTAACCTTTAATAAACTTCATAAAAATATAATACTCCTTGCAGAGAGAAACTAATTTCTATCTTGCCTAAGTCTCCCCTAAATTTTTAACTGTTACACTTAGAATACTGTGTATTGATTCTAAGGCAGAAAAGTGATAAGAGCAGGCAATGGGGGTTAAGTGACTTTCCAGGGTCACACAGCTGGGAAGTGTCTGAGGAGTCTCTGGACCTAACTCTCAGTCCACTGAGCCACCCAACTGCTACTGTTTTGTTCTGATTTTAATTACTTTGCATAACAACACATTTTGCCTCCCAGACCTCAAAACAATTTTCATTTGTTGAGTCAATAATAATAACAATAACAATCTTTGCTACTGTGTACCAGTCACAAATCTGTTATCCCCATTTTATAGATGAGGAAACTAAGGTAGATCAAAGTTAAGTGACTTCCCCAGGATCACAGCTAGTAAGTATCCACGGATGAATTTGAACTCAGCCCTCTCTGACTTCAGGCCCAGTGCTCTGTCCACTTCACCACCTAGCTGCTATTAATCTGATCTGCTAGCTATCTGAAAAATAATCAGAAAAACAATAGTAATTCATGTATTTAGTTCCTTATGGTTTATAAAACACTATATAGCAATACTGTAAGGCAGGTAGCAAACATAACATCATCTCCATTTTTACAGGTAAGTAAACTGAGCCTGAGAAAAGTCAGTTGTGTATTACTCAGCTAATAAATATCAGAGCCTGAATTTAAACCCAAGTCTAATAATTTCAAGTCTAAAAATGGTTCTACTCTACCATGCTGACTTGTATTTCAAAATAAATGTCTTCTTCCTCTTCTATACATTTGTTTTTCCAGCCCACTCAGACCGTGATGCCAGGACAAGTCATGCGGGTTACAACAGGTGCTCCAATCCCCTGTGGTGCTGATGCAGTAGTACAAGTGGAAGATACTGAACTCATCAGGGAATCCGATGATGTGTGTAACCCCCAGATCTTTTTTTTTTCATTTTTCCATTGGGTAATTCTAGAAGTCTAATCCCATATCACACACACACACACACACACACACACACACACACACACACACACACACACACACGGCTCTACAGACCTGGATCTTTCATCATACTAAAATCTTGCTGTTTTGAATACACATCAACCAAGTTACATTTAAAATGGGAAATGTTTTATGCTGATTTCTATTGTAATTGTATTTGTTCTAATAGAAGTTGATCTATATTTGACCTCAGAAATTTCAGGTACAAATAAGGAATGACCATACATCCTAAGGAACCAGTATTTATGATATAAAAGGTATATGTTGTTATAGGTGAAAAATTATTTCATAATGTAGCTGACCTGTGTGAATAAGGAAGAGATGTATTTAAACTATAAAAAAGTCAGTAAAATACTGAATGCTCCTATACTAAGCCAGATCAAAATGACCTTTTTAGAGCTGCTTTTTATATGATTCAGTGAAAATGCCAATGAGTTTACTCTCAGCCTTTCCCTTAATTCTAGGGTCTCGGGGGCAGCTGGTTGGTTCAGTGGATTGAGAGCCAGGCCTAGAGATGGGAGGTCCTAGGTTCAAATCTGGCCTCAGACACTTCCCAGCTGTGTGACCCTGGGCAAGTCACTTAACCCCCATTCCCTAGCCCTTACCACTCTTCTGCCTTGGAGCCAATAAACAGTATTGACTCCAAGATGGAAGGTAAGAGTTTTAAAGATAAATAAATAAATAAATCTAGGGTCTCTTAAGGCTGGAATAAGCTTTCTTGTCATTGAAGATACGAGTGTTGGAGTAGAATGTGAACATTACCGACTGGAAAGTTTTCAAGATTTCTGGGGCTTTATCTTCCTCTTGTTGCAAAGTGCTTTAAAATATCTTCTATAAAAGGAACAAAGGAACTTATATTTAAAAGAAATGCATTTGTTTCAATGCTTAATCTGTCATGCATATTCAACTGTACTGAGGCAGTCACTTTGCCTGGACTAAGGAGAGATTTTTGGTTTGAGTTTTTAATCACTTAATCACTTGCAAACCTTATAAAACTCACCACTTGGGATACAAATCATGTTGTCTACATATTAAAACTGTCCAAGCAGATTTATTGGCATCAAGAAAACCAACAGAACATTGAAATCCAGAACATATGCACACTCAAGTTTTGTTGGACAACACCTACGTCCAGTGTCATCATATTATTTATAGTCCATAAATGTGAGATTGATTGTCACCTTTGATATTGATACAAGTTGACCAGATGTCAAATAAAAACCTTACATTTAAATCATTCCCATAAAATCTTGGTATATGGATAAATTCATGAATCATGGCAGTGGAAGGGAAATGTTATCTTCATTCCCTAAGTAAGAATAGGAACAACCATAGTGTTTTCATTGAATGACTTTAGCCCTGAGAGTGGTACTCTAAAAGTGTATTTCTTTATAATCCTCCAGTACACAGGAAAAGACTGTGAAAGAGGAAAAGAAAATATGAAGTTTTTGCTCATTGCCATTGAATCTCCAAGTCTTTCAGAACCTTCAACAAAAACAAATGTTAATTTTTTTTTAATTTAGCAAATGGGTTTCCATTTCTACGTATATCTCTCCTGAGTTTGTCCAATGATAAAAGCATCTGAAGAGAGCAAGTGAGGTTTTTTGAATAAACTTGGAAATTATCTTTTTTGTTGGATTGGCCCATGTGCAGTCACATGACATGTTCTTGTTCCAGGGCACTGAAGAACTGGAGGTACGGATTCTAGTGCAAGCTCGGCCAGGCCAGGATATTAGGTAAGTAGGTAGCCTTCTCCAAGATATATACATATGTTAATCTGTATATGTGTACATATATTCATTGTCAGAAGAGCATAAATAATATTATGCAAATGATAAAAGTAAATACTAGTTTAAGCTATTCCCTTCCAAAAAAATTAATTTTTTACAAAATTTACTGACAAGCTGCAATGAGGACCACTTTGATTTCTTCATTCTTCTTGTGCTCATTCTTTAGTGGAAATACTGTTCAAAATGCTTTTGAACAGACAAAAGGCAACAGGAAGTAAGAAGAGAAAGAAAGGTTATGGGCCTTCATGTTCCATAAACTATATATAACTTTAGATACTCAAGAATTGACTATTGCCGAGGTTGGAGTTTACTATTGATATTGATCCTAATGCTAATAATGGGCTGCCCACTCAAAATGCTACTGATTCAAGATCCCATTATCCACCTACATTCCAAATTCTCTCCTGTATTTACTCACTTCTTTCCTTCAGTGATATCCTTTACTAACATTAAAGAGCACTTTGGAGAGGAGGGCATGTGTTCCAAAGGTTTCCTGTGTAGGCAGGTTAAATTTGCACTGATCCTAACATGATCACTGCTCTCTGCCCATTCCACTTCCACTGTCCATTGAAAACAAGAACACACATCCTCCATAGACTGCCTGCTAGACTTAGAGCATTGTCTGTGTCTGTTGAACTGAGAGCATTCAATTGCCCCATGTGAGACTCAGGCTCAAGACTAACTTGGTTAGCATATTTCTGTAATCAGCTGAATTAACCAGGCACATTAAACCCCGCAAATGCTGAAGATAACAGATTAGTTACCTTTATACATTCACATTTCCACTTTGAGGATATATGTTTTTAATGGTGCGATAGTAGGCAAAAATGTGGAAATTATATATATATTTGCTATTTTATATATATTTGCATTACAATTATATATATATATATATTTGCAATGTTGATATTTAATAGTGGAAAGAATGAATCTTGCTTTAACCTGATCCTAAGCAAGGGTCCAACCCACAAAAAAATTTAAGAGTTCCTTCCCTAAAACAATGTTTAAATAGTAGGCAGTTTTTTTTCACTCTAAAGATATAAAAACTATATTGTGGCCTCATCCAATTTCCCTATTGACCTCCATCACTAAAGGTGTACAGGATACATCTTTTCCCTGGAAAGTTGAGCAGTTGCTATTCTAAATCACATCCTTTGTGTTTGTACTGTGACTTTCAGACCCATTGGCCATGACATTAAAAGAGGGGAATGTGTATTGGCCAAGGGAACCCACATGGGCCCATCAGAGATTGGTCTCCTGGCAACTGTTGGTGTCACAGAAGTTGAAGTTAATAAGTTTCCAGTAGTTGCAGTCATGTCAACAGGAAATGAGGTAAAAAAAACAAAAACAACTTATTTTCAACTTAATGCATTTTTAACAACCATTCTGTTTAGGATTGTAGAGCTACCTGAAATGTTGAGAATTACATTCCTTGTGTCTATATTGAAGACTTATCTCAGTTTCATCTTCTGCAAAATGAAGGGTTTAGATGAGATGATTTCTGAGGGTCCTTCCAGTTATGATCTATGATCCTATGACAAGATGGTGCTCTTAACAAGAAAGGAGAGTGCCTTCCAAGTAATTTAGGTAAAGAAAATGAGAATACTCCTCAAACAATTTGAAAGTAGATGTTAAGATGCTGTAATGTCCTTTGATTGATTAAAGTATTATAGCTAATAGTTTCTTTGTAACCATCACACCCCTTAGAACAAACATAGAAATCATCATTTGGAAACTGTATATATACTTGAGTGTTTTCACCACTTAGGCCAGAAAATCAGTGAAGTGTGCTCTTCCTGCTACTGAGATATTGGACCAACCCTGGGCTCGGAATGGACATCACAGCCACCCTTGCTCCCAGCTCAAAATGCCATGTGACTGTTAATCACCAAGAGTAGATTGATGATTTAAAACTTCCTGGTACATATTAAACAGTTAAGTGCTGATAGACTGACTGACTGGACAGGAGTTTTTAAATGTTTTAAGTCTTAAAATATTACTGCCAAAAAATATAAGAGGGGCATCTTTTTGGGAAAAAAAACTGTTTAATTTTTAAAAACCTTTATTTTTATCACTGCCTATTATTTTTTTGTTTCCTAAAGTCCCAAATATGGCATTACTTTCCCCATGGCTTTTCTTCTGGGACAAAACAAATCTATTCTTATGGTGCTAATAAATATGAAATCGACATTCCACATTTGTTTAGTTTGGTGTAGATATGCTCATCTTTTTTCCATTATTATCTAGTGACTTCTAGCCTTGTAGGATCAGAGAACAACTTCTATCAGCCTTATCTACATAGTAAAGGAGAAGCTGGATAAGTCTAGTATTCCATGAACCAAATAATTCAAATACAATGTTCAGAAACAGGAATTGGGCTTAATGAGACTTATAGAATATGGAGCCTTGTATCTAAGTGTCTTTATAGGTTTTTTAAAAAATATTTTATATCCATTTTACCATTTTCCAAAGTGTGACCCATTGAACTATGGTGTTCTGTAGGTTGTGGCAAAGTATTTCATGAATAACTATTGGTGCTAATTCTATTTTGCTCAATCATATATTAAATATACCATTTTGTGTGTCCGAATATTTTCACATGTATCTGCAACTATACACATGCACTCATATTTTGTTTGTACACTCAATTTTTTGTCCCAAGTATGGTACTTTACATTTATACCTATTAAATTCTATCTCACTATTATATTTATTGGTATACCTAAGTTCCCTGACAGCAGGGACTGTATCTTATCTTTGTTAGTCCCTTGAAACCTAGCACAGTATACTGAACCAAGGAAGAATGTACTATGTAATTTAATTCTTCAGACCTTTACTAAATACTATATACTAGATGCTAGAGATACAAAGGGACAAAAGCAAAACAGTCCCTCAAGACTACAGGGACAACCAAAGATGTGTTAATAATATTCACAATAATTACTAACTTATTGCAACAAGCATTAGCCCTCCCATAGGTTCATGGAAGGAGGAGGATCTCTTCTAATAAGTGTACCTTTTAGGGCTTGAGCTGCCAAATCTATGTGAAGAATGCCTAAAGTCAACTCATGCCTAAACTCAACTCACTACCATGTTAATAGAAACTCAGACCAACCACAGAAAAGGAAATGTAGGGCATTAGGAGAATTCTCAATATCTCTTTCTGAAGTATCCTTCTGTAGGTTGATATTCCAGTGAGAAGAAGTTTGGGCTTAAGGACAATTTGCCTTTTATCATCTTTGGGAAATGCTTTATATAAATGTCCTAACGACTCCATCTCTTTGTATATAATAAGCAGTCAATATGAGGGCCTGGTGAGGACTTTTTGCAGGCATTCATCTTTTCTTGCTCCCCTGGCTTGTCAAGATTCTACCAAGCTCCTGGGTCCAGAAATACAACTGCGTTTCCAGCTCATTCACTTTTTTCACACCAACCTTGGAACTTTGTTCTGAGGTACTAAAGTTCTGAGTTTTAGAGGCATTCCACACTGTAACATTCCTCCTAAGAAGTGGTGAGGGGGAGGGTGGGGATGCAGCCGGTAAGTCAGACAGCAGGTATACACATGTGTAACTGTAGATATACAATGTAAAACAGCCTTTGAATAAACAGCATAGTCTAAAGAAGTCATCTCAAATCCACAGATCACATACAGGTACTCAGAATCTAATACACACATTTTAATTTTATACAGTTTAGCAAACATGTCATATACATAAATGTAGAATATCACATGGTATGACAAAGTTAGTCAACAAAATAGTCAAATTTTTAAAAATCTATATAAAACACATTACAGAGTTGAATGCAATTAATCAAAGAGGACACATACAGTTAGGATATTGCATTATATTATGAAGCTTATATATCATAGAGCACACATGATAGCCATCATAAAGGGTCAGGCCCTTATCATCTCTCTTCTGCACTATTACAATGGCTTCCTAATTGGTCTCCCTGCCCTGATTCTCTCTTCAATAAATTCAGTGGCTCCCATTGCCTCTAAGATCAAATAAAAACTCCTCCAGTAAGCATCCTTCACAGCATGGCCTCAACCTGCCTTTCCTTCTTTATTATATAGATTTTTCCCTTTCCTATCTCTTCTTTTCTGCAGATCACCCAAACTTGCCTTCTTGCTATTTCCCTTTATCTCATATCTCCCTGCTTTTGCCCTAGCTATCTCTCAGTAAAATTGATTGCTTCCTGACCTCTGTCTCCAACAATCCCTTATCTCCTTTGAAAAATGGCTCAAGAACCACATGACATCTTTCCTGCTTCCCCCACAGATGCTAATGCCCTCCCTCCAAAAAAGTTTGTCTTGTAAATCATTTTCATATATGTACATATTTGTCTCTCTCTGTATGTTCATGTTGGTTTCCCAAAAGAATTTTAAGTTTCTTAAGAATAGGGACTGTTATATCTTTGCTATTATATTCTTGGAGCCTAGCAGTACTTGGCACTTAATAGGCACTTAATAAATTTTGATTGATTAATTGATTCATAGCTTACATGTAGATAAGCAGAGCCATCATATGTTGGATTTCAAACAAAGTACATTTTACATATTTTTTCTTACTGGTCACTGTCTGGCTACATGTATTAAACCTTCATTCTTTATCCCCAGAACACTTCTTAGTCACTGACACTTTGGGTCAGTAGACTCCATTCTACATCAACTTTGATTTTCTTTTAGTCCAAGTGTCCCCTGGACAATCATCATGGCGAATTTCTATCACTGTGGATCAATAAGCTGTGGGCAATACCTACTGTTTTCTAATACTTTGTGTAGGACTGTCTATACTCTGATGCACTATTCCATTTCAGAGCTCTGATTTCTTCTACTCTCTTGTTAACAAGGTGCCTTTTGGGGAACTAAGCTTGAGTTTCCTGGGAGACATAGGCAATCATGCTATAGTCATATTTGTCAACAAGGATAACAAGGGCAGAGACTAGTTCAGTGCTACAATATTTATGACCTACAGTGTTATTCTCTGGAGTCTTAGACACTAAGCTTTTTCTCATGAGTGGTCCCATTCCCTATATATCTTCCCTTCAGTCTTTTCTTGGATTTCTGATGTGACAACACAACAACATACATTCACTTTGGTTTTCCCTGGCCAGTAATACCCACTGACCTTAATTGGTCATTGTTCCTAACCAATTCTAAATGGGCACTAGCCAACTTAGCACTTATTAGAATAAAAATCAGTGGTTTATTACTCATTCATATTTTGGAATCAGGTTTGGTACATCAGCATTGGAACTTATCAATGACATCCCACTTGAAAGCCAATAACTTTAATTTATAGATGAAATAATGAGTCTTTCTCACTGTCATTCAGACCTCAGCTGGTAAATGCAGTAAGCTTCTGGTATCCAGTACTCTTCTGGCATAAAATTGCTTTCAAGCCCTCTAATCTGGCTTCATTGTGAAACATAAAGGGCTTGATTCAATCTATAAAAGCCAACACTAGTACATGCATGAGGCAGTTAACCATGTCTTTAAATGCCTGCTCAGATGTATTAGACTAATGATCTATAAACTGTGCCTGAGGATTCAGGAATTACTTCCCTCCTTTGACCTTATAATTTTTGTTTTTAAGGTCATACAGAGATCCAAGAGGCCATCTAGTCTAACCACCACATTTTAGAGATGAGATCTAGAAAGGATAAGAGAGTTGGTCAAGGTTATGGGGGGAGGGGGTCAGGACCAGATTTGAACTGAGGTTTTTGTCTGATCAAGAGTCAGTGTTCTTTCTGCTATACCACATCTCTATATCTCAATCATGTAACTATGAATGAAATCACCTTAAAAACAAAGAAATTTTACGATGATGAATAGTTCTACAGAAATTTCTGGTAGTAGCATCCAAATCCCAGCAAAATCTTCATAATCCTGTAGACATGGTAAAGTGAAGCGCCTTTCTCCTATTTTCTCAAGGGTCAATATTCCCTACTGGGATTCTATATGGCCTAGGTATTTGATAGACTTTGCAGAACTGAGACCATAAATTGACAGGTTCAGACCAATAGCCCCCAGCTTCTCTAAAACCTGCAACAGTCTTTCCTCATGCTCTTCTAACAGCTTCCTAAGTACAAGATCATCCAAATATTCCAAGTCCTCCATGGTGAGTTTATGTTACCCAGTGATTTTTCCACATAATCATAAAAAGTTGTAGGACTTCCAGAAATCCTATGTACTCAAATTGGTGAGATCCCAGTGTACAGAGTAAGACCATGTTTTCTTTTTCCTCCCCTTCTTAGAAAATCAGATGGTATCCACAGTACAGGTTCACATTAAATATCACTAGTTTCAGAGAAGACATTTGAGCCCATTTTGAAACTGAGGCACAGTGTATTGATATACCTTAGTTGTTTTCATGTACCTCATTTTCCTATTCTCCATACCCCCTATAAATGAAGCATGTATACTCTGGGAATCCATGGTCATGCCATTGGCTTTTCCAATATTTTCCTGAGACCACTCATTGTAGAGAATTTTGTTTTATTAAACTGCTGGTACAAAAGTCAAGTTGTTGAGGTAGATTGTGTGTCCCTCTTTGGGCATGTCTCATGCCACTCATATAGTAAGAGCATGTCAGTTTTCACACTTTTATACAATCCCCTTGAGCATTTGAATCAGCCTAATATGATTTATGCACTCAGTGAACATTGAACTCTTGATTATAGCTCTCTATAGGAGATTCTCCAGCCTTTCCATTTAGCCCAGATGCCTTCTCTCCCTTCTGTTAAGAAATAGATAAGAATTTTCTTTTGTTTGCCAGATGAGGGAGTTAGACTGTATGGCTTATAAAGTCTTTCCAGCTTAAGAACAACCTATAATATTTGACAGATCCTTTAAATGCCACTGTGCCTTCAAGGCACGATATTCTGAAGGCCAAAAGTTCATTTATCTCTGACTTAATTTCCTGATACACAAAAACAATTTATTCCCATGCTCTTTGGTATGGCAGTTCATTTATAATAATAATGAGACCAAGAATATTTTTGCTGTCCTTATCAAAATCTGTAGACATGCAATGTACCAGTCAAACAGCGTGAACAGAAAATTGCTCCGTAAGCTAGGAAAGAATTTCCTACATATACCACAAATAATACTATTACCACCTAAAGCCAAAATACTATATCTGGTTATCCAAGGTTCCCATTCTTCTGAAATACTGTTCCTCCACTTAAAAATGAATTTAACCACAATGCCATAGCAAAAGAAAAAAAGAAAAAGCCAGTCAACTTAACGCCAAATATACCGGGCCAGGCCTAAGCTAAGCCAAACTAGTGATTCTAGCTCATGGGCACTCATGAACCAGAAAACCCAAATTTTAAAATAGTAAATAGAGTAAAAGAATCGACTTTGGGGGCAGCTAGGTGACTCAGTGGATTGAGAGCCCGGCCCAGAGATGGGAGGTCCTGGGTTCAAATTTGGCCTCAGACACTTCCTAGCTATGTGACCCTGGGCACTTAACCCCCATTGCCTACCCCTTACTACTCTTCTGCCTTGGAACCAATACACAGTATTGATTCCAAGATGGAAGGTAAGGGTTTTAAAAAAAAAAAAGAATCAACTTCAAAGTTAAAGGGACATAAAACACTATTCCCTTCTACCTCCATGGTCTCCCAGTCAGGAGCTTAGGAAAACATTTCTACTGTCTGTAGAAACTCCAGAATTGACCCAATTCTTCCCTAGTTTAGGGCTTCTTATACATCAGGCAATGAAGCAGTCAAACTCTTCGACCTTAATGGATAACAGTCTATAGGACTGCTGAAGAGCTAGGAGAAGTAGAAGCTAAGGGAAAATAAGAGATAAGGTGAAAAGAAAACCAGAAGATTCTGGGAACAAGGGAATTTTAAAAAAGATGTTGTCCATGAAGGATAATTTCAGCATGTCCAGAAGTGAGCTAATGGATTGTACTGGCTTATAGTCTTCTCCTTCCTCATTTTGACCTATGATGGATAAATTAAACTCTGCACTGTCTTCTATTCTCAAAACACTTGACCTCTGGTCCTATCTCTGATCATATCTAGCCACATCCTTTCCTACCACATGCTGCTAAAAGGAATTTGGAGTAAGTCACACTGAATCCCCAACAAATTTGTTATCTTATATCAACTAGATTCTTACTTCAACCAGGCTATCCTTCTACTCCTCTATAATCAATTCTCATTTAACCCATTCATGACAGAGGCTGCTCCAAACTTTTTCTTCTTGACTCTTGCCTCAAATTATATCCCATTCCTCCATGTCTCAGCTAAGAACCTTCTCCCACACTTCATTGAAAAAACCAAAGTCATTCATCAAGAACTTCTTTCTGTCTCCTCACCTCACATTCTTCTTTGGATATCCCTTACTTCCTCCTCCTTCACTCCAGTGAATGATTAAGGCAACCTCTTTTCACCCCATCCTCAGTAATCTTCTCCAGCAGATAGTACCCACTATCCTTCCCTCTCCCTAATCATAAATCTCTCCCTCTCTACTGACTCCTGAGTCCTTCCCTGCTACATACAAATAAGCCCAGGTCTCTGCCTTCCCTTAAAAAAAAAATAGACCAAACTATTCACTTCTTATTTAAACTTAGAAGAAGCCTTCTATATTCAATACTACATGTCTTTCATGCAATCTGGCTTCTAACATTAGTCAATTGAAACTATTTTTCCAAAGTTACCAGGGAGGTCCTGGGTCCAAATCTGGCCTCAGACACTTCCTAGCTGTGTAACCCTGGGCAAGTCACTTAACTTCCATTGCCTAGCCCTTACCACTCTTCTGCCTTGGAACCAAAACATAATATTGATTCTAAGATGGAAGGTAAGGGTTTAAGGAAGAAGAAAAAAAAGACTCCACTCAAGTCACACCTTTGGCAGGAGGCCTTTCCCAAAGATATGCCTTTTCTCTAACAGCCATAGGGAAAAAAAATTATCATACACTAAGTCATAAAAGACAAAGGAAGATCTACAAAAGCAGATATTTAATAGTTTTACCCAGTAATTCAATAGAATTAGTTGTAAATGATGATGTAATAAATATAAAATTCCACAGTCTAAAAATTGATAGATAATGAAGGAGGAAATTACAAAAACAATAGCAGAGTACATTTAAAAGTTATGATACAGATATTACATGTTAGAATCTATAAGATGTAGCCCAAACTTTATTCAGAGGCAAACTCATAGTACTTAATGCCTATATCAATAAGAGCAAAAATTAATAAAGTGCATCAAACCAGATTCTGTGTAGGATAACCAACAAAATGTCACATTGAATCATTTTTCAGATCTAGAGACATTAAGTGGGGATGGAAGGAGGGAGAGCTCTGTGGACACTGGTGGTGGCTGTCCTGGGTGCAGTTGGAAACAGCACCTTAAGAGCAATAGCAGCACTAGAAGCATCCAGTGTACAAGAACAATAAGAAGCTGAACACTTGGACAGAAAGATTATAGGGGAACCTTGTGCTTGCACTGATCAGTGGCCTAGATACCATTTGGCAATTCTTTCACCCATTACCCAATTCTGGGTGGCCAGTTCCAGGGCAGAGAAGAATTGTGGTCATGAGAGAGCAGGGGCCCTACCTGAATAAGGACCAGATGCAGACCAGGAGGAAAATTACCACAGACCACTCTCCAAATCATACTAATTTGAAAGCACCAGTTAGTGGAGCTGTAAATTGATCCAGCCATTTTGGAGAGCAGTTTGGAATTATACCCAAAGTTATAAAACTGTGCATAACTGTTAAAATTAAAATTAGTTTCTCTGCTAAAAGTATTATATTTTTAGAAATTTATTAAAGATTAAGAAATAAAGAAAATACAAAATAAGAAAGCACGTGCAACCTACATCTTTCCTGCTAGGTAGAGAGCCACATGTGCCTAGAAACAGAAGCCGAAAGCACGAGTAGGCAGTACAGTCAGTTTAAATACCCATTTTGTTCTCAGTCCAGGTGGGTATTTCTGGTGAGATTTTAGGGAATTCTGGGAACTCCCAAGGACTTCTGGGAATTGAAGTCCAGGGTTCAAATCTCCACTTTTACATTCCCCTATTTGATCCTATTGGGAAAAGTTTCCCCAAAAGGATCATGAAAACATAATCAACTTAAAGATTACAATAATTTGAGGATAAAAGGAAAAAAGAACAAAACCAATAATTGCCAGACTCATTGACAAAAAAGCCAGTTAGGAGGGAGTCCCCTTTGGCATGAAAGTATACATACAAATAAATGTTCAATCAACCACAACCAAAGTTCATTCTTGATCTTCTCGTGCAGCTTGTGGTCTGGAGGCATCTTCATGGGGTCTTCTTCAAACAGTTCAGTTTCTGGATTTGGAGAGGTAGCATATTTCTTAACCTAAAATTCTTCTCAAAAGGGATTTAAACTTTGCAATTTAAAATATTATTTTTACATTCCCCCCCTGAAGAGGGTGATTAAAAAACACAGGGTCACTTAGGGATGCATGGCTGATTTATGAGGTATATGAATCAATTGGCAAGAGAAATTAAAAAGACATCAGAAAAATCCAAATAAAAAAAGATAATTTCTGGATGAAAATATAGACTATCAAAGTGTTATGCATAAAATTCTAAGTGAAGGAAAAATACATCTATAGCAGGTCCTTGAATCAGGGCCCAATTAAAATGATATAATCAAGTAAGCATTTACCCAGTCAGTAGCCAGGACCACAGAAAGTTTGCCACACTATGAAAGACAGAAAAGGGACTAGATTATAGGAGCCAAGTAAGGAGCCAAGTTTGGGATATTCATCTGTAAGTATTTTCAGAGTGAGTGTGGATACAAGGAAGGCCTACATCTTAATATATGTAAAGCATCAAAATCTTGAGTCTTCACACCAATATATCCTGTGTGCTCTTTGTGGCACTAATCAGGTTTAGCTTTGTGCTTCATTGACCCTGTGAAATGGCTCTTTTGTATATTTTGACCTGAAATCAGATAGACTCATTAAGTAAAGTCCCATATTTTTTTAAACAATTAGTGGCATCATTTTTACAGTCTCAAGCTTTTGGGGCATGTATTGACATTGTAGCAAATGTATTTTAAACTTATATTACTGCAAAATCAAAAAAGTTAAAAGAAAATCTTAATACTGGTGACATACTTCAAATATAAAAAGGAGAGGAAAAAATAAAAAAACGGAAATAGTCTATTGCACATGCAGTAAAAATATAATAAAAGAGTTTTCAAAATTCAAAAATGTAGCTTATAATTATTGACACACTGTGTCAGCTAAGAAAATATAGAATACAAGGCTTTCTCACCAAAAATGAGATCCATTTCCTCTTCATATCTGGCCATGACCCACTGTGAGTACAAGCAAATGAATTTTACAAGGTAACAGGTTTTTTTAATAAAGAAGAGTAGTACAATGTAGGTATCAATATCCCAAAATTCTTTTTTTTTTTTTTTAAACCCTTACCTTCCGTCTTGGAGTCAATACTGTGTATTGGCTCCAAGGCAGAAGAGTGGCAAGGGTAGGCAATGGGGGTCAAGTGACTTGCCCAGGGTCACACAGCTGGGAAGTGTCTGAGGCCAGATTTGAACCTAGGACCTCCCGTCTCTAGGGCTAGCTCTCAATTCACTGAGCTACCCAGCTGCCCCCTCCCAAAATTCTTAATAGTTCAGTCAATTACAATAGCAAACAAACCCACTATCATATTTCACATGAGTTGCAGTATGGCATTTTTAAAGCCTATGACTGGTGGACATTTGTCACAAGTTGTTACAGATATAGCCAATCTTTCAACCTTGGTAAACATATTTTTTTTAACAAAGTAAAACTCATTTTGAGTCTAGAACATCATCAAGAAATCCAGATATCATTACAAAAATGTGGCAGAGGAGTCTAGGAAAACTCAAACCTCTGTAAAGCTGAAGAGTATAAATGCAAGATGCTCCCTTTTTTTTTCTTGGGAGGCTTCTAGGGTTACAGTGCCCTGGGATTAACTTCCCAACTTCCATTCACATTTTTATAAATGCTGGAGTTGGGATTATAATTGTATTTCACTTCAGCTACTAAAATGGGCTTTACCTCATGTTAGGGGCAGGCAAAATGACCAGAGATTGTTAAGAAAAAAATTCTAAAAATCATGTCTAAAGAACCCTTAAAATCAATTTAAGATATTTAGCTCATTAAATTTTCCAAAGGTTGTAGCAATTTTCTGATGTTCATCTATCCTCTATGTGACAATTTACAAAGTCAAAAATCAAAAGCTGTTTTTATATGGGCCTACTCAATAATGTTTGTTCAGCATAGTTATAGGAGAAAAGCAACAGAATATAACAGTAGTTAAAACTCAGTACATTAAAATGATCCAGTCTAACAGAATAGTATTGAATGCAGTAATATATGAACTTAAAATCTCAAAGTTAAACCTTAAACAAAACTATTAGCAAAATGCAATAGAATACAGAGATTTTTATAAAACATTGAAGTCTGAAATGCCTTAAAAATATAACCTCCAGTCTCTTTAAAGTTCCTTGGCTTTTTTTTATCCATTTAGATGCCTATTGTTAGAAAGCAGAAGATTGGTAAGGGCTAGGCAATGGGGGTTAAATGACCTGCCTAGGGCCATACTGCCAGGAAGTGTCTGAGGCCAGAGTTCAACCAAGGACCTCCCATCTCTAGTCCTAGCTCTCAAGCCACTGAGCCACTGAGTTGCCTCCCCATAGTGAGGAATCTCAATTTTGGCTAAAGTGTTGCAGGGAGCTGAATTTTTCCCCTGAATCTCAGGTGAGATAAATGAAAGTATCAGTACAGTCAAAAGATATCCTCTTAAAGTAGCCATGCTTTAAGTTCCTGTATGGAAAAGTCTCTTCTTTCTTTCTCCCCCTCTGCTATTCCCTGCCCCCAGTCCACATGGAGGCTAATCATAGCCTAAGGAAAAATCACCCCCATTTTTTTTGCCAGCCAATGGAAGTGAGTCTTGGGCATGGGGCAATGAGTGATCTGCTCCGAGGCTAGAGTTTGCTGGGGCAGGCAGGCAGGTTGTGACCAGGTGATAAAGATCTGGGTCAAACAGGTCCAGATTGCAGAAGATCAAGAGGCTTTTCTGAAAATTCTTGAAAGAATTTGGCTTAAAAAAATCATTATTTGGGTTACCTTTTTTTTTTAATTTGAGAAGTTCTCATCCAATCTAGTGGTAGCCAAACTGTTAAAATTAAAATTCGTTTCTCTGCTAAAAAAGAATTATGTTTGTAGAGATTTATTAAAGATTAAGAAATAAAGAAAATACAAAATAAGAAAGCACATGCAACCTACATCTTGCCTGCTAGGTAGAGATCTGCGTGTGCCTAGGAGCAGAAGCCGAGAGTGCAAGTAGGCAGTACAGTCAGTTTAAATACCCATTTTGTTCTCAGCCCAGGTGGGTATCTCCAGTGAGACTTTAGGGAATTTTGGGAACTACCAAGGACTTCTGGGAATTGAAATCCAGGGTTCAAATCTCCACTTTTACATACCCTTAGTCCCAGCAATACCATTATTTCCCAAGGAGATCAGAGAAAAGGAAAAGAGCCTGTATATTCCATTACATCACTCTCTTTGTGATGTCAAAGAACTGGAAATTGATGGAATGTCCATCAATTGAGAAGAAAAAGACACAATCTATATATACATCTCTGTTTGTCAAGTATTATCTTATATGGTACATAGAGAGGAAGGAAGGACTGAGATACCTGGGAATAATTTCTATTAAATAAATAAAATCAAAAGAAGACACAAACTTGAAAACATCTATAAGCAGATCCTCAAAGAAAAACGCAGTTTGGGCACAAGCCCAGCAAGAATTCATAGAAGAGCTCAAAAAAGAGATTTTTTTAAGAAGCAAAAGAAAGAATTCAAAAATCAAAAAGGATCAAAAGAAAAGAAAAAAATTATTTTAAGAGCCTTTAGGCTTTTATTTTGAGAAATTATAAAGGAAAACTGCCCACGCATCTTAGAATTACAAGACAAATTAGAAATTGAAAGAATTCACTGATTACCTTCTGAAAGAGATTACAAAATGAAAAGCTTCTAATAGCCAAATTCTAGAGCTCCCAGATTAAGGAGAAAATACAAGTATCCAAAAAAGAAATCATTTGAATACTGTGGAACCAAAATCAAGTTTATAGAAGATTTAGCAGCTACCAAAATAAAGTAGTGGAAAGCTTGGAATATGATGTTCCAGAAGACAAAGGAGCTTGGCTTTCAACCAAAAATAATCTACCCATTTAAATTGAGTATAATACTACAAGGGGGGAATGGATACTTAATGAAATAGAGGATTTGGAGCATTCCTGATGAAAAGATCAGAACAGAATAGAAATTTTAATGTTTATAATTATTAAAAAAAAACAAATATAAGTGAGTAATCTTAAGGGAATTAATAGGGTTAAACTATGTTTCTAAATGGAAAGATGATACCTATAACCCTTAATAACTTTATTATCATGAGGACAGTTAGAAGTAGCCAACATAGAGTAAACACATGGGTTTGATTTCAAGTTGGAATGATCTCAAAAGTAGAATGGAAGAATCAGAAAGAGATGCCCTGGGAGAAGGAAAAGAAAGGGAGGGGAAAAGTATCTCATACCAAAGAGACATACAATGAAGAGCTTTTATAGTGGAGAGGGAAATGAAGGGGGTGGCAGTACTTGAACTTTTACTCTCATCTAAATTTATTCAAAAATGGGGGTGGGGAAAAATATATATACATACACATACATATATATTTATATATCTACATATATGTATACACATGCACAGAGTTAGGTAAGGAAGTATAAGGGGCTAAGAGCAATGCATTGGTGACTGGAGAGGAAGTAGATTAAGGGAAATAGTTGTAAGAAGCAAAATAAACTTTTGTGGATGACCCAAGTGTAAAGGTTAAATTTAAGGGTTGGATGCAGTTCATTTACAAAATATAGGGGAAACAATAAAGTAAAGAAATGGGAAAGAGGTTAGAGAAAATGCCTTTTCTAGTCCTCACCCAGGAGAACCAATAGTGAGTAATCACGTGGCCACCTCCAATATGGAAGCTAGTTTCTTGGGAAACTAGGAAGGGAGTCAGCCTTTTCACTCACCCAACTAAGTAGTCCAGGAGTCAGAGTCTAAGTTGAAGTCAGGATCCACATTGCAGTCTTCAATAAGGTTTCCTCGAAGACTATCTCTAGGAGACACTCCACAAGACCCAACTTCACCAGCCTCCCAGTCCAAGGATTTTGTGACCTTTATGGTGGTTTCCTATCCCCATCCCTCTTCACACGGGCCAATCACAGTTTCCAAAATTGTCATGCCTCTGCATCCTCTGCAGGTAGCAACTCTCTTAGGATTCACACCTTTAGAACCACATATTTATGAGTGTGTGAACTCTTAAAAGAATTCAAATTTCTGGCTGTTTGAGTTAGAAAAAAAGGGTGGAGGGGGCAGCTGGGTAACTCAGTGGATTGAGAGCCAGACCTAGAGATGGGAGGTCGTAGGTTCAAATCTTGGCCTCAGACACTTCCCAACTGTGTGATCCTGGGCAAGTCACTTGACCCCCATTGCCTAGGCCTTATTGCTCTTCTGCCTTGGAACCAATACACAGTATTGATTCCAAGATGGAAGGTAAGGGTTTATTAAAAAAATAAATAATAAAAAAATGTTTTAAGGTGGAGCTCTTCCAAGTATCTTGCTGGCTTCATACCTCTAAAGGTGTTAACTCTCCTACTAGGAGTAATAATTTGTGGACTTCCCTTACTTCAGGGTTAAGTATGGATGTATTCTCTTTTGTTGATTAATTCAAAAGTAGACCAAAGAGTTAATCCCATCTTCAGTCTGTGAGATACTAAGTAAGGGTACTTGAGTTATTGTTATCCCAAAGTGTTAACTCCAACTAGGCAAAGAGAACAAAGGATTCCCTTTTCACAAGTGCAAACTCAGAATAAACAAAGAGAACTAAGAATTTCCTTTCCCACAAGGTAAAACAAAAGGATAAACAAAAGAGAATAGTATGGAAGAAAATATAGTTAGCAATCATAACTGTGAGTGCCAATGGTATAAACTCACCCATAAAAGAGAAGACTATATCAGAGTGTATTCAAAACCAAAAATCTAACAAGATATTGTTTACAAGAGTGAAATACACACAAAGCAAAACTTAGAGGCTAAAGTTAAAAAGGCATGAGTAGCAATCATGATCTAAAAGCAAAAGCAAAAGTAGATCTGTGGGATCCAGCCAAAGCAGTACCTAGAGGAAACTTACATCTAAATGTTTATATCAGTGAAAGAGAGACAGAGCAAATCAAACCTTAATTGGACTTGCAACTAAAAAAATAAATAAAATAAAAACTAGAAAAATTACAAATTTAAAATCTCCCAATTAAACACCAAAATCCTGAAAAACTAAAATTGAAAATAAAAACCATTGAAATAGTAAATAAAAATACAAGTTATTTTTATGGGTGGGGACAATAAAATAAGTAAACCATTGACTAATTTGCTATTTAAAAAGAAGAAAATAAAATTACAGAAATTAAAATTGACTACATATACAATGAAGATGGAATTAAAGCAATTATTAGGAAGATTTTTATCTAACTATATGCTAATAAAACTAATAATCTAAACAAATCCTATCTTAGAAAAAAAAATAAAAAATGCCATAACTGAACTTACTAAGAAAAAAACATCCCTGACTAAATGGATTTACAAGCCAGTTCTACCAAGCTACCTACCAAATAACAGCTAATTCCAATATTACATATTTTTTAAATAGGTAAAGGAGTCCTATCAAATTCCTTCTAAACACAAATATGGTTTGGGTACCTAAACCAAAAAGAGCAAAAACAGAGAGAAAATCATAGACAAATTATCCTAATGAATGTACTATATAATTTTTCAATAAGATTACAGCAACATATCACAAAGATCATACATTACAACTGTGGTGGATTTATACCAGGAATGTAGAACTATAATTGACTATCAAAAACAACAAAAGTCATATATATTAATAGTTGCAGAAAAGACTTTTAACAAGCTATAATACTCACTGCTATTAAAAAATTAGAAAGGGGTGGGAAGCTGCGTAGCACAGTGGATTGAGAGCCAGGCCTATAGACAGGAGGTCCTTGATTCAAATCTGCCCTCAGACACTTCCCAGCTATGTGACCCTGGGCAAGTCACTTAACCCCTATTGCCTAGTCCTTACCACTCTTCTGCCGTAGAACCAATATACAGTATTGATTCCAAGATGGAGGGTAAGGTTTTTTTTTTTTTTAATTAGAAAACATGAGAATAATAAATGTAATTTTTTTGAACTATGGGAGTAGAAACACAGAAGAAAAACATTTGCTTGATCACATTGTTAAATGGGGATATAATTGTGGATATAGACTCTAAACAATCACTACTGAAAATATTAATAATATGGAACTAGGTCTTGATCAATGATACATGTAAAACCCAGTGGAATTGCTCATTGGCTACAAGAGGGGGAAGGGAAGAACATGAATCATGTAACCATGGGAAAATATTCTAAATTAATTTAATAAATAAAAATTTTAAATAAAAAAAATAAGAAATGTATCTTTTCTTAAAATGGTAAGTGTATCTACCTAAAACCAAGAGCAAGTATTATCTGTAAGGGGAATAAACTAGTAGATTTTCCATTAAGATCAAGAGTGAAGCAAGGAACCCCATTATCATGATTATTTTTCAGTACCCTACTAGAAATGCTATCCATAGCAATAAGACAAGGAAAAGAAATTAAAGGAATGAGCATAAAATCAAGGGAAAAAATTATCCCTCTTTGTAGCCGATATGATAAATTTAAAGAACCCAAGAAAGGCAACTAAAAAACTAGTTGAAACAATTAAAAACTTTAGCAAGATTTCAGGATATAAAATAAACCCATGCAAACAATTAGCATTTCTATATATTACTAACAAAACCCAGCAAGAAAACATAGAAAGAGAAATTCCATTTAAAATAACTTTGACAGTATAAGATTCTTGAAAGTCCATTTGCCAAAATATATACAGGAACTAATGAACACAGTTACAAAATACTCTTCACACAAATAAAGACAAATCTAAGTAATTGGAGAAAATTTAATTGCTCAAGGATAAAAATGACAATACTTTAAATTACTTATTCAGTACCATATTGCTCACACTACCAAAGGACTACATTATAGAGGTAAGAAAAAAATTGAAAATTTGTCTGGAATAACAGACGGTCAAGACTATCAAAAGAATCATTTTACTTTAAATGTAGAGGAAGAGATTATTTGACAAAGTGGTAATCATCAAAACAATTTGGTAATGGATAAGAAATAAAGTGACTGTTACAATGAACTAAATTAGATTCAGAAGGGGTATCAGGTTTGATAAACCCAAAGATCCTAGCTATTGGGAGCAAGAACTCAGTATTTGACAAAATTTTCTGGAAAAATTAGAAAGTACTCTGGCAAAAAGTAAATATAAAACTATCCCACCAAATACTAATTTAAGCTTAAAATAAGTACATGATTTAAACAGCAAGGGTGATATAATCAAAGTGGAGGCACATCAAAGAAATTATGTCAGCACTGTGAGTAGGGGGAAAGTTCATGATTAAATAAGAGAGAGATGTTCATAGAAGATAAAATAGATAATTTTCTGATAAAATGCCCATTTTTCAAAGCTATAGAGAACTGAGCCAAATTTATAAAAATCAGAGCCATTCCCCATATAATTAAGAATATGAACAGGCAGTTTTCAGAGAAAGAAGCCAAAGCTATCAATAGTCATATGAAGAAATGCTCTAAAGCACTAATAGTTAGAGAAATGCAAACCAAAACAAGATACTGAGATACTACCTTATACCCATCAGATTGGCTAAAATGACAGAGTAAGAAAATTATAAATACTGGAGGAGCTGTGGGGAAATAGGTTCGCTAATACACTATTAATTTGAGCTGTAAACTAGTTCAAACATTCTGGAAAACAATTTGGAACTATGTCTAAGGGGCAATTAAACTCTAAATACCCTTTGAGTCAGCAATACCATTACTGGGTCTATATCCCAAGGAGATCAAAGAATAAGGAAAAAGACTCATATGAAGAAAAATATTTATAGCAGCTCTCTCTGTGGTGGCTAAAATTGGGAAATTAAGGACTGGCCCATCAATTTGGGAATAGCCAAACAAGTTATGTGATTGTGATAGAATACTATTGTGCTGTCAGAAATTATGAAGGTGATGGTTTCAGAAAAGCCCGTAGGAAAACTTATATGAACTAATGCAAAGTGAAATGAACCAGGAACATAATAGAAAGTATGATAGCAATATTGTAAAGATAATCTGCTGTGAAAGTCTTAGTAACTGATCAATAGTTATCTATCACAATTCCAAAGGACTCATGATGTAATGCAAAATGCTATCTATCTCCAGATAAAGAACTGGTGGTCTCAGAATACTAGTTGAAGCATTTAAAAATTGATATCTTTTTATTAGAAGAACAGATTTTCTCCTAGTACTCCTTTCCCTCCCAGAAAGCCATTGCTTATAGCAAATAATATTTTTTAAAGAAAAAAAAGAAGGGGGGAGCAACAAAATCAATCAGTACATTGAAGAAGTCAACATATTTAATGTTCTGCACAGGTGATACTTTCACTTCTATAAAGCAGTAAAAGTGGGGTTGTGTTCTTTCTTATCTTTGGGGCCATGCTTTTTCTTGAAGTATTTTTCCCCTCTATTTTTCTTGCATTTTTTGGCAGTGGAGTAAAAGAGAACAGCTATTGCAGAAATATGTTTTACGTGACATTATAGGTATAATGAATGTTATATTTCTTATTTCTTAAAGAAGTTTGAAATCCACTATAATACACCCTCGTAGTACTAGCTTTAATTTCATTGTATAGGTTTTACAGACAGATTTCACAGACAGAATTGCAGCTCTCTAACAATCTATAATTTTTCCATTATTTCTGGCATGATTTGTAGTGGAATCATAGGGACATAAGGGCAAAGAAAATGCCCTATTAATAGGAAAAACTTATCCAGCTGATGGGTAATACTCTACACTGAAGGTGCCATAAGCATACTATTTTCTTATAGAGGCAGCTTCTATGATTAATGTAGTTAAAGAGCCTCAGCTCCACAAAATTATAATGACTTTGATAAGCTTATATATAATTAGACATTAATAGCTATTCATTCCTAATCCTTGACAGTGTTGTATATGTATCTCACTTTGACTACAAAGGCCAGCAATGACAGAGGCACATTATTAATTCTTAGGTACTATTGAACAAATTGGACATACCACCCTCACTCCTTTTAGAGGATTGGCCCTTAATTGCTAGGACCTTTCTAACATTTAAGTCAAAATTATGACCAATAAGATTCAACAAATATGTTAGGTGCCTGCTATGTACAAGGGAGAGAAAGGGGGAATAAGCATTTATTAAATGACTATTTTATGGGGGCAGGCAGGTGACTCAATTGATTGAGAGCTAAGCCTTGAGACAGGAGATCTTGGGTTCAAATCTGGCCTCAGACACTTCCCAGCTGTGTGACCCTGGGCAAGTCACTTAAACCCCCAATTACCGTTCTTCTGCCTTGTAACCAATACACAGTATAGATTCTAAGATGGAAGGTAAAGATTTTTTATTGACTATGATGTGCCTGGCACTGTGTCAAGTGTTCTACAAATATTATCTCTTGGGTCACAAGGAATTGTGCAAATAAAGGCAGGGGGTATAAAGATATAGATGAAAATATTCCCTACCCCCTCAAAGATCTTACATTCTTGTGGGATGAGGGGGAAAGAATATAACATGAGCAGACAAGTAAATAGAAAGGATTGCTACAAGCTTGGTGTAGATCAAGAAAAAGCTTCACAGAAGAAATGACTCCCAGTATGAACCTTGAAGAAAGCAAAGGATTTTGAGAGGCAGAAATGAAGACTGGGTACTTTCCAGTCATGAGAGATGGTGGGGTGGGCCAAAGAAGAGAATTAGAATGCTTGATTTGGGAAATAAAAGAGTCCAGCTTTGCTAGATCATCAACCGTATGAAGTCATATGAAATAAGTTTCAAATGAGGAGGAACTGGCAGTTTTTGAACAGTGGTGGGAAGGAAAGGGCCTAAAAGGAGGGAAACCACTTGGTAAACACTCCTGAAAAAGCACGCTGAAGGCCTTTATGAGGACAGTAGCCAGCAGAGTGAAAATGGGTACATGATATGTGGTGTACATAAAATCCATAAAAATTGGCAAATGACTATCTGTGGAGGGCAAGGAAGAGGAAAGTCAGGGATGACAAAGGTTATGAACCTGGATGACTAGAAGGATGAAAGCTCAGCTGGGACATGCATGCATGCATGCATACATACATACGCACGTGCGTGCATGCGTAGATACTACATACATACATACATACATACAATCATTGAATACATACATTGGGAGGCGAGCCAGAAGTGTGTGGTTTTCCTGAGTTTGGAGGTAGTAGGTCCTCTGTTTTGGCCAGATTCTAGTCTAATACCAGTCTGTATTAAACCTGGCTCCTTAACAGGGATTCTCTGAGGGTAAGAAGGATGAGGGATTTAATAGATCCTCTCTAAAGTGTTCATTTTCATTGGGGAAGGGGAGGAAGATTATGATGTAAATCCAACAAGTTGTTAAAAGAAAATCTATAGAAATACCAAGTTGTCTTATCCCTGAATCTTTTTGCCCATATCTCCTCCATCTGTGAAAACTTTTGTTTGACCCTGCCATACCCGCAAGTTTATCATCTTATATTTTCAGCAAGCTTTTAGAAAAAGCTCTCTAGATTCCCTACTCTACCTCTTCACCTCCCATTCACTTCTCAGCCTCCTGCAATATGATTTCCATCATTTAATGGAAACTGTTCTCTTCATGTTACCAACAGTCCCTTACTTGCTAATGTCTTTTCCCCAGATTTTCTCCTTCTTGACCATTCTGTAGTGTCTGACACTGTTGGCCACCCCATCCTCTGAGATATTCTCCACCCCCCCAGGTTTTCATGATGCTGCTCTTTCTTGCTTCTCTTCCTACCTTCCCATCCATTTCTTCTCAGTCTCATTTTCTGGGTCATCATCCCTCCTTTGGGTAAGTCTCTCCCTGTATTCTATCCTGAGCTGTCTTCTCTCTCCACATACTTTTTTTTAACCCTTACCTCCCATCTTGGAATCACTATATTGGTTCCAAGACAGAAGAGCGGTACGGGCTAGGCAACCCATATTCACACAGCTAGAAAGTATCTGAGGCCACATTTGAACCCAGGACCCCCATCCCTAGGTCTGGTTCTCAATCCATGGAATCACCCAACTGCCGCATCTCCACACTTCCTCTTGTCAGTCTTCCATATCTATAACCAACTTTCATCCTCTTCTTGAGCTCTTCTCTCACATTACCAACTACCTTTTGCACATCTGAAGAAGTATGTACTCGAGACAGCTAGTTAGCACAGCCCCTTAATCTATCAGTGCTCTAGGCAACTCTCTGTGACTGTAGGTTGCAGAGAAACTACTGACTTCATTGGTAGAATGAGTTTTCTGAACCTTGGAGTTCCCTGAACCTGTGAAATCACAGGTTCAGCTCCTAACCCAGTCCCTTTTTCCTTCTTGCACTCACACCAAACTGGCTGATGGGCTATACCCATACAGAGTATTTCATTTCCTATACCTTTGTATAGGATTCCCAGAAGGCTTCTGTGTTCTCCCTCATCACCTCCACAACCTCCAAGACTCATCCCAAAGGTCACTTCCTCTATGAAGCCTTTCCTAAACCCCATCATTTTTGCTGCTCTCCCAAACTCCCAAATTACTTTGTATTTATTGAGGATATATTCTGTATTCACTTATTTCTAGAACATAAAGGTCATTTCAGAGTATCAGAGCCTATTGAATTGTGTGTGTCTATCAGAGCAAAATGGGTGTATTTGTGACAACTGCACCCTTCAAAGAAACATTATTGTAAGAGATTAATTGGTGGGATTTTCTCTTTTTTTGGGGGGGATGGCTTGTAGTTGCTGAATCCTGAAGATGACCTCTTACCAGGAAAGATTCGAGACAGCAATCGTTCAACTCTACTAGCAACAATTCAGGAACATGGCTACCCAACCATCAACTTGGGGATTGTAGGAGACAAGTAAGTATTGAATTAATTTGACAAGTCGACATTATGCATTGTGGCTCTTTAGAACATGAATTTCACCCAAAGAGGTAAGGAAAAGAAAATTATACAAATATTTTAATTTATGTCAATCTCTTGGAGCCAGAGGGTTATAGAGTACAGATATCCTTTAGGAATTTTTTTCACCCCAAGAAGTGGCTTTTGAAGCAAAAAAGAGAAAATTCTTCATTGCTGTGGTTTTTAGCATATAGAGATCTTTATTTTATGGTGTTGTTTTTCTCTTCCTACTCCTGGCTTTTGCAATTTTGCAACTCATTCTTGTGCTTTCTGCATCAAAGGCCAGGAAAAGCACAGGTGAGTAAAGTAGGAGATGTGAGGACTAGCACTCATAGGCCCTTTCTGGCTGATTTTTAAACATTTCAATAAATAGCCCCTATACATGCCAATTCATTCAGTATTGACTTTTGAGTCCTTGAAACACCTTCACATCTAAAAACCAGCTGATTTCTTATCTGTCATTTCACTCTTTACAGCCATCTTTTCTCCACTTTTTATTTTCCATCTTTTCATGTTCTACAATTATTTCTGGTGGAGATTGTTTCCTTTGACAGCAGTTTGATCTTTGAAAACCTTTGATATTTGCTTTGACTTTGATGGCTAGTCTAGAACTGGTCTGTAGCTGAGGCCCTAGCTCAGAGCTCCATGTTTTCTGCATGCCTAAGAGCCATATAACTTTAACCCTAACCAGGTGTCATATAACTGAGTGAATAGAACCAGTTCCAAAAGAACAGGTTGTTTGAATTTTGAGTTGACCAGCAACCAACCTTTCTTTCACACAGGTTTCCATTCCTTGGAAACTATATACTGATACAAATGACCCCAAGAGAGATAGAATCAAGTGCTAAGAAGAGGAAGAAAAATTTCTGAGGCACAAAGGCTTGAATTGAAACCCTGAAACAGGGGAACTAAGGCTGCCTGGTTAATGAGTGTCTTTCACAACCAACCCTACCTCAAACCCCACAGGTTTTCTTCTATTTCCTAGTCACAAGGACAAAAATGATTTCTAAATAGATATCTTGATATTTGACTTTCTCAAAGCAGTGAGCCTATGCCTCCTGTCTCTTTTTGTCTCACTGCTTTGTCTTCTAAAATAGTGCCAACCACTTGCCACAGTGCTATCAAAAAACACGATAGCTCTGATCCATTTCTGGAGCTAACACGTGGCTGTATTCAGGTTTAACAAGCAATAATAGTCATACTATGCTCTGAAGAATATTCTCTTGGCATCTCTTTGGGGTTACCTGTGAGGGGGGCCAACAGAGAGAGCAGAGAAAAGCAGGCTAAAAAAAATAACAAAATCAAAAACAGTTCCCAGTCTCCAGTGGTAAATTTACTCTTTTTGCTCACCATACCTCACATCAGAATAAAAGTCATTACAAAAAACTGGAGTATATCTGGGCATTCTCAGTCTAAAGCTTGAAAAGCCCCCAAGTGAACAGAAATAACGAGATTAAAATGTAGAAGTGGAAAGTGAATCCATCCAATAGCAAGAGGAAAATCTGTGCAGGCAATTTAGATTAAAGGCATCGTATATCCCTTGCTGAAGTCATTTGGTATTCTAGGAATACCCCCTCATTTTTTAGCTACCTTTACAGCTGTATGCTAATGAGAACAAATGATATTACATAGAAACTACCATGTAAAGTCCTCTAGGGAAACTCAGAGGGGTCTGGGACAAAGTCTATATACTGTCTGCAAAATGAAAAGAGAAACAGTCTCTGAGAACTCACAGACTTTTCTCAACTGTGGCCAAGTGATAAAAGAAGCATGTATCTCAAGTGACGTTAACTAGGGCTCTGGAGAGAGATCAGGGTTAAAACTATAGATTGAGGAAATTACAATAGGAAAGAGGGCAAATATAAGATCACAAATAGGGATAGAAAGGATAGGGAACAGTTGGAGGGAGGAAGACCGAAAAAAGGAAAAAATGAAGAGAATTCAGGACTACAGAAGCCAAGGATGAAGACTTTCACTAAAGAGAAAGTAACCACTAGAGCCAAATGTTCCGGGCTGAAAGAGGAAACCTCAGCAAAGGTTTTAAGAATCTGCAATTAAAAAGTCCTTGGTGATTTTTTTTTCTCAAATCCTTACTTTCTGTCCTAATAACAACTCTAAGACAGAAGGGCAGGGGCTAGGCAAACGGGGTAAGTAACTTGCTCAGAATCACACAGGTAGGAAGTGTCTAGGGCCATATTTGAACCCAGGTCCTCCCAACTATAGGCCTATTGCTCTGTCTACTGAACCACCTATCTGCCCCTTTTGGTAATTTTTAAGAGCACAATTTTAGAAGATACCTTCCTTCCCAATTGTACTATATATACATTTGTGTGATATATAATTACATACTCTATTGGCAGAACTCCACTATTATAGTTTCCCCTAAAATCTGCACATGAGATGACCAGTCAATTAACAAGCATTTTTTTTTACACCTACTATGTCCATTACTCTGATGAGTAATAGGGATTACAAGGAGAAAAGAAAATCAAAAATTGCCTCAAAGGCACTCGGGGAACTTATCAATGCCACTAAGCTCAATGACCACTTCTAAAATATTCTACATTATTTGGACTATTGTCATTTTACCCACAAAGTTTTTTTTTATTTATTTTTACTATATTGTACAGAATTTAAGAAGATGATGTAGCCACCTTTGAGGATAAGTCTTTTAAGTCCTTATAAGTAAGTTAGTTTAGCTGGATAATCAGGCCTCTCTTGAAATAGTCACAACTTGAGTTCATTTGGTCAGAACTGTGTGGGGTCTGACACTTTCTTGCATTTGCACATACACTTCCATTTCTGTGGAATCTAAAGTGAATCTAAGTTTCTTACCAGTTATGACAAATAATGAAATCTCATCTTTGAAATCTTAAATTAATCTAGGTTGCTGTAGTTAATCAAGCATTTATTAAGCTGATGCTGCCAATGGAAAGACAAAAGCAATTCATTTGCCTTTTGTGCTCATGTTCAGGTGAAAAAGAAAAAAATTATCTTTTTTCCCAAGAGACAGTTTTAATAATAGTGTTATTTCTCTAGTATAATAAATAGAAATAAGAATCCAGAAAGCTACAGTCTCCATGTTTATTTATGGCTTCAACATGAAAAAGAAGAAAGCAGGGAAATGAGCAGAATATGTTCATCTTGACATTGATATTGTGCCTGGGTTTTTGTTTGGGGAAAACACACCCCTGAGCACGCAGTGCATTTTTAAGGGACAGGAGCTAGGTAGAATGGAAATCTCCAAAGTTTCCTGGCTAACAATGTGAAACAATATGAAAGAGAAATGAGAAGTAAGTACACAATTTTTATGGTAAAATTTAATCCCTATTCAGAAAAATCCTATATACGATAGACTCATTTTTGTTAGACAGGATTCTGTTACCCAAACTCTATTAACCAGAACTTCCTCACATCTAGAGTATAAGGACACTAAGAAATAAAATTAGGACCTTTCTCACAATGTTATATGTTTATGCTCAGATGTATTCATAATTTAGATACTGCAAAAGTCAAAAACACCTTCTAAGTCATCGAAGAAACATTAAATCTCATAGTATATTTTGATGTTAACTTCCTTTGATTATATCTTTGAAAATGGATAGAAATCAATCCTCTGACCCTATTATATAACAGTTTGCTAAAAATGTAAGATGCTAGCTACTATTATTTTATAGTATTTGTGTATTTTGTAGACACTTTCCTATAGTATATAAAATTGGTGGGAAGTGGGGTAGGGGGATCTTCCATTACAAACCATCTTATATTAAAAAAAATAGGACCTTTGGAAAATCAGTATCTAAGAAACAATTCTATCTGCAAATCCTGTACAGATTTAGGTACTATTTTTCCTGTCACTAAAAAAACTAAATTAGCTTTGGCAAGTTATACTTGCTGACCTTTTTTTTAATGATCTATTTCCTCTTCAGTTAGGAAAAAATAGCAGAGGGAATTGTTGCCTCAAAAGGATATATACTGTTGAATGAATTTATAGAGCACTGGGCCTGGGTTTTCTGACTGGCTCTTTTATAAAGTGGATCACTTAAGGACTGGATTAGAGCTCCTCCAGTATAAATCCCCACTGATCTTGTCTTATGATGCCTATTGTCATGATTTCTCAAGGGCCCAAATAGCCCCTATAGTCTTAGGAGCCTGCACAGCATGGAGAAGGTGTTTTTGAGTAGTGATCTGAGAAGGGAAATAGAGGGGGCAGGAAACCTTTGTAAAGTTTTATTTGAGAGCTCAGAATTGTAAGCAGTCACTAATAGGCCAATTATAGGGGAACACTGATTTAGGACTGGAAGAGGGAGCTTAGAAGTCATCTTGATGACCCTTATTTTTACTTATATAACACCAGAGAACCCCAGCCTAGAAAGAGGCTCAGCCTCTCTCTCCCAATAAAGAATTCCTAGCTCTCAATCCCATGCAGACTGGGTTCAGTCCTAGAAAAGCCTAGTCCCTAAAGAGAAAGATAAGGCTGTTGATTTCAAAGCTCTTCATATCCTTGTCACAAAGCCCTGAGGAAAATCACTTAAAGTTCAGCTTTGGTTCATGTCATCTAAAGGTTCTCTTCCTAAAGGAGGGTAAAAACTGTTACATGCCAGACATTCCAGAAAGAGGAAGAGTCACTCCCTTTTAAAACATTTATATTTTATTTTTTTCAAATTACGCATAAAAAAGATTTTAAACTATTTTTCCTTTTTGAGTTCCAAATTTTCTCCTTTTCTCCCTCCCATCTTCCTCCCTGAGACAGCAGGCAATTAGATCTACAATATACATTTACCATCATTGAAAACCTATCTCCATATTAGTGATTTTACAAAAGAAAACAGAGACCAAAAAGAAAAAGAAAGTAAGTTTTTTAAAAATCATACTTCAATCTACATTCAAAATCCATTAGTTCTTTCTCTGGAGGTGGAGAACATCTTTCATTATAAATCTTTTCAAATTGTCTCGATTCATTGTATTGCTGAGAATAGCAGTCTTTCACAGTCATCATACAACATTGCTATTACTCTGTACAATATTCCCTATTCACTTTACTTTGCATCAGTTTATGTAAGTCTTCCCAGGTTTTTCAGAATCTATCCTGCTTGTCATTTCTTATAGCACAATAATATACTCCAACAATCATATGCCACAACTTGTTCAGCCATCCCCCAATTGATGGGCATCCCTTCAATTTCCAGTTCTTTGCCATCACAAAAAGGTCTACTATAAATAATTTCATACAAATAGATTCTTTTCCCTTTTCTTTGATCTCTTTGAGATACAGACCTAGTAGTGGTATTACTGGGTCAGAGTATACACAGTTTTATAACCCTTTGAGCAGTTTAGAATTGAAGTGTCCCCCCTTTTAAGGAGTATTCAATGGATTGCTCTTGCTGCCTGGTGGGCCAGACTTCCTAAATGCATCCTTCTTCCCCTAGTACCAAGGAATGCTAAGTCCTTCAGCACCAAGTCCTGAACAGGGGAGGGGGGCTCAGTCATTTACTTTCCCCATTGCCCAGATGAAGAAACAAGAGCAAAGAGCAAAGCATTTGCCCAAGATCAAAGATAGTAAGAGGCAGAACTGGAATGGAGGCAAGGTCTCCTGAATTCAAATTCAGTCCTTCTGCTGCCTCTGCCTTGGGCAGAGTTGCAAAGAATACAAGTAGCAGGCAGCTAGGTAGCACAGTGTTTAGATCTAGCTGAACCAGGAGTCAGGAAGACCCTAGTACAAATCTGGCCTCAGATACTTACTAGCTGTGTGACTTTGAACAAGTCATTTAACCTCCCACTACCTAGCCCTTACTGCTATTCTGGATTGGAACCAATACTCAATATTGATTCAAAGATGGAAGGTAGTGGTTTTACTTTTTTAATGGACTCAATAACTTCCAAACTGTTTCCAGGTCTAGATCTATGATGCTTTAAACTCTTCGACTACATTATGTGCTAAATAAGCTTCTGCAAGTTGGCCTCAGAACCTAACCATCATTTACAATATTGTTTTTATAGGAAAATGCCTTGTGAGTTCCAAACAGTTGACTTAGAAATGAACTGTTGGAATACACCATATTCATAAATCAAGAACTACCTATGTAGAAGGAAAAATTGCAGAGAACACAATCGCTGACATAATAGAAAGAGACTTGAATTTGACTCAGAGCTAGGTTGGAATTGAGAACATTGGGCATATAAGTCTCTATACCTCCAGCCTTCAGTTTTCAGTTTTCTTCAGTTTTATGTAAGGGTGGAGTTGAAACCACTCCATCTCTTTTTAACCTTGACATCGCACAAGAATCTTGTTCATATAGGCCAAAGAAATTCAGCCATGCCCCAGAGGTCATCTGTAAATTATCAAGAATCAGATTTCAGTGCCTGCCCTTTGGCCCAGCCATACCACCGTTGGGTTTATACGCCAAAGAGATAATAAGGGAAAAGACTTGTACCAAAATATTTATAGCCACACTTTGTGGTGGCAAAAAAATTGGAAAAATGAGGGGGTGCCCTTTGATGGGAATAGTTGAACAAATTGTGGTATCTGGTGGTGATGGAATACTATTGTACCGAAAAGAATAATGAACTGGTGGAATTCCATGTGAACTGGAATGACCTCCAGGAATTGATGCAGAGTGAGAGGAGCAGAACCAGAACCTTATTATACACAGAGACTGATCCACTGTGGTGCAATTGAATGTAATGGACTTCTCTACTAGCTGCAATGCAATGATTCAGGACAATTCTGAGGGACTTAAGAGAAAGAACTGTGGGAACAGAAATGCAGAAGAAAAACATGATCAATCACGTAGTTCGATGGGGATATGATTAGCATTTTTATGTTAAAGGATCACTCTACTGCAAATATGAATAACATGGAAATAGTGAACAATGAACAATGATACATGTATAACCCAGTGGAATTGTTGTCAGCTCTGGGACTAGAGAGGGGAAAGGGGGAAGGGATGATGAATCATGTAACCATAGAAAAATATTCTAAATTTTAAAAAAAAGGGAAAAAAATCAGATTTCAGGTAGATTCTCTGAGAAGGACCTGCCTAGGGAGGAATAAGAGGTGCTCATCTTTGGCCTAGCTCTGCTTCCCCACATTGGGATAGATTTAGCCTTTGTAGGTATAGATTTCATCCTTGACCCATCAATATATACTCTGAGCCATTATTTGACCATGTTCATTTTAATGAAATTAACCAAACTGGTCCTCCATCTCAGAATTCTAAAACCTTTTCTTCCTTTACTCATCTTAGAATGATTTAGCTTGTATTTGCTATTGCAGGTGAAACAGGAAACTAATTAACAGCTGTTGTCTGTCTGTGTATTTATATTAAATATTTGTAAAATCAAACTACTTTCACATGTTGAATGCTATGTTAGAATCCATGAAAGCCAAAAAATTGTGAAAGCATTGTCTTGCATATTCTAATTACAACAAAATTACTTGCCCAGAAAAAAAAAGGATGTTAACATAATAATAAATAGACAAATTCAAATATAAAAAAGCAACAAAGACTCTGAATTGAAAAAGCATTAAAAACAAGTCAGCCTTATTAAAATTCCAAATATTTGATGATTTGGAGATGTGTGCCCTTCCCAAAGCTTAGTTATTCACTGTAACAGCAGCAATCACATCTATCTTTAATAATAGCTAAAAATAGCAAATAGCATTTATATGGAACCATAGGATTCACAAGTGCTTTATAAATATTATTTTACTTGATCCTCACAACAACCCTGGTTGTTAATTATCCCCAATACACAGAAGAAAAAACCAAGACAAAGATGAAATTACTTGCCTAGGATCCATGTCTGAAACTGGATTTGTTAACTTGGGCCTTCTTGACTCCAGACTCAATTCTTTATCCACTGAGGCCACCTAGCTGCCAAGAATCTTTTTACATATTTGCAATATATGTATTTTTTCCTGCTGTTAAGATTCTTTAGTTTTTGACTAAGCTAGAACTTAGAGAAGATATATTGCCAGCTCTCCATCTCCCAAATTAGATGCAAATTTACTGCTTTTGAAGAGGAAAGCCCTTTTTATAGGGGCAGATATCTACAGGAAATAAGGACAATGATATAATCAAAAGAGAAGTACCTCAGACTTTAAGATTGACTCAGTCTTTCCTCTTCTTGGTTTAAAGAAAATTTAGTTGTATTTATGTAACTGTCTCAGTATTCTCTACTCAAGAACTTTTTTTTAATGGAAAAGTGACTAGTGTATTGTGTTTCTCATATAGAATACAATTTATGATTTTGAAATATTTTGAGACATTTTGAGATAACATCTTCCTTTCTATGAACTAAAAGTCTAGCAGTTATCATGGTAAAGTTTGTGTGAGCAATAACTTTTTTTTTAACTCCTTTCTCCTCTCTCTGAAAAGCTCTGAAAGGAGCTCCTCCTTTTGTTCCTGCCTCCACCCTGCTCCTCCAGGCCTAACGCATATGGCTCTAGTTACAGCAGTAGTTTGCCCTTTAGTCTAGGGGATAATTTTTCCCAGGTTTCTGCTATTTTAGGAGCTTATAAAAACTAATAAAACTCATAACCATAACATCCTTTTATAGTTATAGCTCTGTAAAACCTAGTATGGGAGAAACCCAAATGTTTTGGAGAGAGGTTTGAATCATTAAGTTGGTTAAATTCTGTGAATTTTTAGCTCCTCACTGGACTCCTCCATTTGTACACCTTTTATGCATCAAATATACCAACATTTGTCAGAACGCCTTATGGTAGAAGCAGCTAGATAGCATGGGAGTAGAGTTACAGCACCAGGGCTGGGATTGGAAGGACCTGGGTTCAAACCTGGCCTCAGATACTTAACTATGTGACCCCATTTAGCCCCAATTGCCAAGGCCTTGTGGTTTTTCTGCCTTAAAATCTATTCTAAGAAAGAAGGTAAGAGCTTTTAAAAATATGTTATAGTCAATCATAGGTTTTATGTTAAGGGAAAATGCTTTCAAAACCACTAAGGTCATAAATTATGAACAAGATTAAAAAGAAAAAAACAGGAAAAATTTCTATTTGCAGGTAGTGATAAAGTTAAGGGGGTGGGGGGAATTGAAGCACTTCACAGGTTTCAGTCTTCTCTTGTAGAAAACTCAGTCATCTCTCTCGCAGAAAACAACAGAAGCAGCTTGCCTTGGCTTTCTTTACAGCCACCTTAATATTGTAGCCTTAATCTTACTTTTTCTTTTTTTTTTTCATTTTGCCAATTACATGTAATAATAATTTTCAACATGCATTTTCCAAAATTTTAAGATCCAAACTGTCTCCCTCTCTCTGACTCAGAGATGATAAGCAATTTGTATTATCATTGAAAACACACCTCCATATTGGTCATTGTTGTAAGAACACTCTTACACAATCCATACCCCAAAATAAAACTGTAAATATACTCATATGAAAGATAGCACACTTTGATCTATATTCAATTTCAACAGTTCTTTCTCTGGAGGTAGATAGCATTCTTTGTCCTAAGAACTTTAGAATTTTCCCAGATCTTTGTATTGCTGAGAATAGTGAAGTTGTCACAGTTGATCATCATATTACTATTACTGTGTATAATGTTCTCCTGGTTCTGCTTATTTTGCTCTGCATTAGTTCATGTAGATCTTTCCAACTTTTTCTAAAATCATACTGCTTTATCATTTCTTGTGCTATAAGATAGCACAATAGTATTCCATCATCAACATATTCTACAGATTGTTCAACCATTCCCCAATTCATGAACATCCTGATAATTTCCAATTCTTTGCCACCATAAAAAGAGCTGCTCTAAATTATTTTTGTACAAACAGGTCCTTTCCCCCTTTTTTTAAATCTCTTTGGGATACAGACCCAGCGGTATATAAAGGCTATGCTCAATTTTATGGCCCTAGGGGCATAGTTCCAAATTGCCCTCCAGAATGCTTGGAGCATTTCACAACTCTGTCAGCAATGCATTAATGTCCTAGTTTTGCCAAATTCCCGCCAACATTTCTCATTTTCCTTTACTACCATATTGGCCAATCTGATATGTGTGAGATGGGACTTCAGAGTTGTTTTAATTTTCATTTCTCTAATCAAGAATATTTTAGAATACTTTTTCATATGATTATTGATAGCTTTAATTTCTTCATCTGAAAACTGCTTATTTATATCCTTTGAGCATTTGTCAATTGGTAATGGCTTGTCTTATAAATTTGATTTAGTTCTTTATAGATTTGAGAAATTAAACCTTTTTCAGAAAATTAGTTACAAAACTTTTTTCCTAGTTTGTTGTTTCTCTTCTAATTTTGGTTACATTGATTTTGTTTGTACAAAAGCTTTTTCTTTTAATATAATCAAAATTATTCATTTTATATCTTATAATGCTTTCTCTGTTTTTTGGTATATAAGTTATATAAATATATAAAATAAATATAATACATATAAATTTATAGAAGTATAAATTTATTTATGAACTATAAACATATATATAAATATATAAATTCTTCTCTTCTCCAAAGATCTGCCAGGTAGACTATTCTATGTTCCCCTCATTTATTTATGGTATAACTCATATAGCTTTACTCATTCTTCAAAGCAGTCATGTTTTGCCCATCTGCATCACATACCTTCTTCATCTGAGTTTCCTTCCTATGTATTTTTCCCTCTATTGCAGTTCCTTTTATCTAAAAAAAAAAAAACATTCACTATTGCAGAACTTCAACTCTTTGTGGTAAGATCTCTAAGCAGGAAGACAATACTTCACCACCCAGGCTGAGATTTCCAGAAGTCCATGCAGCTATTCTAAAACCTCTTTCTGACTTTCAAGGAACTGGTCTTAATATCAGGCTATATTCACATAGATCTTTTATGATTCTGATGAATAGACAATAATCCTTTCAGAAGCTATTTCTTTTTTTTTTTTTTAACCCTTACCTTCTGTCTTGAAGTCAATACTGTGTATTGGCTCCAAGGCAGAAGAGTGGTAAGGGCTAGGCAATGGGGGTCAAGTGACTTGCCCAGGGTCACACAGCTGAGAAGTGTCTGAGGTCAGATTTGAACCTAGGACCTCCCATCTCTAGGCCTGGCTCTCATTCCACCGAGCTACCCAGCTGCCCCCTAGCTATTTCTTTTTAAATGAGTTGTCTCACACCAAAGTGAATCCAGATATTACTGTAAGGGGCTGGTATAGTTTGCCTCTAACCAGGATTGTGAAATGCCTTAGGTAGCCCAGTTCAGCTCCAACTCATCACTAATAGAGAGAATTATCAGAAAAAGAGTCATTGTGAAATTACCTTTAAGGACACGTTGAAGTGTGAAGTGAAGTGCCAAACTCTTAGTCACCCCACCTCACAAAGATGTCATCCTTAACTACTCACTTGTATGCCCTCAATTCCAATCTATTGCAAAGACCTTTTAATTTTATCCTCATAACACTTCTCTCCTCTGATAGTGCTACCACCTTGATGCTAAAGCAGGTCTGACCATGTTACACTACCACACACACATACAGAGACTCTCTATCCTTTCCAAAATTAAATAGAGAATCTTCTTTTGTTCAAAGCCCTTTATAATAATCTGACCCCATCCTATCTTTCCATTCTTATACCTTGAAGCTGTCCCATAATCTTTGATATCCAATGACATCAGCCACCTTGCTATTCCTCAAACAAGAGGCAGCCCTAAATAAGGGCACAGGCTGTCCCCCATTCCTCATCTGTTCCCTCTCATCTCCATCTCCTGGCTTCCCTGGCTTCTTTCAAGTCCCAGCTAAAAATCCCACCTTCTCCAGGAAGACTTTCCTGATGCCTCTTAATTCGTGTGCCTTCCCTCTATTGATTATTTCCAATTCTCCTTGAGAACAAGACTAACCTTTCATCTCCCTTTGTATCCCCCAGCACTTAACACAGTGCCGGACAGGTAGAAGATGCTTAATGTTGTGAAAAACTAATATAAAATTTGGATATTTTTGTGAAATAATTTTCACTTTATCCCTCCAAGAACAGTCTGATTCTAAGGTTAGACTGAAACAGTTTTTTCCTCTCAGCTGTGAAAGAGGGTAAAACAATTAGAGGCAAGGCTGACCAGCCATAGTGAACCTCCAATAGGAAGTCATCAAGCTCTGCTTGGAACTGATCCAGCCATGTGGCAGGGAGAAAATGGCATGTTGGCAGCCTCATTCCATGGCCAAAGACCTGCCACTACCTGTGATGAAGTAATAAAGGAGTTGAGGTCTTTAAGTTGAGGTCCTTCCTTAAGTCAACAGGAGGAACTGAGTGGTGAGGTCTGTATAGGTACCTGTGCAAGAGGAGTTCAGCTTCTTTTGCTCTCTTGTGTGCCTGTTCAGATTGTGGAGGAAGTCAACTGGCCAATGAGGATGCCTTGAGCAGTCAATTGCTAAGTTATTTTAGAATAAATACCTCACCTTGAGAATTTCAGTCATTACAATGATTATTGATTGAGTAGAAAGGGACAGATGTTCACAATTTTCAAAAAACGGAAGAGTTGGATCAGAAAACCATAAGCCAGTGTGCTTGACTTCTATTCCTCCAAAAGGATGTTTAGGAGCAGCGAGGCGGCTCACTGAATAGAGTGCCAGACCAGAAGTCAAGATTCAAATCTGGCCTCAGACACATCCTTGCTGTATGACCCTGAACAATTGATTTGACCTCCCCAATTGCCTCAACCTTACTGCTCTTCTACCTTAGAATCCATACTTTTAATAATTCTAAGGTAAGGATTTAATTTAAATTTTTTTTCTAAAACCATTTAGAAGACCAAAAGTTAATCACAAATAATCAACATGGCTTCATCAAGAACTGGTCATGCCAGATTAAAATCCATTTCCTTTTTTGACAATACTGACTGATAAATGAAAATTTGATAGAAATAATTTACATGAATTTTAGCCGAAACTTTTGGAAGTCTCTTGTGCAATTCTTGTGGACATGATAGGGAAATGATACAGAACTTACAACTGCTAAATCCAAAGAATGATTGATCCTCATCAATGGCTCAATGTTAGCTTGGAAAAAAGTTTCTACTAGAGTAGCCTAAGGATCTCTGCTTGGCCATATGTCATTTAAGCTTTCTGTCAAAGTGTAATAGCTATACATTAGGCTTCCAGCAACATTGCTTTATAGCCTGGAGCAAGTCTTCCCTATATTTCCTTAAGTAGGACATGCTAGTGGGGTTTGCAAAATCTAGATCTTTCCTTTGCTCCTCAGTTGGCCAACTAATTAAGTTATCAGTCCTGGTCTTTTCAAGGAATTGGCGTTGCTCATGGGGACTGAACAGTTCAGACAGGAGAAACTCTACATCTTCAAAGTCTGGGTCAAAGATCCTAAAAGCACATTTCAGTTCTTTCTGCTTCTTAAAAGGTTGCTCTATGAATTTTGGAAAACGTCTTTTCAGGGATTCAAGTTCCTGTGATGTAAACTGCCTATGCACTTTAGATTGTAATACACCAGCTGAACTTGATAGCTTGGTGACCTCTTTTAGTGGACAAATTTTTCCAGTTCACTATCAGAGTTGGTGTCCTTGTCACTTTCATTTCCCTTAGCATTGACCTTTGATTTCTTTGACTTTCTTTCTTTTTCTTTGGGTGCACTCTCTGCCTGGCCATTGTTATTAATCTTATCTAGCCCTTTTTCCTTGAGCAATTCCTCAAATAAATTCTTAATAATGTTTTCCAGGTTATTATCTACCACCAGTATCTGTTCTGCCTTTTTGGGGATCACAAATCTATATATCTTCTTCAAATAGGTCAAAGTCTGAATGGCTGCCATAGAGATGATGTACACTTAAGTTAAAATCTGCCAGAGTATAGGTTCAGTCTGAAATGGCAACTGCAGTATAAACATGATTTTGTTGTCAATATAATCCAGAGAATCAAAAATCATGTGGGTCATTTTTCTATAGAGTATATTGTAAACCCAAAATCCAGTAATGGCTGCCATCACCACAGCTCCACAGAGAATTTGCTTAAACATCTTTTCTTTTTCTTTTTCCTAAGGGATTGTGTAGTTCAGTCATTTTAGGGGTGCCAATCTGTAATAGATAGATACTTGAGAGTGTATATTTGATGGATTCTCTAGATGACTAATGGATCAAGGTTTGTCCACCCTCCTCCCTATTCCTCCCTCTTCAGAAGCCTTTCAGCTTCCCTTCCCTCCCTTTCTTCTGTGAACTATGAAATTTCAGAGGAAATACTCTTTTCTCTTCTTTTCTCAAGTAAGGGTTTATTTGAGGAAGACAGGACAAGGGTGGAGGATAAGGTAAGAGGAGTGGGATATCCCTATTCTCTACAGGGAGCCTTGGTTAGGAGGATATTAAGGGAAATGGCAATCAGTCACTATTGTGAAACAGTCAGTCAGAAAGATATGAGGACTACTGTCTTTTCTTCTTCTTTCTGCCTTTCAAATCAGCCAGCCAGCCACCACCATCAGCCAGAAGCCAAAAGCCCAGAAGCCAAAAGCCCCGTTCAGCCATTGTCTTGACTCCAACTGTCTCCCAGTCACATTCCAAATGGAATCTTCATTTTCACTGACAGATGATGTCCTTTGCATGCATGCCTCTTTGACAAAAGATGAGAATAAAGGCATAGATATCGTGTTTATCCAATTTGTATATGGCACAAAACTAGGAGAGAGATATATTATTGGGTCCAATATAGTAAAATGAAATTTAATAGAGATAATTGCCAAGTATTTTACCTGAGGATTTTTTAAAAATCAGATCTACAAAGAGATGATAGGCCAGTGGCTTATTCAAGAAAGCTCTGATACTTTAAATGTACTACAGTCAGTGTGAGGCAATAGTGTCACTTAGATCTTTGCCCACATCAAGGGAAGCATAAAGTCCAGGAATAGAGAGGCAATAGGACTGTTGTACTCTACTCTGGCCTTAGGACATGTAATTCAAACATGTTTCTTTTTGTTGATTTTACATGATCAGGAAACAAGTATTAACCAAATAATTGCTAACATTTTTAAAGTACCTTAAGGGTTGCCAGGTACTTGATCCTTAAAACAATCTTAGGAAGTAAGTAATACAAATGTTGTTATTCTTATTTTACAGAGAAGTTGTCATTTTTCCAGAGTCACACAGCTAGGAATTACCAGATACAGGATCTGAGCCATAGTCATCTTCCAGATTCCAAGGTCATCTTTTTTTCCAGTATAACTATGCCATGTTTAGGAAGGGCATTGGTTTAGATGCCATGTTTTAGAAAGGGCATTGATGACCTACCTGACAGTATATAGAGAAAGACAGCCAGGATGAGGAAAACCTTCAGGTTTTACCATATGAGGATTACTAAAGGAAGTAGAAAAATTCCTTTTTGAGAAGAAAAGACTTGCTGGGACCGGACAGAAGGGAGGGAAACATTATTGCTGACTCCAGTTGTTTGAAAGACTATATTATAAAAGAGGTTCAAACTGGTTGTGCTTGGTGTGAAAGGGCAGAATTAGATAAAAATAGGTAGAAATTGCAAAGAGGAATATAAAAATTTGACTTGAGAAAAAAACTTCCCAGCAGTTAGAGCTATCCAGAACTGGACTGGACTACCTCAGGCTGGATTAGGTATCATTCTACATGTTTTAAATCAAAGATTGGTTGAACATTTGGGGGAGATACTGTTAGTGGGATTCTTATTCAGGCACAGATTAAACCAAATGGCTTCTTGGATCTCATCCAATTCTGAGATTCCATTCCTTTGCCCTATTTCCTGCACTCAATTAACCTAGCTAATTTCCCTAGCTGCCTTGGAGTAGCTGGGTCTAATCCAGCATAGGCCAGGAGTCCAATATAAAATCAGAGCCTTGGGCTTGTTGCAGAGCAGACCTAAGCTAAGTATTAACCTAGCCTTACTTCCAAATGAGTCCAATTTGGAGCAGAAGTCTGGATCTGCCCTAGTTGAAGGCCATATCTGTGCACTCAGGCCACCACTCAAGTGGCCTTAAAAGTTTTCCCCACTAAGCACTTATCCTCTTGACATTTAACACTATTTCAATTCAGATGTGGGAAGGCTTCACATATCAGTACTTCCTAGGAATCATCTAACTGTAAATGGGCAAGGAATTAGTAGTACTGTAGGTATCAAGATTGATGTTATAGTGGAAATCCTTGGAAAATTAGTCATTTAAAATGCAAGCAGAATTAAAACTCATCTTAAATGAAAGGAACTAGAGACTTAACTTCCTTGTATAGACTCAGAACAGATTGTGATTTTATAAAGATCGTTTAAAAGTCCCTCTAGTGGCAGTGGTGAGAAAATATCTCACAGATAAAAGATTTTTCTTTGTAGAATTATGGTTTCTATCATAAATTCCTTTACTTTATCAAAAAATCTTAGCCACATATATATTGAAGTACTTTAAGCCAAAAGTTTTTCACTACATATATTATATATGGCTTTGACTGAATGTTTTCTACAAAAATGTAAATCTATATACAATTAATATATAGTTATTATATACCATTTCAAATTTTTATTCTGTCATGGAAATAAATTTGATATTTAGCTCTTTGCTTTCATATAGCTGGAAAAAAATACATTTTTAAGAAGATATGTCTTCTTAGTTATACTGCTATATCCATGATTATAATCTGATCCCTTCCAACCCTTTATTTCTTTTATTTATCGCATCATTTTTCTTCTTCTCTTAGCCCATGGAGTTATATTCAATCAAACATATTCATTAATTAGCAATATACATCAGAATAGCCTAAAAATGAACATTGATTTTATTCTGTAAAACTACACTAAAATATTATATATATGTAAATATATAGAATAGCCAGATCCCTCAGCCAGAAGCCTTAGACCTGTGTTGGCGAACCTATGACACATGTGTTATAGGGGGCTGTTCCCTTACCCCCTCCACCATGTCTGAGGAATTTCCCACATGACCCACCTCTGTGCCCAGCAACACTTCCTCCCTCCCCTGTCTGGGATAAGGGGGCAGCTCACATGCATCATGAAGGTTGCAGTTTGGGCACTCGGTCTCTAAAAGGTTCACCATCACTGCCTTAGACAGTTGTCATACAGAGAACTCCATTAGGATTTTCCAAGGGACCATGTGCAGGTGTTTGAAATAGCTAAGAAGGATACAAGTAGGAGAGCCTATGCTTGAAAAGATTATACAATTTATGATTGTTCTTAAATTGTTTTTGTTCAATTAATTAATCAAAAAGTATTAAGTACTATAAAGGTAAAAATTAATGGTTGGAAAATAATTTTATGAAATTATGTGGTTGCCAATATTTATTATTTCTTGATTCAGAAATTTATATACAAAATAGAGAGGAAACAATAAAGTAGAGAAATGTGAAGGGGATAGAAAAGTTATCTATCCTATCTTAATCCAGGTAGAGATTATTCAGCTTTCAACCAGGAAGGCCAGTAAGGAGTAATCACCTGGCCTCCTAAGATGGAAGCTAGACTCTCCAGAAACTAGGAAAGGAGTCAACCTTTCACTCACTCCACAAAGTAGTCCAGGAGTCAGAGTCCACGGTGAAGTCAAGCTCCAAACCCACAATCCAAGCTGCAGTCTCCAGCTAAGTTCCCTCAAAAACTCTCCAGACAGGAGACTATTTCCACAAGACTGACTCAAGTTGCAGGATTCATGGCTTTTTATGGTGATTTCTTATCCCTGCCCCTCTTCACAGGGGCCAATCACAGTTTTCAAATTGTCTAGCACTGCCTAGGGGACAGTGTTTGTGGGAACTAGTTCTCATCTTCTGGAAAGGCGAAGGTTTCGCTGATTCTTGGCTGATTGAGTTTCTGAGGGTGTAAACTCTGATCATAGGATTCACTAATTTGGGACTGAGTTAAAAGGGTTGTGATATGGAAATCACTTTAAAAGACTGATATATATATTAATTTAAGGTCGCCAAGGAATTCAGCTATGTAATTCCTAAACGAAAACTCAAGTCAGCAGTCAACCTTTTTATGGTGTTTTAATTACAAACAGGAGGAAGAAACGTATTAGAAGGAGAGACAGAGAGGGAAAGGGGAGAGAAGGAAATAGGGCTTAAATACCCACCCTGCTTAAGCTGAGCCAAAGGCCCAAGGCCCTGGATAGCTGAGGCAAAGAAAAGAGATCAGTCCCTATCACTCACATGACCAAAATGGAGAAACAGTCTCAGGGCTCCTCCACACCAAGCACCAGGCTCCAACCACCTTCACTCCTTCCACACAAGAAGTTCCCAGAACTCCTGAGCTGTCCTCTACCTCACTTCCTGTGTCTCACCTGTGCCAATGGTGACTCTAGCTTAACCCAGGACCGCCCAAAGGTCTGTCCCCTTTGCACATGTCTGTTGAAGGCCATATTCTCAAATAATTAAATCTTGAGCTTTGCTGCAGCCCTTCCTGATCTTGTTACCCTGAGTAGGGTGGAGATTGTAGTTTCCAAGACCTGATTCTGTTATTGCAAGTATCTCTATTGCTATTGATCAGGAAATAGCTAAATCCCATATTCTAAAGAATGGTCTGAATAGGGTTGAGTAGTTTTGAAATTCACAATCCCCCCCTGAGGCCCAAGGAAGGCTAATCTCTCCCATGGGTCTTGTAAACATACTAGCTATGAAATTACAATAGTTAGAGATAAGGGAAAAATAGGAGAGATAGAGAGAGACAGCAAAACCAATGTTTTGCTGGGCATATTGACAAAAGCCAATTAGGGGGCAGTCCCCTTTGGCAGAAGAGTGTACATTCAAAATAAATTCAATCAACCTTCAGTTCAAGCAACCACACCCCAAGGTTCATTCTTGATATTGATGTAATGTAGGTTTTCTGGCATCTTTCTGCAACAGTTCATTCTCTGGATTTAGGAGTTAGCAAGCTTCTTCCTTGAAGATTGTGACAAGGAAATCACTTTAAAAGACTGATATATATTAATTTAAGGTCGCCAAGGAATTCAGCTATGTAATTCCTTAATGAAAACTCAAGTCAGCAGTCAACCTTTTATGGGGTTTAATTACAAACAGGAGGAAGAAAGGTATGAGAGAGAGAGAGAGAGAGAGAGAGAGAGAGAGAGAATGGAATAGGGCTTAAATACCCCCTCTGTTTAGGCTGGGCCAAAAGGCCCAAGCCCTTAGATAACTGAGGCAAAGAAAAGAGATCAGTCTCTATCACTCACGTGACCAAAATGAAGAAACAGTCTCAGGGGCCTCCACCTCCAGCTTCCTTCAGAGTAAGCTTCTCAGAGCACAACCTCTCAGAGCAAAACCTCTCCAACCCTCCTAGTCCTCAGACCCCGCTATCCCTAAGGAAACCATCCAAGTTCCCTCCCCTCAGTTCCCACATCTACCAATCACTGTCCATGTCTTCCTGTGCCAATGGCAGCTCTAGCTTAACCCAGGACTACCCAGAGGTCTGTGGCTTTGCACATGTCTGTTGAAGGTCACATTCTCAAACAATTAAATCCTGATCCTTTGCTGCAGCCCTTCCTAAATCCTGCTACCCTGAGTAGGGTGGAGATTGGAAGTTCCAAGACCTGGTTCTGTCATTCCAAGTATCTCCATTGTATCAATTCCAAAATCAATCATGACTCAAAGAACTTCCTGTTCTATGCCTAAGCATAGGTCAAAGCCCTTTCCACTGTTCAGCAAAAGGTTTCTGTCCCAAAGTAATCCTAAGTAGGGAGGAGAAGGACCCTCCCATGCCAAGGGGGGGGCTCACATTCCAATAGACTATCAGTAGGAAATTTTTCAAGTATGAAATTTCCCAATGGTGAAATTTCCAACATTTATAAGTCCAAGAAATTTTAAGGTTTACAAGATGTTTCTCCAACAAAAAAAAAAAAACTTTTCAAAATCTTGGAGTTTTATTAAAATACAATACCCCCTGAAGTGGGTGTTAAAAAAAATCCAGTTCAGCTCAGGATGCATTGTTGAGTTATGGGGGTGTATGAGTCAGTTATTAAAAGAATTCAAAAACAATAAAAACAAAACAAACAAAAAACAAAAATATATACAGGGAAAAAATTTGGAAGAAAGTAAAACTTTTGGGAGAAAGGGAAGAAAAAAATTCAAAATCAGAATCAAAATACTAAAATCTATGTATAAAATATTGAGTAAACAAGAATAACTTCATAATAGGCCCTTGTAAAGGTACAATTTAAAGTAATTTCTATCCCACAAGTCTGTAGGACAGAATGCAGTAATATTTCACTTACTCATTTGCAGCCAAGACTACAGGAAGTTGTCATATTATAAGAAGGAAAGGAACTAGAATTCTATTTTGATAGGGAAGAGTCATTCCCTGGTCTGACTTTTTTCATTCTCAAGGATATAGGGAGCCAGCATGATAGTCAAATTTTTGTACTTGTATGAGTATTTCATAAAGAGTGTAGATACAAGGAAGTCCTACGACTTAACGTATGTTAAGCATCGCAACCTCAAGTCCACATTACTATTTCCTGTGTGCTCTTTTGGCACTATTCAGGTTAAGTCTGTGCTCCTTGTTTTTATCCCATTTCCTGGAATCAGACACAAACATTAATCATAGTCCCATAACATTTTATCAATACATGGCAGGTTCCCACAGGGTGGAACTACCTAAGTAAGTGTCTTGTGAGTTCTCTCTATACCTTGCTAACCTCTCGCCTGGTAAGGTGTTCAATCTTTTGTTGATTCAATTCAAAAGTAGACAAAGGAAAGTTAATCCTGTCTTCACAATCTAAGTAGGGGTACTTAAGTTAGTGCTAACTCAAAATAGAAAAAGGTAATAAAAGATTCCCTTTCACAAGTGTAAACTCTGAGAGAATACAGAATTCTCTTTTATAGTACCTGCTATGTGCCATACAGTGAAAGACACTATAGATTCAAAGACAAAAAGTTAAACTGTTCCTGCTCTCAAGAGACTCACATTGTTGGGAGACCCCCAATCAAGTACAGAAAAAATGTACAGAGAAAAAATACAAAATGAAGACAATGGGATTTTCTGGGCAAGGATACTGGAGTGGTTTACCATTTCCTTCTCCAGTTCATTTGACAGATAAGGAAATTGAGGCAAATAGATTAAGTTAGTTGCTCAGAGTCACATAGCTAAGAAGTGTCTGAGGCCACATTTGAATACCTGGAAAATGAGACTTCCTTATTCCTAGCCCAGCCCACTGCTCCAACTAACTATCACTGGAAAGATAGCTTAAGGCAAAATTTTAAGGATTTAAAAGCTAAATACATTCATTTATATTTTATGCTAAAGGGAGTAGGGAGCCACTGAAATCTTAAGAAGGAAAATGACATGACCAGACCGGTACAAAAATCATTTTAGCAGCCGAGTAGAGAATAAACTAGAGCATGGAAATATGTAAGGCAGGAACACCAATTTCAGGACCCAAGGTGGAAGATGATAAAGGCCTGAACTAAAGTAATAGGTGCATTGAATGAAGGAAAAGGGAGACATGCAAAAAACATTGTGAAATAGAAATGGCAAACGCTGGCAACTTATTAGATATGGGAGGCAAGAGATAGTCAGAAGTAAAGGATAATCCTGAGGTTATGAACCTAGAGCCTAGTAGAATGGTGGTGCCCTTCTCAGAAACAAGTAAATTCAGTTGGTTTGGGAGTAAAGATAATGAGTTCTATCATACATATGTCAAGTTTAAGATATTAATGGAGCATCCACTTTGAAATGTATAAGCTGTAAATGTGTGACAAGTGATTAGGATAGAGACTTGAGAAAGATTTATAGATCTAAAGACATCTGCCTAGAAAGGATTATTTAAACTATGGGTGTTTGTAAGATCACCAAATAAGAGAGGACCCAGGACAGAGTGTTGAAGAACTCCCACAGTCAGGAGGTTTGATAGGGATGATCATCCAGAGAATTAGCTCGCAGGGAGATATAACCTAGTGATTACTTCTGTAGGTTTACAGTTCCTGCTTCCTCAAGCAGCCACAACTACATTAGGGAAGCTGTTTTTTTCCACTATATCATAGAAAGGACCATGGGGCCTTTTCATTTGAGATAGCGGATTGTCTTGCTTTTCTTTTGTTATCCCCAGAGTTTAGCATAATGCGTTAGATATAAGAATTGCTTAATAAGATGTTCATTCATTCATGACAAGCAAGCAAAAGTTGCTGTCAGACAAGTGGAAGAGGAGTATCACAAAAACCCAGAGAAAAGAATAGTCAGAAGGAAAGGGAACTTTCCTCATTGATCCCTTGAAGTCTATCAAACATTTTTATTCTTTATCCTCTCTTCCTTTTTTTCCCCAACAATGATCTCACACATAAAATCACACAAGAGAACAATAGAATCATAAGGATCAAAAGAATGGAATTAAGGAAGAGCAAATCACAGACACAAGTAATGCATTGACCATTTTGTTGCGTATATATTTTGGGACACTCAGACAGAAGTACACATTAAATCCTTGTCTAGGGGCAGCTCAGTGGATAGAGAGTCACACCTGGAGATGGGAGGTCCAAATTTGGCCTCAGACGCTTCCTAGCCTTCTGACTCTGGGCAAGTCACAACCCCAATTACCTAATACTTACCAATCTTTTGCCTTGAAACCGATACTTATATTGATTCTAAGACAGAAGGTAAGGGCTTATTGTTCATTTTTTTTTTTAGTTAACTGTCCAAACGTGAGGAAAATCCCTTTTAGTTTAGTTCTATTAAAATTGAAATGCTGACCCAGTAAGTTGCTTAACTCAGTAGTCCTGGAAACTATGGAAAATAAAAGCACTGTTCAAAAAATTAATGTTTTTGTGACAACATCGGTCAGCCTATCCCAGAACCTTTACTTGCAAAGATTAATACTTTAATAATATCCATGTTACTGCTGCCATTCTCATTGGCTCAAAGTGACCTTGAGCCACTTTGGTTGGAGCCAACATAGGTCATAAATTTCATAATAAAACATAGTTAATGTCACATTGTTCTGACAGGACATTATTATACTTTAATACTAATATTCATTTTTCATTCACCTTTAACCACTCCCACACCATGTTCCAAATGATATTTTTTATAATTTTTTCCATCTCCTCCAGAGGTCAGCCATTTGGCTAGGATAAATAGTAGCATGATTCAGCAAAGGAAGAAACCCAGAACTGTTTTGTGCCCTTATTGAGTAACTTAGAGTATCCACAATAATATAATGTTACTCACCTTTGTCAGTTTATTCCCTGGGACAAAAAAAAAGACATTGATGAGAAATCTGTTGAAAATAATTACTATGAAATTACTATGAAAATATTACTATGTTAGTATTGCCAATATTGGTGCAAATTTCTCTCAAATGTTTCCCTGATTTTGTAATAAGTCCTTGAGGTAAATTGTGAAATTTCTGTTATGTATATTTATGCATACACACATGTAGTACACCAATACATACACGTACATATAGTACACATAAAGCTCTAGCTCCATTTGGCTGAGGCCATAGAAGCTGATGGTTTGCTCGGGTTCACTGTGATAAGGTTCCCTGATTTCTCAGCAAGAGAACTGTGTAGAGCAGAGAAGTAAAGGAAATACCCATCCATAATAGGAATCAGGCATAGCTTAGGACCTTTTATTCCCACAAAGGAGCAATGAGAGCCTTAGAGGGCACCACACACATGACAAATTCATTATCCCTGGAGCAGTAGGATGTCTCAGTAGACAGAGCACCAGGGCTTGAATAAAGTAGATCTGGGTTCAAATTTGGCTTCAGACAATTGCTAGCTGTGAGACCCTGGTCAAGTCACTTAACCTTTTTTGACTCAGTTTCCTCATATGTCAAAGGAACTGGAGAAAGAAATGGCAAACCACTCCAACATCTTTGCCAACAAAACTCCAGAGAGGGTCACAAAGAGTAGGACACAACTGAAACACAACCACAAAAACAGAGGCCTTCTTCAGAGAAAACAAGACACAAGAAGGAAGTCGCCCTGTCTCCCTGCAAAGCTGCCTGCATCTTCCCTGACACCCTTTACCCCCTTTCTGGATTGTTTTCTCTCATTGGAACGTAAACTCTGCGAGGGCAAAGAAAAGTCCTTCCTTGTATCTGTATCCCAGCCATTTGTGTAGTACAGAGTAGTTAATCATCCTTCATTTCCTTCCTCCTTCCCATAAGCCATCGTTAGTCATTTTATATTATCAATGTCCTGTTCTGTGACTTTCAGTGATATGGTATCACCAGCAGGACTTAAGAATCTAAAAGACGAGCATTTGGGGTAGAAAGCAGTTAGAAATGAATCAAAGTATCACAATTTTCCTGAATGTAAATGAGGCAAATCTCTTCCTATCTGATTGTAGTCTTCCACAGCTTGTCCATCCGTGATGCCTGTTTAAAATCTGTACATGGAAAATCACCATCCAGTTACATTTCCGGATCTGGGCATTTGTGCATTTTCCATCTCGTTTTCACAACATGGACAGTTTCAAACGAATATTGGCTTCATTGAGGGGTCTTTGGAATGTTCCAGGGCTCAGGTCAGTCAACACTACATCACACATGAACAGGAACATTTGGAGAACTTCACTGTCTGTGAGGAAGCCTCTTTTTAGGCTCTTTGCAAGACATCTTCCATTTTGCTAATGCACATCTGATTTCAATTCAACTCCACAGGTATTTGTTAGGTATGTACTGTGTGTGCAAAGCCCTATTATCATATAGGCTCTGGAGATAAACAGACAAAAAGGGAACAGTTCCTAGTCCTAATGAGTTTACATTTGGTTGGAGGAATACAAAATGTATTTACAGATAAATTAATATAAAACATGTAAGAAATTTCAAGAAGGAAAGAGCTTAATGACGGAGGGGATCAGGGAAAGGCTGCACAGAGGAGAGGATACTTCTGCTATACTTTGAAGAAAGCTTGGATCCTAAGAGGCTATAAAAATATTGAAGTATATTCCAGACAACAAAAACTACCCATCTTTTGTGCCTTATTTGCTGTTGATTGTTGGGGTGAGGAAGAAGAACCATTTAATCTTTTAAGATTTTTAACATGACTTGGTAAACATTTTTTTTCCCATTTGTTTCAGTCATGTTTGACTCTTTGTGGCCCCCTTTTGGGGAGTTTTCTTGGCAAAGATACTGGAGTGGTTTGCCATTTCCTTCTTCAGCTCATTTTATAGATGAGGAAACTGAGGGAAACAGGGTCACATAACTAGTAAGTGTCTAAAGTCAGATTTGAGCTCAGGTCTCCCTGACTCTAGACCTAGTGTACTCTATCCACTGTGCCACCTGCCAAAAGAGTTATTTATACAGAATTTTGTTTCATTGAATCAAACTTTTTTTAAAATTTAAGAACAGGCAGCAAGATTTTATATTCTCTCTACTTTTCAATGATATAGGGCTATAATGTTACCTGGCACAGAAAATCAGGAGAGAGAGCAACTGGGTGGCTCCGTGGATTGAGAGCCAGGCCTAGAGACAGGAGGTCTTGGGTTCAACTCTACCCTCAGACACTTTCCAGCTGTGTGACCCTGTAAAAGTCAAACCCCCCTGCCCAGCCCTTACCTCTTTTCTGCCTTGGAACCAATACACAGTATTGGTTCTAAAATGGAAGGTAAAGGCTTAAAAAAAAATCTGTAGAAAGCTGCAAATTCCATCCATAGAAAATTTTGATTTATATAAAGACTCTGTTCATGAAGACATTTTAGAGATTAGAAAGTTGACCTATGATCATTGTTTTCATCTGGTTCTTATTGGTTATTGTATTGTCTATTACCTTTTTCATTATTTTGGAATTTTACCTTCTTCTAGGAACCCTATTTTTGTTTTTAAACCCTGAGTGGTACAGCTGGGCATTTGGGTCACACCACTGAGAGCTGTCTGAGATCAGATCTGAATTCAGGCCCTCCCGATTCCAGGCCTGCTGCTGTGTAACTGAGCTGAACCACATCACTGCCCCTCCACAAGCTGTCTTTGTTTGTCTCACCAGCACAAAGTTCTTTCAGATATGCTTGGTCAGTCAGGTGCTCTCCCCAGCCTTTGAGGTTTTATTTCCACTACTATTTCCTCCCATTATAGTGTGGAAAAAGAACATTCATCCTCTCGTTTTAGGTTTCTGGTCTCTCAGAGGTATTTTCTTTATGTATATTAACAAATGTTGCTCCTTGGAGGGAGATTCAAAAGGCAGCACTAGCTCTCTTCATTGAAACTCTGGCTGCCTGAGCAAGGTCTGCAGATGTTTGTTGGTACCCTGGGTGGGGAGATCCATTCCACAACTGACCATGGATGACCCATACCCGGGATCTGAGCAAACACCCGCTGACCCCATCTATCCTGGGTTTTTCTTGTACATAGTAAAGGTTAATTGATCAATGAAACACAGTAAGACATTACCAACATTAAATACAGTCATAAAAAAGTACGTTGTGTGTCATCATACAGTGATGTACAAAAGTTCTTCCCCCCTTATCCTTGGGGGATCAATTCTAAGACCCCAGGGGGTACCTGAAACTGTAGACAGTCCTCGCTTTAACCCCTGTGTGGACTTCACTGTATAGTGTTGTTCATGGCCTCCTGCTCCTCCACTCCACGTGGAAGCTGCTGCTGCCCTGCAGACCCCTCCTGCCTCCCTCTTTCCCCTCCAGTGGCCACAGGAGACCTGAAACCCTGGAAAAAGAAACAGTGCATGACAGAGGGGGGGACACTTCTATATTTAGAAGTACACACAATTCTTCCTTCAAATTTTAACAAGGGATTAGAGTTCAGGGAACAGTTGCTGATTTAGCAAACAAAAGAATAGTTTGCATGTCCTGGAGAAACAGCTCCCAAGTCAAGTCAAGGAATGGAGAAAGGATTGCTTTTAATTGGATTAGCCAAAGGGATTTCTGTGCTTGTCCAGGCACCACCATAATTCTGGATTTAGGGAGTGCTGAGCTCTTCCCCAAACATTGACTTACTTTACCTTCAGCAATTGGTGAAGCCTTTAAAATGGATATTACAATTTTCAGGATAGGACAGTGGCTTCTTGGTATTTGATTAAGTACTGACAAGGTTTATTTCATTCAGATGAGTTCAAAGTATACCAAGTAAAAATTATTTCCTCATATTTCTATTAAAGGAAATGGGGAGGGTGTAGCTAGGTAGCTCAGTGGATAGACTGCCAGGCCCAGAGTTGGGAGGTCCTGGGTTCAAACCTAACCTAATATGTCCTAACCGTGTGACCTTGGACAAGTCACTTAAACCCATTACCTAGCTCTTACTGCTCTTCTGCCTTAGAACCAATACAAAGTATTGACACTAATATAGAAGGTAAAGGTTTGGTGTTTTTGTTTTTTGTTTGTTTGTTTGTTTGTTTGTTTATTTTAAGAAAATGGGGGAGGGGGCAACTGGGTGACTCAGTGAATTGAGAGCCAGGCCTAGAAACAGGAGGTCCTGGGTTCAACTCTGGCCTCAGATACTTCCTAGCTGTATGACCTTGGGCAAGTTACTTAACTCCCATTGCCTAGCCCTTACTGCTTTTCTGCCTTGGAACCAATACCTAGTATTGATTCTAAGATGGAAGGTGAGGGTTTAAAAAAAGGAAATGAGGGAGAAGAATGGAGTCTTAATATGTTTCTATATTCCTCCCCATTTTTGCTCAGCACAAAACAGTATAAAGCATAATTGATGTTTATTCATCTAAAAGGCCATTTTATACCTGCTAATCTATGGGGACATATTTCTCACACTTCATTATAAATAAGGATTTCTCTTCTTTTTACTTAAAATACACTAGATACACCAAAACAATAAAATAATGAAAAAAACTATTACATATGCTCTAACAATATACCAAATCGCATACTATGTTTAAGAGCACAGCCTTGAATAGCAGGTTATATGAGCTGGGGTACAGAGTGGAGCCAGTGTTCAAATGTACCTAAATCTCCAGCCCTTTAATTTACTGGAGTGGCCAGAAGGCTATTAAGATCAATGTAACTATTTGGGATCAAAGTGGTCCCATTTCAAGGTAATTGAAACTTTAAAATTACAGTCTACTGGTCAAATGACCAGGAGACAGTCTCTGATCCCTTTAGTCACAGTTATAACAAAATTGATATTCTGATTGTTCAATAGAGTCACAATTATGGAGAATATACAAATGTTATTGTGTTCTCTTCTCTATTTTTTTTTTGGCCTACTTTGACTGGATGATTATAAAGGCCAGAAAATTCCCTATTCTCTACCAAGTACTGGAATTTTTCCAGGAGCACTTACAACTAGATTTGACTCTCTCAGGTACTAGATTTCCCCCGCATCTTGGATTTCCAAAAGGATTAAGCATCTGAAAGAGCCTGTCCAATACTAAATGTATTGTATCCTCCCCAGGGTCCTTATATCAGGGCCCAGACTCTCGCCATTGCCAATTTGTCTCTAGAATTCCTTATGTATTTCTTGAGTGATAGAAATTGTTTTTCTATTGTCAAATAAGGTACTTCACTTTTAAAATTCAGCATTTCTTCAGGTAGTATACATAGCTCTACAGATATAGCAATTTGTTTCTCTTGCTGTTTTCTTAGATCGCCAGGTATAAAAATTCTTTAAAATGTGTTATATAATCTTGACAATCTGACTTTTTCTCTTTTTTTTTATATTGCTTTTTAGTTGGCCCTTGCCAGAGATTACCATAGCAGACACAAAATTTAAGACCTTGTGTTGATCCCTCCCTATTTAAGAGAAAAGTTTCTAGTTCCATCTTGCTTGTGTTGAAAAGTCAAAAAATTGAGTCACTTTTTATGGCCTCTAGATGAATTCATGTTTGTTGTTACCATAATTACATTTTTAAATTTTCTCTGAGATAATCTTTATACGGTTCTTATTTTCCTTTAAATAAACTTCAAGTCTATACTGTGTCCATGTAAACTACCTTAATTTCTTTTTCATTCTTTTTCCAATTCTTAACACTGGTTTCTTAATTTTCCAAATTGGAAGGAAGTGAGGGAGACAGTGTGGTTCCCCAGTAATAATAATGGAAAAATTATCCTAGTAACTCATCCAGAAGATACATTCTAAACTGTCCTTACCATCACTACCAGATTAATTTTGTTTAAATATAGATAAAATATTTTCATTTTTATTTAATTTACTTTTTATTTAAACATTTAAAGATTAAAAATTTAATTAATCACATATCTTCCCCCAGAAAAAAAATCTCCCATGATTTTCCATTACCCATTCACTAAAGAACTGATTCATCACCTTGACATTTAAATTGTTCTACATCCCATGTCTGTCTTGCCTCTCTAATCATACCCTATTTCTGTCTGTCATGAATCTTTCACTCTAGCCAGCTCTGTCTTAAACTGAACATATATTAAAGGTCTACTATGTGTCAAGCACTGTGCAAAATGTTGGGAATAAAAACGGAAGTGAAGGAACTCTTGATCTCAAGGAACCTTTTGTTTTATCAAGAGAAGCTGGGAATATGCATAGTATAACATAGCTATAAGGCTCTTGGGGGCAAAAATGGTACTAAGCTGATAAGATGATGGAATTGAGTCTTGAAGGAGACTAAGGATTTAAGAACTCTGGATGAAATACATTCCAGATAAAGTCATAAACACATTAATATTTATAAACAAGGGAACAGGGATGAGGGGAGGACAGTATGCTTTCACAGTGGAATATCGTATACAAGGAACAGAGAGACCTGCTTGCAAAAGAGTTCATTTTTCATTGGAGTTTACTGAGACAAGCAGTGACGTGGTCAGATTTATAGTTTGGAAAAAATCAATCTGGCAGCTATGTGGAATATGGATTTGAGTGAGAATAAGCTTGAGGGAGGGAGGTCAGTAAGTGGAAGTGTTAGGGCAAAGGGTGATGAAGACCTGAATTAGAGTCCTAGTTTTCTGATAAAAAGAATGGAATCCATGGAAGCGATCTTGTGAAGGCAGAAAGGACAAGATTTAGCAATCAAAAAAAAATTTTTTTAATAATTTTTTTAATTTTTTTATTTATTTATAAGCCTTCTCTCTTCTCCCCATGTCATAGAAGGCATCATCTGAGACATTTATTTTTTTTTAAATAAAAGTTTGTCACTTTTTTTTTGCAGACTATAAAACATTTCTAGATTAGCTATGTTGCAAAAGAAAGAAAGAAAAAGTATGCTTCAGGCTACCCTCAAAGTTCATCATTCTTTCTGGAGACAGATAGCATTTTTCATGTCCTGGATCATTGTTCAGCAAACATTTTTTAAGTGCCTACTTAATGTGATAAGCACTGGGGATACAAAGAGCCACAAAAGACAGCCCTTCCCCTCAAAGAGCTCACAGTCTATTGGGGGAGACAACAAATGATTAGATATGTGAGAAAAATGAAAAAATGAAGAGCTGAGGGTGACTAGAGGAATGAGTGAGTGACTAGAGTATAGGGGTTGGGTTGGGAGGAAATCAACAAGCATTTATTAATTACCTACTATGTGCCAGGCTCTGTGCTAAGCACTGAGAACTCAAATACAAAGAATAGAACTCCCTAATCCCAAAGATTTTACATTCCATCCTGAGGGTGGGGGGAGGAAACAAGGATATACAGAATTAAGAGAAAGAATATAAGTGGAAGTTAGTAACAAGGGAAAGAACAATATCAGTGATGGTTCAAGAAGGGATTCATAGAGAAGGTGGTAGCTAAATTGAAACTTGAAAGAAGATCCAGTTGGGGGTGGAGTGTGGCTATATGGCTCTGGATTGAGAACCAGGCAGGAGGTCCTGGGTTCAAATCTAGCCCTGCATGCTTCCAAGCTGTGTGACCCTGGACAAGGCACTTAATCCCCACTGCCTAGCCCTTACTATTTTTCTGCCTTGGAACCAACACACAGCACTGATTCTAAGAAGTTTAAAAATAAGACAGAAAGTGATTCTGCATTCCAGGCATAGTAGACAGCCAGTAGGAATAGACAGAGGCACAGTAGAGACAGGAACAGAGTGCAGAGTGTGAGGACCCCTAAGAAGACCAGCCTGGCTAGACTAGGGGACATAATGTGGACTGGGGACAAGGATGAAAAGGTCTACTGGATCCAGGATGGGAAGAAGTTTAAAGGCTAATAAACAGAAAAATCCATATTTGATCCTGACGACAAAAGGAAGTGATTTAAGGGAAACCATTTGAGGCACTGTGTACAGTCTCCCAACTAGAGTAGGGAAGAGACATGTGGAAGGGAAAAACAACGAAGAGCCTTTTGCAGTGATCACTCTCCAAGTGGAGAGTGACAAGAGCCTGAACTGGGCTAGTTGACTGTGTGAACTGAGAGAAAGACATGTATAGGAGAGATGACCTCAAGCTAGAAATGTCAACACTTGACATTGGCTATATACTGTGAAAGTGTGAGGAGGCAAGGACCTGGGAGATTAGAAGAAAAGTGGGGCCTTTAACAAAAATAGGGGTGTTTAGAAGAAGTGGTAAAATTTAATGAGTTCTGGCAGTCAGTGTCAGAGGACTGAAATTGAAAGGAAAAACTAAGGTCGGATCTATAGATTCTGCAGTCCTTTGCTTAGGAATGATAATTAAGCCCAGGAGAGACTGGATGATTATGAAGGAAATCTTCTGGAGGAGACAGAAGAGGATAGGAGATAATTTATAGAGGGGTTGGCCTTGACAAGAAGAGCCACCTCATTCATTATCAGACTGTAGGAGAAAGAAGAAAATAGTCGGTAAAGATGTCACATAGTTTTGAAATATGGAGAAGAGTAGAAGAAAGATGCTGAATAGCCTCCATTTTCTCAGTAAGGTCAGAGGCAAGGACCTCAGCTGAGAATTGGCACTGAGAGAGGGATGAGAGGCTAGAAAAGAGAAGATTTGGAATAGTTTCCATGGACTGGAGGAATAAAAGGAAAGATAATGAGTCTTGTTTGAGTCATGTTGTTTGAGATGCCTGTGGGATATCCCAATCCAAATGTCCACCAAATACAGCACTGTATCCAGACTGTGGCTCAATAAATAAATCTGGGAATGATCTTCATAGAGATAATAATTAAATCCTTGGGAGCTTATGCGGTCACAGGCTGCAAACACTCCTGTCTTAATCATTTCTCCAAGCTTTTATTCATGACAGTACTGTTACCAAGAATATTGTTGTCCCTCCCATGTCTAGCCTTCCCTTAAGCGTTCAAGAACTCTTTCTTCCATAATGTCTTCTTTATTGTCACTTATCATTTATATCTACATTAACTCATTTTGGAACTTAATCCTATAATGCCTGCACAAAACTATCATGTGGATACATCTTTTTTTCCTTACCCAATTTAAAAACTTGTCGAGGGTAGGACTAGCTCTTATGTATACTATGACATTCTTGTATATATTATACACACACACAAACACACACACACACTTTTGTATATTCCCTTCAGTACTTACCAATACTGTCTTTGGTGTTCAGTGCTTACTCAGAGAATTAAGTGGTTTGTTTATTTTAAGTTTGAACTGTATCTGAATCTTTTATCTATGTGTTAATTTCTTTTAATTTTCTTACAGCCCAGATGACTTACTCAATGCCTTGAATGAAGGTATCAGTCGTGCAGATGTCATCATCACATCAGGGGGTGTATCCATGGGGGAAAAGGTATGAAAAAGGGGACTTGTACCCTATTGTAATTCCCTGGCATATATATGGTCAGTCTGTTTTTTATTGCCTCAGCATCTGACAAGCCCTCAAGTAGCCTTCTCCCATTGCCCTAAAATCTGGGGCACCTTTAGTGCTACCAAAAGTTATTTAGAATACCATTTTAGGTAGGTAGGAGGACCCATTTGGCCTCAAATCCAAGTGGTAGTTCAATCCAAAACAGCTAGTTTGACATTTCCCATCAGATTTTTGTTTGCTTGTTCTTAATTTCTACTTTATCACTACTATGCTTCTCTAGGACCATCCTCATAGATAATCTTTACTCCTAAGAAAAAACTTCAAATTAATTTATGCAAAGTTCTATTACACTAGACCAGATGTACCACCCCGCCCCAAATATATATATATGTACATATATATATATATATAGAAATATATATATATATATACACACACATATATAGTAGATATACTATAGATCTAACTCAACCACAGCCTCAGTAATTGAAGTTGTAGTAAAAGCACTTAGCTTCTCAGGTCTGATTCATTGTACTTCAATCTTTAGTTGAGTAAAAGGAGGTACTGTTGATCACTTCAGAAAACAGAAGCAATTTTAGTTTAAAAGACTAAAAGCTCCTGATTATAAATGTAGTTCCTGGTTACAAATTACAGGTATTTTCTGTGTGTGTGATACCATAGTGTATGCCAGATGGAAAAACTTATAATCACTTGATCCACTGTTTATCTGGTGGATTAACTGTGGAAACCTACTGAATAACAAATAGCACTCTGTTGAATAGAAGTTCATAAAAGCAGGCTACTTGCAAATATTGTATCCAGCCTTATATTTCAGGGTTTTAAAAATATTCTGATTTTTGCCAGATGTGTCAGATTTCTACAAACTACATGCTTAGTTCTAATTTCACTGTGTATCAGAAGCCTACAGAAATGATAGGATACACTTAGAGCTAGAAGAGGCCTTAAAGATCATTTAATCCAACCCATTACCCTTATTTTACAAATGAGAAAATGTGGCCAAAAAGACTATTAAGTCTTGCCCAGAGTCATAGAAGCTGTAAATGACACACTCGGCATTTGAACCCCAGTCTTTGAACTCTAAATCAAGCCTAACTTTTCACTTTGCCATGATGTTGCTTAAGTATTTGTTTTTGTTATAGCAATATCTTATTTTCTGAGAGCATGAATTAGCTAGAATTTATTTCTTTCAAGCCTTCTGCTATGGGCCTGTTCTAATCAATATAATAACTCTTCATCCCATTATCCCTATTAGGGAAACAGGCTCAGAATCCCAAGCCTTTCCCATCAAAGAGTAATCTTCAAAGTGTTTGATGGTGTCCCATTTGCCAAAGAACCATAAAGGGAAGGATTTCTCTGCCTAAATTCAGCATCTTGAATTGGGTTGTGCACCATAAACACAACTCAGCAGATAGATTGCTAGGCTGCTTTTCATTCAAAAAGTAGAATAGTCTTTAGCTTCAGATAAAGCAAACTCCAGCAAAACTCCCCAGAGATCCCAAAGACTGGGGGCTCTACTTTGCAACTGTTGGTTTTAATTATTCATAATAATTAAAGAAAACATTTGACATGTTGCAAATGTTTAATTTACTACTTCCAGGCAGCATTTCATATAGGTAGATCCTAGTAAAGTCAAAGGTAGGACGATGATAACTGATTGCTACGCCCAAAATGTCCAAGTGACAAGTTTATAACACGTTCTCTTGTCTATGATACCTTCTGTGAATGAAAAAGGCCCATTCACCATTTACCTTTGGGGTTGTACAAGTAGGAAAGGAGTCCTTATAAAGAATATTGGCTCAATTTTTTTTACTATGTATTTGCTACCCCAAAGTCATATCACTGAGAGGTAGAGAATATTGAAGATCTCACTGAGCTTATTGCTTGTAATGATAATGGGGGAAGGGGGGCGTTGTTGTTGTGAACCTGTGAGGTCATTGACTTGGGGACTAACTCCAGTGAAAAACTCTACCAAAGCAGAGCAAAGAAGAACAGGTGTTCCACAGCTCACACACTACAAGAATTGTCCTGGACAGTGAAATGTTAAATGACTTCCTCAGAATCATTCAGCCAGAATATGTCAGGGGCACGATTTCCTGGTTCTCTAATCTTTACTGAACCTTTTTTTCCTAAGGGAAAATAATAGTTTTCATTTCTAGTGTGCTATAAGATTTATAAAGCTCTGAGGGCTCAGTAGATTGAGAGCCAGGTCTAGAGAGGGGAGATCCTGAGTTCAAATTTAGCTTCAGACACTTCCTAGCTCACTTAGCAATTATTAATTAGCCCTTATCTCTCTTCTGCCTTGGAACCAATACACAGTATTGATTCTAAGAAGGTTAGAGTTTAAAAAAAAACAACTATAAAGCTCATTTCTTATAAAACTGAGGAATCGTGATCCTATTTTATACCTACATAGTTAATTGATATTTGGATAGTTATACAAAGAAGGTATCAGAACCAAGTTTCAAACCCAGCTCCAACTCCAAATACAAGTGCTTTTCCCACTATACTATGATACTTTTATGGATTTCAGAATGTATTTGACTAGAGAGTACAAAAAGGAACTTTAAGGACCCTCCTCAAACAAGAGTCTCCCACACATATATTAAAATCATACAAGATTCTATGACAGATGTGGCCACTAAGGTAGCTTTCTTTAACCATTCAATAACTGTCAATCTCAGACTGAGCTCAAGGGACAAGGTTGTCCGGAGTTTTATCAACAGAGGACATGGATGCCTAGAATCTTTGTGCATTATATGCTTTCCTCATTTGGCTAGATGGTCATTCAAAAGAGATCAGCCTTAGCCAGCCACTGAGTCTTGGAAAAACAAATTGGATGGATGGAAAATATAACAAGCTGCTCATTTTAAAAAATTCATTTGTCTTAAAAATTGTTTCCTTAACAGTTTCCCTCCTATTCCTTTCCTTTTGGGAGCAAATAAAAAATGTTTTCTTTTGTGGTCCTGGAGGTGAAACCATCATTCCACTCTTATATGTTCTTCCATGATGTGTCGGGCATTTTTTGACACTGGGCAAGTTTACTGATGTATTAACCTTCTCAAAGAAGAGAATGATCATTATTTGAGTTCTCCCTACATGGCAAAGAAAGAGATGGATTATTTTAATATCTTAGGAGTGACTTAACTATATTCAGCTTAAAAATTCCAGTAATCGGAGTGGTTTGAGGTACTGATAAAAGCATTAAATCTCATAAAGCAAAGAGAACTTCTTAACAGAACAGAAAAGTATGACAGAATCCTATTTTAAGATATACTATGACCCTATGAATATTTAATTTGCATCATAAATCTATTTCAATGTCTAGGCCAAGAACTTGGCCTATATTTAAACAATAATTCTGTTGAAGAGAAAAATTCCATGTCATCAGTGTTTCCCAAAGCATTCAATCTATTAGAATTATAAGATCACATTTAGCAGTGGAAGAAGGAGACCTTAAAGATCATAGAATCATAAATCTATACTTGAAATGGATCTTGGAAGCCATATAAATATGAGGAAACTGAAGCCCAAGGAGGTTAAGGGACTTGCCCAAGGTCACACAAGAAATAAATATTACCTAGTTCAGATTTGAAAATGCAGACCAAAATGGGTGAAATGGTTTACCCAAGACGACAAAGATGAAATTACACAGAGAATTCCTAGTAGCCCCCAGTAGGATCAGACCTTTGCCTTCTCAGCTCTGGTCCCATTTGCACAGAGTGAGTTTGGTTCAAGGGAAGCTTGCACTCTAGAAAAGTCAAGCTTCTTTTCTTGTTGTCTCTGGCTCTTTATACCCCAACCCAAACCTTGGAGCCTAGGGGAAATCACTCAAAATTGGATTTATCTCCCAATCTCCTCAAAAGGATGTACTAGAAAGCTATCAGATATATTGTAAATCAAGAATAGTACAGCTATTTGTTTCATTCACACAAAATAAATTCTTTAAAAAAACAGAAAGGACATACACATTAATAAAAAAAAAATTTAAGCCAGTAGTAGTAACTTCTAAATACTGTTTTACTGTTCTAGGAGTTTGATGTTTAAAACCATCAAAATATGAGGCATTGTGTAAGCTTGCTGAATCCACATTTCACCATTCACTCCAGCTCTGTGCTATCTCCCTTAAGGTCTATATCTTTTGGCAAGCTAGGCCACAGGTTGAGGTCTTCCTTCTGACTATGGTCATTTTCTCCACCACCTCCACCCTGACCTCTTAAAAAAAATCCAAAATCAAATCATAGCCAAAAAAGTCTGAAAATATTGGCAAAGTACGCCATTTCAAAGGGTTAAAATGGGAATATTTTCTAATCTCTCCTTTCAAACCATACTTTAATTTCATAATTTTGTAGTCTTCCCTTTTGATAGTGTGAATGTGTGGTTGTTCTTTTTGTTTATATTGTTGTAACACTTCACTCACCATCAGCTCATGTAGATCATTCCATGCTTCTCTGCATTATCTTATATGTCGTATAATATTCTATTGTAATCCATTTGCCATAATCTGTGGGTATCTACTTTGCTTCCAATTCTTTGCCATCACAAAAAGTGCTGCAATAAACATTTTTGTGTGTATGTGGACATTCTTATGAGCGGCCTCCTTAGAGTAAAAGTCTCATCATTGAAACTTAGGGACAAGGGGCATTTTTGTTACCTTATTTGCATAATTTCCCATTGCTTTCTCAAATGGTTGTCCTAACTCCACTAATAGTGGTGGGCCTGCCTAGCCTCCTATTTGAATGGACTATTTTAATCTTTTGTCATCTTTACCAGTTTAAGGTATAAGATATGAAACCTCAGAACCCCTGACTTCTTCAGCCTAGAAAGTCACCACTAAGATTACAAATGTCCATTTCACTATTAACATTTGGTTGCATATTCTCAGGAAAGAAACCAAGAAACCAAGGCCACAAAGATTTTAAGACCAAATCTCAAACCAACCTAGGCCTGAATGTTTTGACTGACAAATTGAAACAATTTAATATCTCATCTCCCATAGGAAATCAAGGTAGAGGTTCTCACAGGTTCAAAAGGTAAGAAAAGGGAGCATTCTAAAGGATATGGTCACTCCTTAAAGTCTATTCACGAGGTAGCTCTTCCTACCTCAAGTGACTAGTCTTCTTTGATTCTGCTGTATATATTTTTCTTATAAAAGATTTTTATCCCAGCTGTGTAACCCTGAGCAAGTCACTTGACCCTCATTGCCTAGCCCTTACCACTCTTCTGCCTTACAGCCAATACACAGTATTGACTCCAAGACGGAAGGTAAGGGTTTAAAAAAAAAAAAGATTTTTAATTATCAAGCATTTTTTTCTTCCTTCTCCCTCTCTCCACCCACTGGATTAATGATAATTATAATAGTTAGCATTTATATAATTATAGCTAACATGTATATAGTTTTAAGAACTTTATAATTATTAGCTTATTTGATCCTCACAAAACCTCCCTGGGAGGTAGGTACTATTATTAGCCCTATTTTACAGATGAGAATTGAGATAAACAAGAGTTTCGGGGACTTGCTCACAGTCACACAGCTTGTAAGTGTCTGAGGCTGAATTTGAACTCAAGTCTTCCCAACTCCAGACCCAGCTCACTATTCACTGCACCACTTAGAAATACAGAACCCTGGGGGCAACTGGGTAGCTCAGTGGATTGAGAGACAGGAGGTCCTAGGTTCAAATCTAGCCTCAGACACTTCCCAGCTATGTGACCCTGGGCAAGTCACTTGACCCCCATTGCCTAGCCCTTACCACTCTTTTTTTTTTTTAATATATTTTATTTGATCATTTCCAAGCATTATTCGTTAAAGACATAGATCATTTTCTTTTCCTCCCCCCCACCCCCCATTGCCGACACATAAATCCACTGGGCATTACATGTTTTCTTGATTTGAACCCATTGCTTTGTTGATAATATTTGCATTAGAGTGTTCATTTAGAGTCTCTCCTCTATCATGTCCCCTCAACCACTGTATTCAGGCAGTTGCTTTTCCTCGGTGTTTCCACTCCCATAGTTTATCCTTTGCTTATGAATAGTGTTTTTTTCTCCTGGATCCCTGCAAATTGTTCAGGGACATTACACCGCCACTAATGGAGAAGTCCGTTACGTTCGATTATACCACAGTGTATTAGTCTCTGTGTACAATGTTCTCCTGGCTCTGCTCCTCTCACTCTGCATCACTTCCTGGAGGTTGTTCCAGTCTCCATGGAACTCCTCCACTTTATTATTCCTTTGAGCACAATAGTATTCCATCACCAACATATACCACAATTTGCTCAGCCATTCCCCAATTGATGGGCATCCCCTCGTTTTCCAATTTTTTAGCCCTTACCACTCTTATTGACTCCAAGACAGAAGGTAAGGGTGACGAAGAAGAGAAGAAGAGAAGAAGAAGAAGAAGAAGAAGAAGAAGAAGAAGAAGAAGAAGAAGAAGAAGAAGAAGAAGAAGAAGAAGAAGAAGAAGAAGAAGAAGAAGAAGAAGAAGAGGAAGAGGAAGAGGAAGAGGAAGAGGAGGAGGAGGAGGAGGAGGAGGAGGAGGAGGAGGAGGAGGAAGAGGAGAGGAGGAGGAGGAGGAGGAGGAGGAAGAGGAGGAGGAGGAAAAAAAAGAAGGAGGAGGAGGAGGAGGAGGAAAAGAAAAGAACCCTTTAATCATATAAACATAGTCAAGGAAAAAAAATTCTCACAAAAACCATGGCCAAAAATGTGTTTGCATTCTTCATATTAGTCCATCATCTGTTCTGCACCATGAAGCCTCTAGACTCGTGGTTGATCATTGTATTCATCAGAGTTGAAGTCTTTCAGAAATGTTCAGCTTTACAACATGTAGTGTTATTGTATAAATTGTTCTGCTTCTGCTCACTTAACTTTGCATATGCCTTCCCAGGTTTCTCTGAAACCTTCATTTCTTACAACACAACACCATTCCATCACATTCATTTAGGATCCCACAGAGTTTCAAGTTATTTAGTTCTACAAAAATAACTGCCGTAAATAATTTTTTTTTAAGTATACAACCTTTTCTTCTTTCCCTGATGGCTAATACTAGTACTAATTCAAAGGTAAAAGAGTATAATGACCTATAATTCAACATTTAAAATTTTCCAGTATAACTACACCATTTCAGTGTTTCTATTCTACCACAACTCCTCCAACATTTATCATTACTCTGTTAAGTGATAGTTTGAACCTGAACCTCAGCATCACTTTAATTGATATTTTTCTAGTTATTCATATAACTATAGATACCTTGGATCACTTCCCTTGAGAATTGCCTGTTCATACCCATTCACCATTTATGATTTGGAGAATAACAATTATTTTTATAAATTTGAATCACTTCCTTACATATTTTAGAAATGTAGCTTTTATCAGAGAAACCTGCTGCAAAGACTTTTCCTAGTTAACTCTTTCCTTTTTAATCTAAGGAACATTGACATTTGTCTGTCTCCAGTTCTGTGGTAACTCTCCATGGTCTTTCCAAGATAGCTAACAGTTGCTTATTAATGATACGTTCCATTTCTTTCTTTGTCCTAAGATGTAGCTCTTCAGGTTACAGTGACTTGAACTCATCAGGGGCAGCTAAATTCTCTCTCTAACTGTTCCTCTGTATATTTCAAATAACAACTCCTTGTTACTAATTTTTATACTGTCAGAAAGCCAATCTGTAAACATCAGAAAAATGAGGACTGAACAGCTCTCCTTTCTCTCCAGTTTTTATCACTTTCCCATTTACCAGAAGTGAGTCTCATGACTTTATTCTTCCTCTTTTCCTCCAAATATTTGAATCCCAACCCCATTTTTTGTCTGTGACTTTCCTTTTCAGACTTGGCTTACTCTGAGCTTTAGTGCCCTTGACAATATTCTTATAGAACAATGCCATGCTTTTTGTATTCATTCTCTACCTTCTTCCAACCTTCTTTATAAAAGTTTTTAAATTCTAATTTTTAGACAAGGCCTTATTTCTGCCTAGATCATCTTAATAAGCCCGCTAACTGATCTCTCCACCTCCATTCTCTCAATCCTCATATTGTTTTTCATCTCCCTAATGTTCTTGTCACATACCACTGTATATTATAGTAATCTGAACTTGTTTTTATCTCCCATACTAAATATGTACTCTGGGAGATCTCTGTTTTTATTTTAATGCAACTTTACTTTTATTTTACTTTTTTATCAATTAATAAATATTAATTCTATCTTCCTCTCATTTTCCTTCCCACCAACATATAGGCAGGGGTGGTGGGGAATCTCTTAAACACATATGCCTAGACAAGCAAAACATTCTCATGTATCCAAAAATGTATGTCTCATTCTACACTGTAACTCCATCACTTCTCTGTCAGGAGAGAGGTAGCCTTCTTTATCATCAGACTTCTGGAATCATGAATGGTCACAGGATTGATAAGAGTTCCTTCTTGGGTTTTGTTCCTGCCCCTTATTTTAACTGTCTGAATCTTTCTGTTTAAAGTGTGTCTTCTATAAACAATATATTGTTGGATTCTGCTTTCTGACTCATTGTGCCATGCTCCTCTCTGTATGGTAGGAGCATCCTCACCATTCAGATCCATAGTTTTGATCATTAATTGAGTATATCTCTCCATCTACTCTATTCTTTTCCCTCTCTTTTTCCCAATCCCTCTTTATAAAGAAGAGGATGGTAGGAGAGAAGGCATGTGCTCACAAACTTGTCTGCTTGTGTTTCTCTGCTCCTCTTCTCTCTCCTCATTCAGAGCCTGATCCAGAGATTCTTTTCCTTTATTCCTTTTCTTTTAAACCCTTCTTCAAGATCCACTCTCTGTGGTTAGAGTTTATTTTGCTTAGGATTCATCTCTTCCTTAATCTGTGGTATTTCTCAACTTCTCAAACTCAAATTAAGGAAAAAGTATTTCTGTGCCCAGTGGTGTACATTTGGGTGTCATCTTCCCTGCTTTGATCAGTTCAGTTGAGAATAAAGTTCAAGGGATATCTGCTCCTTTGCCTTTTCTTTCTCGTTTCTATGGTCTTCTACCTGCATATATTGATTATGTTAAATAATTTTCTGTACCCTTCCTTTCCCTCTTAACTCCCGTGTTTTGTTTTGTTTTTTAAAATAAAAGAAATTTATTAAATGTAATGCAAATTGAATTAAATTAAATGGCTGGGGAGGCAGGAGTCAGTGGAATACTGCCTCCCTGTGTTTTTATTTTAAATTTCAACCAGGATCTGGGCTTTGTTTCCTGGGTGCTATTTGTTTCTAACTTTATTCCTTAATGAGCATCCAATCCTAGTACCCTTGACCACCCCTTACCCTGAAATACAATCCCTAAGTGTGGGTCCCTTTCTTAATATGCCCTGGATCTGTGACCTGGACCTGAGTAGTGAGAGACAGAACTACTGTCAGTACCTGTACCTGTACTCTTCCCCAAGACAGGCCCCTTTGGTGTGTCTGAGACACCCCCCCCCCTTATCCTATTTCACAACCTCACCCTCTTTCAGTTTTTGCACTGAAATGCTCTGCTCAGCCCTTTCTGACTAGGCCCTTGTCCCTACAGTCCTCTCACTTCTCTGTCTCCCTATGCTGACTTAAACTGAGAATATTAGAGTGACTTTTTCTTGGATTTCCCAGTCAAGACTTATCTTGATATATCTTTGTGTCTGTATCTTTGTGGAGGAGGACCATAGTTCCTTCTCCTACACTACCATTGGTTCCTCCTCTGTGATGCCACTTTTCCATAGGCCCTCCACCCACTTTTCCCAATTCTAAGCTTCAGAGAAAAAGAGGAAAACCAAGGAATTCTCAGGGTTTATTGAGTCATCCCTTAACACCAGACCCTTCAGCTTTGAGCCACATGTATCCACTAAAGTTCCCCAGGGAACTCAATGAAAATTCTATGTTCTAGTCATTTCAGCCTAGAAATCCAATCATACCCACTCTTCCTAAGTAATAAGTAACAGGTAGGATTCAATCCAGTTATCTTTCTCATATACCACACTGCCTCAAAAATGGTATACTTTGATAGAGAATTTATGAATAGTGTAGTTATATCTAGCCATCTATACAAATTGATTGCTTTGGGGTTTTGTTTGTTTTGAGAAGGATGTTTGTTTTGGTGAAGGAAAGGATATTTTCTTGGTGATTGGTACTTGGGCTTGTGGGAAATGTAAAATATTAGGCCTTTGATCAACTCAGAGTAGAAACAAAATTACTGCTCTGGGTTATCATGGGCAGATCTTAGACCTTATAAGAGGCAAAGTGCTGTGAATTGCTTTTATGAACTACAAAATCACTGCCTTAACTAAGAATTAATAATTCACAAAGCTACTTGAGCACTCCATTTTATCTCTACCCAACATTTAATACAAGTGGTCTGTCTTTATAATGTTCACTCCAGCACCAACAATCTACATTCAACTCAGCTGAATTCTACTATGTGCAAGGCACAAGGAATACACACACACACACACCAACACACATGAAACTCCCTTCCATCAAGAAGATTGGGGGGAGGGAGGGAGAGGCTGGGTAGCTCAGTGGATTGAGAATCAGTCCTACAGACTAGTCCTAGATTCAAATCTAGCCTCAAACACTTCCTAGCTGGATGACCCTGGGCAAGTCACTTACCCCCCATTGCCTAGCCTTCACCACTATTCTGCCTTGGAACCCCATAGTAATGATTCTAAGGTAGAAGGTAAGGGTTTAAAAAAAGAAGAAGATTGGGGTTTTGAGGGCAAGGAATACAAGAATTAAAGTATAATACAAGGTAGGGAGTGATCAGGAGCAAAGAGGAGATCAAAGAGCTGTTAGAATATTTGAGGAAGAAGAGAGAACCAGTAGTTGGAATCAGGGAAACCTCCACCAAGAAAGCACTATCTGAGACAAGCTTTAGAGGAAATAAAGATAATGAAAGTCAAGTGTGAAAAGGAAGTCATGGAAGACTGAATAACCACTTGAGACAAGAATTAGAAGTCTATTTTGACTGGAGTATAAATCAGTAAATGGAGGAATGTGAAAAAAAGAGAAATATAGGAATCAAATTGTGAAGGACCTTAAAGGATAAGCTAAGTAATTTTTGTTTTGTCACAAAGATGGAAGGAAATAAACATTTCTTAAGTGCCTACTATGGATCGTGAATTGTGCTACATATTTAATGAATATTATCTCATTTTATCCTCATAACAATTCTGATTAGTAGGTAGGTGCTATTAAGGTTCTCATTTTACAACTGAGCTCACTGATGCAAAGAAAGGTTAAGTGACTTGCCCAGGGTTGCACAGCTAATAAGTGTCAGAGTCTAGATTTGAACCCAAATCTCTTCCAGAATTCCAGGTTCAACACTCTATCCTCTGTAGCACCTGGCTGCCTCTGAAATGGAGATAATAAAGGTTTTGAGTTGAGGAATGGTCTTTTTCTTCCTGACCCTTTGATTTAGAAAATTACTTTGGCAGCTCTGTAAAATATAGGAAGAGACTGGTAGCCTAGAAGTTAATTAGAAGAATATTCTGGTAGTACAGGTGAGATAGATCTGAACAATCTGAACTAGACTGGTGGCAATAGGAAGAGTGATAAAGTTCCAGATACAAGAGATGTTATATAAGTAGAAACAACAAAACTTGGGAACCCATTGATTACAGGTGGTAAAAGTAAGGAGAGTCAAAGAAGAGACAATTTCAGTTTCAAAGCAAATTTTAAAAATTAAATTCAAAAAGTCTCAAAATTAAAAATTAAAATACTTCTAACTTTTCATAAATTCAACATTCTCCCATCCCCTTTTGAAGACTGAGATGCTAAGGATCTAAAAAACATTTTAATTCACTTTTAACAGCTTATTTAATAATCATAACCATGCTCAAATGGGTTAGATATTTTACTCATATTAACTATTTTAATTCCTTTAGCTCTTGTATACTTCCCAGAAACGTTAGGAATGAAGTACCATGAAAGAAATAATGTTGGAAGTGAAATCACAGCCTAAACAAAAAGACAGTAGATAAAAATCATTGCAGAAGTTATTCTCTTCTTGTGGCAGTATTCTGGGATATCCTGAGTTAACTGAGTCCTAGTCTTACTAAATTGATTTTTGGGACACAATTTTCAATTTCCTGAGTTGGCAAGAAGGGCTAAATTTATCTTTTAACTTAGGCCTAGTGTGTAATTAGAATCTGTTACCCTAAAAACTACAATTCCCAGAACCTCACTCTCCTCATGTTACATGCTGACATAGGGAGAATATAAATTTGGTATAGCCCGCCTCTTGCTCTCTTCTGGATCCCAAGCTGCTGGAGAGGGGCTTTTAAACAGGCAAGGAGAGCTTGGTCATATGGTCTTATTTTGTTAGATAATTACCTTTTTATTCTTTTCATTCTAGTGATTATTAATAAGTTTTGTGAAATATATAACACTTGGACATTAATTTAAACCCTACACTGGACAGGTATTTTCATTCAATTCCTAGGCCAAAAAGGTTCCCCTCTTATCTGTTGCTTGTCTTGTATCCTCAAAATGTATAAACTTTACTGTTAATGAAAAGCAATTTGGTGTTTTATCTAAACCCAGTTTATCAAAAATGTTGCTTAGAATTTACTATCTGTATAGGTTCCCCCTTTTTCACACTGATATCTGCTTAGGTGTTTCTTATTTACTGAATTTTTCCTAATAATACCTGTACCTAAAGCATCAGGAAAAAGTGACCTTTTTATCTGCTTAATTATTTGAAATGACTAACATTTCTATACATCACTTCTTTATTCCTGTATCTATGACTTTCTGCCTTTCATGATTACAGAAAACTTGCCATAACCAGAGAAAAGAGGGAAATAACTAAAATAAGGAAGAAATCCTCCCCTAATTTGGAGTATTGATGCCATGTGTAAATTGGCCATGAGGCCCAGCCACCTGGATAAAGACAGTTATATCCTTTATCTTGCCACCACCCACTCCATATTCAAGAATTCCAAAATCCCATTAAGGAACTATATATAATCTTTTGGCTTTCCACCTCTCTTTCTGCCTTCCTTTACCAAACCCTACTCTTTTTCTACACTGTGATCTCCAGTTCCTTGACCCCTCAGTTCTCTCTCAAGCCATCTTCCTTGCATTAGCCAGTCTCTATTCTTTTCCCCATCTTGACCTCATGGTAAACCACTTTAACTCAATACTGTCCTCTTCTCTCGAGTCCCTCGTTCCCTTATTTTGCCCTACCAACACTGAACCTTGGATCACTCTTCCTATCGACTCATTATCCCACTCTCCATAGTGGCTTTTCATCTCCCTTCAAACCTCGCATGGCTCCCCTTTCTTTGAGCTGAAAACTTTGCCTCATATTTTAAGGAAAAAATTTAAATTGTTCACCTTCAGCTCACTTTTCTCCCTTTCTCATCTCATATCATTCATGTACATTCTACCCTTTCTCCCTTCTCAGTCTCTTAACTCCTTACAATTTGGCTTCCAACCTCATCATTCCACCAAAACCGGTCTCTCCAAAATTACCAGGGCTCTCTTAATTGCTATATCCATTGGCTTTTTCTTAATCCCTGATTTCCTTAATCTCTCTGCAGCCTTTGATACTTTGGTATCACCCTCTCCTCCTACATTATTCTCTTCTGTCTAGGCTTTTGGAACACCACTTTCTCCTGGTTCTCTTCCTACCTCCCTGATTACTCCATTGTCTCCTTTGCTGGATTCTCATCCAGATCAGACCCTCCAAAGCAGGGGTCCCCAAACTATGGTCAGCAGGCCACATACAGCTGCCTGAGGCCATTTATCTGGCCTCCATTGCACTTCCAGAAGGGGCACTTCTTTCATTGGTGGTCAGTGAGAGGAGGACAGGATGTGGATGCAGAAGCTGAAACACCAGGCTGAGGGGAATATGGCCAGGGCTGGGATGCACACCATGCTGAGCTCCGCTCCCAGCTCTAAGCTCAGCTAGGCTTCATGGGACATAGAGGTGGCAAGGAAGTTAGTGGTGGGTAGGGATGGTGGGGGCTCTGGGTGCACCTTGGGGCGCTGCTCTGCATACCCTGCTGCTGCTCTCTGTGCTCCTACTCGGTACCTACTTTTTCTATTGCCTGTCCGGCCCTTATGCCACCATTTGCCCCCCTGTCACAGCCCACCGAACCCCCGGCCACCTGCACCCCTCAGCCACTGTCCTGGGTACTGAGGCCCAGAGGCTTGCTGAGTCTGAGGCTCCTCTAGAGCCTGAGGTGGAGTGTGGTGGAACTAGGGCTCTCGGAAGCCCCAGGATAGCCAGCGGGAGTGGGATGCCCCTGGCCAGCAGTTTCCAGAGCTGGTGCTTCCCATGTGCACTCATCATGGTCGTGAAGAAGGGTGGTACTCAAGCCTTGCTGGAGTTTCTGAGGGTGCCCCCCCATATCCGAGCTCTTGGCACCAAGCCCCACTTCTTTGACAGATGCTACAACAAGGGGCTCGCCTAGTACAGAAGCCTGCTATGGACATTGGATGGCCAGATCACCATGGAGAAGACCCTCAGCTATTTTGTTACAAGAGAGGCCCCTCCGTGCATCTACAACACGTCCCAGAACACCAAACTGATTTTGGTTGTAGGAAACCTTGTTACACTGGCCATTTCAGATTATACTCAGATGTTGTCCAAGAACCCATCCATTCCTAGCTTCCAAGCACTGGGCTGGTAGATACCTCGTGGAGTGCTGTGCGCATTGGCATCTACTCCAAACATCTGGACAACTGGCTGCAGTATTTCTGGCTATCCCACTTTCTATTTGTGAGTGATGTGACCCAGCCAGAGAGATGGGCCCAGTGCAGCATTTCCTGGGCCTGAAGAGGGTTGTGACAGACAAGCACTTGTATTTCAATGAGACAAAGACTTCCCCTGCCTGAAGAAGTGAAGGAGGAAAATTTCTGCCATCTCCCCTTAACTCAAAATCTGTCAGCAGGAAAACCCTTGATTGTATTCCCAACAGAAACATGTGTGGATTCACTGGAAAAGTTGCAAAAGGAGCTCCAATTCAGATTTAAAGAGCTTCATCTCCATGAACAGGTCATACAGCTTTTCCGTAACCCCTTTTCTATTGACATTGAAAATGTGGATACAATTTACCATATCGAACTGGCTGAACTGCAGAATTGTGACTCTCTGAAAGACCCATTCAAGTCAAGCAGCTTGCCTAATTTCTATGCATCTCTCTCCTCTGAGACAAATCCTACTCTCAAGAACCATGCACTCAAAGTGGCAATCATCTTTGGCAGCACTTATGTCTGTGAACAGACTTTGTCCAGAATGAAACATCTGAAATATCTAACTTAGACTAACTGATGCACACTTGCATCACTTGTTATGGCTAGCAGTGACAAATATGGAACCAGACATTGACCATCTCATTAGCCAAAACCAGGCCCATAGTTCCCATTGAAATACTGGTCAGTTTGTTGATTTAAATTTACTTGTTCTTTATTTTAAATATTGTAATTGTTCCTGTTTTGTTTTTTTTACTTTAAAATAAGGTATGTGCAGTGTCCATAGGGATATGTTCATATTTTTTTTTATAGTCTGGCCCTCCAATGGTCTGAGGGACAGTGAACTGGCCCCCTGTGTAAAAAGTTTGGGGACCCCTGCTCCAAACCATAGGTGTCCTTCAGGGTTCTGTCCTAGGTCTTCTTCAATTCTCCCTTACTTGGTGATCTCATCAGCTCCCATGGATTTAATTTCCATCTCTTTCTTGTTGATTCCCACATCTACCAATCCTATCCCAAACTCTTGGGTGACCTCCAATCTTGCATCTCAAAATTCCTCTGTTACTTCTCAAATTGTAGGCCAAGTACTCAGTGTGTCCAAAAAACTTATTAATTCCTCCCCAAAACCTTCCCTACCTCCTACCTTTTCTATCACTATAAAGGGCAATACCATCTTACCAGTCACAACCAAGACGTTATATTCAACCCCACTCACTCTCTCACCCTTCCTATCCAATTTGTTGTTGAGGTCTATGGATTTCACTTTTGCAGTATCTCTCAAATATACCCCCTTCTCTGCTAACATTGCTACCTACCGCTCTGGTACAGGCCCTCATCACCTCATGCCTCAACTCTCCTAAATACCATGCTGATTGGTCTGCCACTCTAATCCATCTTCTATTCTGCCACAAAAAGGATTTTCCTAAAGTACAAGCCCAACAATGCCACCCCTATCCTCAATAAATTCCAGTCATTCCATCAGTGAATCTATGTTTTCATTCATGTGGGCAAAGCCTGTAACAATGCAAATGCTCCCCACAGCCCCAGCCACACCTTTCTCAGCCCCTGTGGCTATAGTTCATATGTCCCATAAATTTTCATAGTGGAGCCACACAATGCCCTTTTTCTCTTGAATCGTTGGCATAACGAAGATATCATTGTATCCTTCAAACTGTCCAAAGGTGCTTGAGTTGTTAGAATGGATTAGGTTGGATTGGAATTTAATTGAATCCAATGTCCAGAAGACAGGCATGAGAGACAAAGTCAAAAGGTTTAGGAATAAGGAGAGAAGTACTTTACAAATATTATTTGAAGAGCAAACAACATAGGAACTGAAAAGTAACTATTGGATTTAGCAATTAAGAGGAGAGATATACTTCCTTCCACAAAAATAAAATAAAATTATTAAAACCTCTCACTAGCTTGACCCTTTATTTTTTTTAAACCCTGACCTTCCATCTTAGAATCAATGCTGTGTATTGCTTCCAAGGCAGAAGAGTGGTAAGGGCTAGGCAATGGGGGTCAAGTGACTTGCCCATGATCTTGACCCTTTAAAAATAGGTGGCTTTTATTAAGACTTCATATATTAAGGGTAGATAAGTGGATTGAAGTCCTAGGTTCAAATCTGGCCTCAGACACTTCCCAGCTGTGTGACTCTGGGCAAGTCATTTGACCCCCATTGCCCTTACAACTCTTCTGCCTTGGAACCAATACACAGTATTGATTCCAAGATGGGAAGGTAAGGATTAAAAAAAAAAAGACTTAATATATTATAATCATATGGGATAAGAGGAAGGATGGTCATTTTTAACCTCTCTGATACCACCACTTTGACAGTAGCAAAACATTCCCTGTTGCAGTAAACATCTATGAATATATTATTTACAAATATGTGGTACACTAAATGTTAAAAATTTATTTTAAAAAATAAAAAGCATGGTGTGCAATTTTTAAACAAAGACTGTAATTAAAATTTTCTATTGTAAAGAGGTTTATAATATGACCTCACCAGGGCTCTCACTGCACAGAAGTTGGAATAAAGAACACCTGAGTTTGAATCCTGCTTAGACACAGTACCTCTATGTGGCCCTGTGCTAGTCATTCTCAGAGTGAACTTCACTTTCCTCAAGTGTAAAATGGGGATAATAACAGCACTTACCTCACCAGGTGGCAGTGAGGCTCAAATGAAATAGCAAATGTTGAAACAGATTTGCCAAGATGACTTGGCTGAAAGCTCTCCTTTATGCTGAAAAATTCTCAGATCTCTCTAGTTTTGAACTGGTCTGCTATTTTATAAAAGACTCACAGGGCATGAACAAATTCCAAAACCAATCTGAACCTATTGCTTCCAGTTGAATTGCCTTTTGATTGATTGATATCTAAACTTTGTTCACAATTCTGATTAGCTAATTGGACTAGCTGTGTTCTTACCTAATAAAAATCACTAAGGGAGTCTCTAGTCAACCCTCTCCAAGCTGGTAGGATCCAGTCAACCTCCATCATTGCACATGTGTAAAATGCTTTGAAATACTTAAAGTGCTGTGTAAATATTAACTACAGATTTGTGATTTATTGACATTAGGAAGTCCCAGGAAAGAAAACTTCCCCCTACCAGTGTTGGTTGGCATTTTGGTGTCAAACTCAAATGGAAATGGAGCCACTAAACTATACATAAGATCCCTGCAGGGTGCATACTGAATGAATATTATCTGTGTTTTATTGCATCTTACAGCCAATTCTCTCTTCACTATTACATTATTGAAGGAAACCATGATAATGATGATGGTTACAATTACCATTTTCATTCTCTTTGAATTCATTTAAAAATTATTTTTTATATATAAAAGTGGCCAACCCATTTTGTACAAATTAATATATGAATAAATTTCATGAATGAGTAGCAACGTAAAAAACATACAATTTTCTTTTTGCATCTATCTTTATACAAAAGAGGCAGAATTCACTAGTGGTATTTGGCATGGCAAGAACTGAGCAAAAAATTGGCACTATGAAAACTTGTGAAATAATGGAATGGAGTGGAAAAAGCACTAAAATATAAAGATGAGGATATGACTTCAAATCCTATCTCTGCTATTTATTCCCTGTGTGACTTTGGACAAGCCACTTTCTCTGGGCCTCATTTCCTCAAGTATAAAATTGTCCCTTCTAGCTTTAAATAATTCTATGAACAGTGCCTATTGTGTGGAGGACATCCAGATCTGATTTTACCCATTGCTTTGGTGGACTGCCTTGATTCTCTAGCACAGCAACCCTCGTAGAGCTTATCCCTCCAATTCTGATAGCCAATTTAGACATTAGGAAGGACTGGTCTTCCTAGTTTGGAAAGACTAGCTCCAGAGACTTGAATTTGCTCTAATAATTTAAATTGTCAGACTCCTTTTTTTTCTTCAAAGAATTATAAGTACAGGCTCCTGGAATTGCTCTTCTTCACAACATTTAATTGAGACATTAGGACTTAAAGTTAAACTCATCTAGTCACTCAAGACAAATAAATTTAGCTCGTCATACATCTTCTTTAAAAATGCTTTAACTCTTGATCGCTGTTAGTCATGAGAATGAACCAAAAAATGTGAAAGTTTTAGAAAGAAATGTCTTGGCTTCTTTGGGTGGAGGAGAAGAACCAAAAGGAGGCTCCTTCATCCAGTCTCTTTAAGGTTTACATTATGTAGGGCATTCAAAGAATACCAGCACTGGAACCACATGTTACACACAAGCTATGGTGAACAGAAGGAAGTTCCCAGACAAGCTTCATTGAGATATATATTAGTAAGCATAAGCATTCAAACTGGGGAACATAAAACACTAGCATCCAGTGAGCCAAGGACCTGGTGGGATCTCAGTATTACTTGCAGTCATATGGCTTTCCCAGGAGCTTCTGAGGTCAGCCTGACCTCTCCCAGTAAGCTTTTGGGTTAGACAATTTCTAGCTACATAAAGCTAGTTTCAAACAATAGTAATAAATAAGGTTTTCCACATAATTTATGAAATGAAATAATTTCCTACACCATCAGTTATAAAAGGTCTAGAATTCATGAACCAACACTATTTTCCCACTTGGTTTAATAGCTTATATTTAGCAATCTAGACTTCATGTCCATATCTCATTTTAGGATATTTCCAATCCAGCATAGTATGTATGTCCTTATCTCATAGCTAAGTGTAGGCATTAGAGCTATAGAAGATACATAGGTGATATCTATAAAGATATACGTTTCTTATTTATGTTACCAATGAATTAAGTCTATAAAAGAGAATGAAGATAGTCACACTAAACTATAACTTTTATAAGCAAGACAACTGAAATACATTCATTATTTCTTTTTTTTATTTTAATAAAACTTGAAATTATAGCCATTTTTTTCATATTTGCAGGACTATCTCAAGCAGGTGCTGGACATTGATCTTCATGCACAGATCCATTTCGGCAGGGTTTTTATGAAGCCAGGGTATGACATTTTTCTTGTGACAAATATCTATATATAATATGAGTTTTGACTTACACTTTTTTTAAATTTATTGAAAACTATGATTTATTACACTTTAATATTATGGCTCTTTCCTTCTAAGATTTTCACAGAACATTTAGTACAAGAATAGTTACTAACTAAAATGGGAAATAATACACAGATAATTTCTTCCTCAGAGCTATAGGGTAACAATGAACCTGAGTTCATTGAAACTTAGTGCCATGAGAGCACATATCATCCTTCTGCAGCATAGAAACAACTGAGTTTAGCCCCAACTTAGCAAGAATGATTTGGCAAATTAATAAGCCAATACTTTTACTGCCCCTTGTCCAGAGCAGCTATCTCTCCCCATCAGTCTATCTCTCTTCCCTCCAAAGGGGCCATGGATCTCCCTCCCTCAGCTGAATTTGTCTTAAAAAGAGGATTTGAAGGACACTTTTAATTCTACCTTACAGAGGAACATTTTGTAACTCTTCTCTCTCTCTCTCTCTCTCTCTCTCTCTCTCTCTCTCTCTCTCTCTCCATATATATATATGTATATATATATACATACATTGATTAATTAATTTATTTTTTATTTATTTATAGAGATATTGCCTCTGAATTTCCTTATGAAAGACCACTAATTTGTTAGTAGTTAACACTATTAATAAAACAAAACACAGCTTTTCTAGACTTTAGCTCACATAGCCTTCAGGTTAATCTAAAAACTTCTCATCAGCTCATATTAACATTATTGCTACAACAGTTGTTGGGTTTGTTTTCATCAAAACCAATCCTGTGAAAGGATTTTCTCCTCTTATAATTTCCATCCCTATTTTCTTCTTGTCCTTTTTTTCCCCACTCTGCCTTGTATATGTCACATTTTATATAGGTAGACCTTGAACTTTTTCCTATTAAAAAACAAACATTTTGTTGTTCAGTCATGTATAACTCTTTGTGACCCCATTTGAGGTTTTCTTAGTAAAGATACTAGAGTGGTTTGCCATTTCCGTCTCCAGTTCATTTGACAGATGAGGAAACTGAAGCCAACAGTGTTAAGCAACTTGCCCAGAGTCACACAGATAGTAAGTATCTGAGATCAAATTTGAACTCATGAAGATGAGTCTTCCTGACTGTAGACCTAGCACTCTATCCACTGGGTGGTTACCCAGCTGCCTCTGAAATACCCACATAGGGAAAGGCTAATGAATGACTACAGCTGAGGGCCTACAACCAGTGGTAAGTCCCTAATAAATGCCTTGCCAACTGAGTTATTAGAAAAAACAGGTGAGAGAACATGTCTCCAAATTATAATATACTCTTTCCTCACCCCTAGTGACTAAAAAGCTCTTATGTTCTATTCAAGAATCCTTTGAATAGGTTTAAAATCATTTCTATAGTTCTTTCACTAGAAATGATTTTAAACCTATTCCACATACTTTTGTGCCACCTTATATCTCAGATATGGTGACATAACATGGCTGTTACCCTGGGAAATCCCAGAAAATGTGGGAGCAAAGTAGGGAGATAATAAAAAAAGAATTAAGGTATTCTCTAGTTGCGAGTAAGGCTAAATTGAGGGGCAAAGTACTAATCCTTCTCTGTACTTCCTCCTCTGTACAGTGGTCAAAGTACTAAACAACATTGTTATTTTTATACTTAATACCTTTGCCCTTTTTCTCATCACTAGCCAGTGTGTAATCCACTATCTATAAACCATGGGTTACCTCCCTTCCATGATTGTTCACTATTCTTCTAAGTGTCCATGAAAAGAAATATAGAACTTAGTACAAATCCATCCACTAAAAATCCTCAGTTTCTAGACTTCAGCAAGTTTAATAGATTGCATATAATCTTATAGACAAATGGTTAACCATAGTTATAGCATGTCCTACAGAAGCTATTAAATTGCTTGAATTTTTTTTAATCTAGCAACTAAGTTATATAAAAAGAGTCATAACTAAGATTAATATAGTCAGGGAAAGCATAACAAGCCACCTACTGCCCCTGGAGCAAATGGCATCAAAATAGCCTTGGCTGAGGAGTAGGTAATCACACCCTAGTCCATCATCTAGTAGCTTCCTTCTTGAATTTCTTGCTAACTGCTAAACTGTGTTGTCTCCACCCTATTCTAAATTCAGCACCCCTATACAAAATCCTGGGTGCCCCAGTCTAGTTATTTCTCTGATCCAGCATAGCATGGTATAGTAAAAAAGAACTTTGGATTTGCAGTCAGAGAACCTCAGTTCACATTCTGATTCTGTTACTTACCTACCTATGTATAATCTCTGATAGGGCAGCTAGATGGTATAGTAGATAGAACCCAGAGCCTAGATTCAGAAAGGCTCAACTTCCTGAGTTCAGGTCTGGCCTCAGACACTTCCTAATTGTGACCCTGGGCAAATCACTTAACCCTGTCTGCTCAGTTTCCTCATCTGTCAAATGATGGAAGAGAAAATGGCAAACCTCTCCAGTATCTTTGCCCAGAAAACCCTAAATGGGGTCATGAAGAGTCAGACTCTTAAAAGAACTGAACAAAATCGTTGATGAGTCACTTAACATCTTTTCTCTTCTGTTCCCTTCTGTGTAAAATAAGAGAACTAAACTAGATGACTTCCAAGATTCAAAATTTATGGTCCTCTCCTATGGTCCTTCTCATGTTGTAAGAGGTAGTGTTTCTCTTTGTAACAATAACAACTTGCATCAGATGACCCTTTAACGCTTCCAAAGTTATTTATATACATTTGTCTCATTTAATCCTCACAACAATCTTATAAGTATCATTTCCCAATTCAGAGTGATTTGCCCAAGGTATCACCTCATTAATCTATGGCATAACCCATACTCAAAACCAGGTCTTCTGCCTCTTTAAGTTCAGTACTCTTTCCATAATGCCATGGTTTAATTCTAAGCACTTATTCTTGCATTCTTGAGCTACCCAAAAGATGACTGAGACTTTACTATTATTTTTGTTCAGAATGTGAGATTGGCATTAGGATCTCTCCAAAGTTTCCTCCATAGATATCATAGCTTATGTTTAGTCAAATTATGAATCTGGAATTTCCCCAGTAGTCAAGCAATGCTAGCTGGAGTTGAGTAATAATGGATCTTTGAGAACAAAGTTCTCTTTGTCTTGTTACATTGTCATTCAGACCATTCATAGGATGAGCATAGTTTTAAATCCAGAAAGGGCTTTAGAGACCATTGAGTCAACACTCTCATTTTATAATTGAGGAAACTGAGGCTAAATGAGGCCCAGGATCACAGAGTTCATTCAGATTCCGTTTAGTGAGACTTTGTGACTCAAGTTCAGTGCCTTATCTTCTACAACACATTGCCTCTCATTCCTACTGAGGAGAATATTTGTTTTAGATAGATATTAACTGTCTTACCACAGCCATTCAAGTATTTTCTCTAGGTATTGTCAGTTTAATTAATTATACAAAGGACATTCCAAGTGGTATCTCTGTATTTCTTGTTAACAACAAAAAATGAATTGATATAGTCTCTTCCCTGTATAAAATGTGCAAACATTTCCTGCCCTCACTCCTAGAGGAGAATTATTGGTCTAATATCTATGATTAAAAATTCTCTTAACCTCTCTGCTATTTAATTTGGCTATCTCTCTTCCTTCATTCTTTGTTATTCTGGACCTTTGTGAGTTTCAGAGGCTTATCTGTCCTTAATGGTTATTCCTCTTCCCTGGAGTCATAAAACCCAGTTTGTGACTTCAGTCATTTGCATGCATGCTTGTCCCAGCCTGAAAAGTACCCAGGAAATTGCTATTTAGCCACAGCATTTTTAAGATAAGACACTTATGTTTATAATCATTCACATTACAAACATTGTTTGGTAATGACATTTTTTTTTGTGTAAATAGGATTTTGTTAAAGTGAATTGGTTGCAATCACATTCCTAGCCTTCAGATTCATAAATGACACAAAGCTGAAGCCCAGCCTCCCCAAAACAAATTAGCAAGTGAGAAGAAATGATCCCTTGTCTGTAGGAAAAGAGAAAAGGAGGCATTTGGCACAAACAGCTCCATCCTGTTCCTGGGTCTTTGTGGGTGGTGTTTTGTTTTGGTGATTGGCTGGGGAATTTAGGTGGCCTCTTTAAGGAGGTTGGAATGTGGAGAAAAGTAAGGAGATTTTTAAGAGTTATTGCTACTTGATAGAAAGACGAAAAGAAGCATTAAATTTTCTGGTAAAAGTTCTTTCCACCCACCAGAGGCAATTGCGTTGTTTCATTTTAGAATTAATGTAATGTAGACAGAAGCCTGTTCTCAGTCTTTTTGTGCAGGGTTATTTTTGTACAGGATTCTTTATGCTATTTGTTCTTCTTAATGTACCAGTTCTAACAAGTTTAAATATCTCTTTCCCAAGCCCATAGCAGATTAGAAGCAGCCAAAGACTGCCCCAGACTGCAGTGAGAAGTGTCAGCAGATAGCCAGACTCCAAGAAAAGAGGTAGCAAAGCCATAAAAGCAATCATAAGAACTCAAAAAAGCACTAGGGTGTGTGGTTATTTGGAGTAGGGGTCACTGCATTGACCTTTAATGACCCCCCAGTATTACTACAGAGTAGAACAACTGATATATTCATGATAACCTTGAGCCAGCGGACTGGAGTCCTCTAACCCACCTCGAAACATTCTTTAAAAAGAAAAGAAGAGGAGGCAGCTGGGTAGTTCAGTGGATTGAGAACCAGGCCTAGAGACCAGTCCTAGGTTCAAATTTGGCCTCAGCCACTTCCTAGCTGTGTGACCCTGGGCAAGTCACTTGACCCCCATTGCCTAGCCCTTACCACTCTTCTGCCTTGGAGCCAATACACAGTATTCACTCCAACACAGTATTGACTCCAAGACAGAAGGTAAGGGTTTAAAAAAAAAAAAGTTAGATGATTTTGTGTATTTTCTGAGTAAGAAGCCAGAGCTCATAGTTACATCATGCTTTGCATTTTGCAAAAAGATTTCACTCCAATTCACCAAGCATTTATTCAGAACCTCCTATGTTCCAAGAATGGTGCTAGGTCAGTAAATTGGATATAACACTTAACATATCTCTGGGAGCTTTCTTTTAAGGTAGGGAATGCCATCCTTAATTTCAAGATGAAGAAATGTGGGTTCAGGGAGATGATAAAATGAGTCACCCTAACAACAGAATCTTACAGCTAGTAAATGTCTATCTGAGCTCAGACTCAAACCCAAATCCATTTCTTTTCCTGCTATATTATCCAACCCCTTAGTATGTGATACCAGTCTTAGAAAGATTTCCCCTTATGGACAAAATAAAAAACATGGTGTGAGTGTATGCAGTAAACCCCAAGGGTTCTGATAAGCTTAGGTTTTATTATAATGAAATCTGACCTTCAATACAAAGCAAGCCATAGTCCAGAAAAAGAATTCTCTCCAGCACTGAGGAATGAGCTGGAGGTATCTGAGCCCAGGAGAGTAAAGAATAGAGTAACCAGTACAGCAGAGTGAGCTTCAGAATTTATATTTACACATTAGTACCATAAGCAGACTAAAGGAAGAAAAAGAGGGGTTACACTAGAGATAGATATTTAAAACAAGTCTCCTTAAAATCTTGTTAAACACTTGGTGTTCAAGGGACTACAGAAAAGATCAAGTTAAATAAAATATTTTATACCATAAGTATTTATATGTTATAATGATATAATAGGAGGACCTCATCATTTAATTCATTTGTGTATTTTATATCTAGTACATAAAAACAACTTAATTTCTCTCCAGCCTGCCAACAACATTTGCAACCTTGGACATTGATGGTGTAAGAAAAATAATCTTTGCACTACCAGGTAAGAAAAACATAATTTCTGTTGCTTTCTCTAAAAAAAGGGACAGAAATCTTTTGTGGTTTCCCACTGAACAAATCTTGAGTTCCATATCCTTAATGCTTCCTCTTTCTGACCACTGACCCTATGGTGGGCTGAAGCCCATCATAGAAAGATAACAGATAATGACTATGAGTTAAATCAGATGACCTATGGGTTTCCTTCTGGTTCTGAAATGCTATGATTCCATAATATCATCCCACTTCTACATCTCCCCAGAGTAGGGATCTGTAGACTCCATAGAGAAGTCCAACACTGCATTACCCTTCAAAAACTGAAATCATAGCACTTGCTGCCAGGTTTACAATTATACTAATGCTTCATCAGCTCTTTGCCAGACTCCTAACAGTCAAGTTTCATTCAGGATTTTCTCCTGGTTACTCCTGAGCCACAAGACCAGTTCCAGTCATGCATGACTATTTAGACACCTGTGGTGATGAGGCCTCATTTCCACGGATACAAAAGTTCATAGGATCATAGATGTAAAAAGTTGGAAGAGATGGATGGCCACAGATGAGAAAACTGAAACCCAAGGAGTATGAATAATTTACTGAAGGTCATACAGATCATAAGCATCAAAACATCAGAGAGGGAACCTGAATCCAGGTTCTCTCTCTACTGTTAAAATGCTACCTTCTTAACACAGTCTTTCAAAAAAGAAGAAAACCATTCACTTCAATCAGAACTGACCTTTACAATTAAATCCTTGGAATCTGAGGTATTTATTTTTATTGTATAATAGTTCTAACAACTAAGCTATTGTTTGTATAAAAAAGTAAACTCAAGGAGTATTTGATATACATAGAAAAATATATTCTAAAGCATCTAAATCTGATGATGCTGTAGAAAAATGATTTTTAAAAACTATCATAAAGGACTTAAAACAGTATGAAAGGAATTAGATTTCAGAAAGCTAGTTTCTAAACTAAAATAATGAGAATGTGATGCATGATGTGTCTCATGGCCCTTTCATCCCCCAAAATGTGTCTATAATGAAGTGCTACCTAGTTCTGATATTTTCTTCTCTGATTATTATAAAATTGTGTTCCATAAAGAAATAATTGTGCATCACTTCTTACTTCATTTTGACTATAAGAAGGTTGATGTAGTCATTCCTTTTTTATTCAAAAAAAAATTTTTTAATACCTGTTATTTGAAAAGTAAGCAGCAGTATGACATAGTCAATCAGCTAGCATTTATTAAGCACCAATGTGCCAAGCACTATGCTAGCATTGAAGATACAAAGAAAGAGGCAATAAAACAATCCCTGCTCTCAAGCAACTCTCAGTCTTTGGGAAAGCAACATACAAACAAGATAGAGACAGAATAAATTGGGCGGGGTAATCTCAGAGGGAAGGCAAAAAGATTAAGAAGCAATGGGCAAGACTTCTTATAGAAGGTAAGACTTTAGCTGGGACTAGCAAAAAGCCAGGAAAACTATGAGATGAAATGAGAAGGGAGAGAGCTGAATGGGGGTAGGGGGTAGGATTAATTTGACAGCAGAGTGGAAGACAGATTGAAATAGGGAGAGGCTCTAGACCAGGTATTGAAGTAGTCCAGGTGTGAAGTGAGGCTCCTCCCTGGGTTGGTGGCCGCATCAGAGGAGAGAAGGGGATGCATGTGAGTGATATTACAAAGGCTGAAATGACCAGACTTGACCACCAATTTGATATGGAGGGTGAGAGTGAGGAGTCAAAACTAAAACCTAGATTGCAAGCCTTAGTGACTGGGGAAGAACAGTGATTCCCTTGACATTAAAAGGAAATTTTTGAAAATGGGGGGAGGGGGGGTAGGAAGGTTGAGAGGGGGGTGCAGAGGTTGAAGCTAAAGATAATGAGTTCAGAATTTATAGTATAGAGGGAAAAGAGAAGAGAGCCCAGCACCAAGCTTTAGGGTACCCCCTCTGATAGCAGAGATCCTGTGGATAAAGATCCAACTAAGAAAACTGAGAAAGAGCAGTCAGGAGGAGAACCAGAGGAGAGCACTGTCACATAAACCTTGAGAAAACAGCCTATCCAGGGGAAAAAGGCAACTGACAAGTGTCAGAAGCTACAGAGAAGTCAAGAAGGACTGAGAAGAGGCCGTTGGATTTGGAGATTAAGAGATCATTAGTAACTTGGAAAAGTCACTGTTTGTGGAATGATGAAGTCATCAGACCTACAAGCCAAAAACTTCATATGGAAGGAAAGTGAGAAGAAAGGAAAGAGAGGCACTTGCTGTAGACAGCCTTCCTTGGGAGTTCAGCCACAAGAGAGAGGAGAGCTGTGGGGCCAGAGCTTGTGGGCACAGGCAGCTTCACATTAAGGTTTTTTAAAGATAGGAGAGACATGGGCATGGTTGTAAGCTGCAGGGATGCAGCCAATAGACAGGAAGCTTGAAGATTAGTGAGAAAGTGGGACGCTAGAGGAGGCAATCTGCTAGAGATCATGGAACAGAATGGCATCACTTGTGCAGAGAGAGGGCTTTGCTTTGGCCAGGCATAGGGCCACCTCTTCTTGTGAGATCAGGAAGAGAGTGGCAGAAGGATCTGAGTGATGTGAAACGGGAAGGAAGAGGAGGGGAGAAGCCAGAGCTCTGGATGAATGGCCTTAATTTTTCCAGTAAAATATGAAGCAAAGTTCTCAGCTGAGAGAGTGGAGGAAGGAGGAGGATGAAAAGATTTCAAAAGCTCTGTGTTAGGTAGGATAGTGAATCAGTTAGGAAGGTTGTTAAGGAGGGCCCAAGTGAAATCATATTATAAACTTTTAAGTTTATACTAGTGGTTAGAGATCCAGCCTTCAAGACAGGGAGATATGGTGTCCTGCCTTTAATATAAACTGGCTCTGTGAGCCACCTAAACTTTCCGTGTGCCCAGGTAATTCTCTAAAATTGTGCATTGCAAAACAGCTGCTGATCTGCATTAGTAGAATGAGTGTCCTCCCTGGAATGATAGGATCCTAGACCCAGGGCTGTAAGTGACCTTAGACATTCTCTAGTCCAGCCCCTTCATTCGGCAGACAAAGAAAATGAGAGTAAGAAGTTTGCTCTAGGCCACAGAGGTAAGCATCAAGAGCAGGATTTGAACCCAGGACTCTGACTCCCATATTCAATGAAATTAACTCTAGACTGGGAAAAAAATTACAAGACACTGTGCTAGGTTCTGAAAGCTATACAAAGAGTTTACAATCTAGTAAAAAAAGGTAGGACATATAGAAAAATAACTATAAGAAAAGGTAGACAATAGTCTTATAGTTATTTGGTAAATGCATAGGAAAGGTACAAAGTGTTAGGGAAGTTGAAAGGAAGAAGAGGTCTAACCTTTCCTTCTAATCCATTTCTTCCAAATCTGTTCCCAAATCTGTCTTTTTTGCCCTTGAAATCCCAGATGAGTGGAAAAAATAGAATTTTTCTAAGAGGGGCAGAGTAGGGAGAAAATGAAAACGAGTTTCTGACAGTTATACTCACAGGACAGGGAGGAGCAAGAGAACTTGGCCTCTTTCCATCCCTATTCCCTGATGTTTAGATCCACTCCATTAACCGATTAATCAACCATTAATCAGCCTTGCAGAACTCCCCAACTCAAATGCCTGGTTCCATCTTTTAGGGTTCACTCAGCCAACAAGGATAAATTAAGTGGTCCATGGTGGGCCAGACACTGTGATGGGAGATGTGAAGCCAAAAGGGAAACAGCCCCTGCCCTCCAGGAGGTTACACTCTAGCTAAGGGAGGCAGTGATACCCTTGACATTAAAAGGAAAATTTTGAAAGCAGGGCACATACATAATTATATACAAAACAGAGGCTAGGTGATTTGGGAGGGAAGGAAACAGCAGCCAGGGGAATCAAGAAAGTCTTCATGAAAAGGTGGCCCGGGGGTGGGGGGGGGACAGAAACAAACAGGACTAAGGATTCTGAGAAGTTGTGGAGGGAATGTTTCTGAGGCATGAAAGAGCACTAAAGCAGGAGATGAGTGTCAAGAATAAAGAAAAAGAAGGTCAGTTTCCCTGGATAATAGCATACTGCGATAGAGGGAAGCAATAAAGGAAGGTTGGAACCAAGGTATGAAGAGTTTTAAATGTCAAACAAAAGAATTTAACATTTGTTTCCCATAGGTAATAATAGACATTGGAGTTTATTGAGACAGGTCAACATCAGATTTGTGCTTTAAGAAAATGAAAGCCTGCAGCAGGGCATTGGTTATGGGAGTAGAGAGAAGGGGTCAGATTGGAGAGATATTGTGGAGGTAGAAAACAAGATAGGACACTGACCAAATAGGTAGGATGAATAAGTTTGTAGGATTGAGGATGGCACCAAGGTATGAATCTAGTGACTAAAAGCCTGGTGATACCGTCAACAAAAATAAAGAGGTTCAGAAGAGGCATGAGTTGAGTAATTTACTGAGACAGTTAAGCTTACAGTCCTCATTCTATCACTTTCTTCTACTTTTCTAAAAGATGTGATCCCTAATGCAGCTTCCCATGAGCAGAAAGTCTAGTGCTTTCTGAGACCCAGAAGCCCAACCCAGGATGCCTCAAATATATATACATGCATTTAGCAGATTTCATTGATCTGCAATCTCTTAATTGATCATATAACCAAAGACACATTAGAGTCAAGGGCTATTGACAGTGAGTTGGAAATTGTCTCCCCCAAAAAGTATAGCAGTGAACAGGAGTTTTCTTCCCCTTCTCCCCCCAAATTATTATGCAGCTTTGCTTTGAGCAGTTTCAGTTCTGGGTGAGTAGGTGCCTGGAATGGGGCTGAGGTTGCCAGAGGTGGCCTGTCCAGAGGTCAGTTCTTGTGCTTTCATTTGGAGAGTTTTTTTAGGTTTTAGGGAGAAAAGGGGATTTGAGGGAACCACAGAGCACTAAGATGAGGGACAGGAGTACAGAGAGACAGAGACAGAGAGAACAGGAACTCTACTATGCAGTAAAGTTAACAGGTGTCAGCAGTTACAATGAGAATTGTCTTAGGTTTCAGGCATCTACTGAGAGTCTTGGAAACATCCCCCATGGATGGGGGGGGGGGGGGCTACTGTATAATAATGTACAGTTATCGTTACTGTATTTAATGTTGGTAATGTCTTACTGTATGTTTTATCAATTAAACTTTATTATACATATGTATGTACAAAAACATCACGTTATATTTGGGGTCAACGGGTGGTTGTTTATTCCCATGGTTTTAGCTATCCAGGGCAGGTTTTGGAATGTATGTATCCTCTCCCCCATGAATACGGGGCCCTACTGTACTGTTTGGAATGTTCTCTGCACATCCCTAATGATCCAAAAGAGGGCAGCAGCATCTCACATCTCAACATTATAAAGAAAGCATTCTCCAAAGCTCTAAAGCATTTTCAGCTTTAAGAAGTAAAAATCATCTCTCTGCTTTCCTCACTGCCATATAGTTAGAGCCTTTACCACGCTTTATGATTTTTAAAAATTCATTTTAAATAATTCATTGGGAATGTAATCTCTATTGAATGAAGGTTTCTGGCCTTTTCCAGAAAAAATTTCCTCTTATATTTTGAGATAAAAAGAAGTATGTGGTATATCCTTAGGATTTTATTGAAAGTAAATGAATTCTAGCTGTATGACCCTGGGCAAGTCATTTGACCCCCACTGCCTGGCCCTTACTGACTTGAAACCAATATACAGTATTGATTCTAAGATGGAAGGTAAGGATCTTTTTTAAAAGTAAATACATTTTATTTACCTCCTTAATGGCTTTGACATCCATCTCTTTCTCTCTACTCACATCATGTCCATCCTTAGCCTCTTATCACCTCTTATTGGGAATATTAAAATATCCTCCTAACTGACCTGTTCTCCCTTTTATAAAGCCATCCCTTATACAAATATCAGATTGATATTCCTAGAACTGAACATGTTACTGTCCTGCTCATGAAGCTTTGTTGGCTCCCTATTGTCTTTAAATAAAATATAAGCTCCTTTATTAGGCATTTAAAACTCTTCATGATCTACCTCCAGCCTGTCTTTCTAGGCTGATTACACATTATTTTCTCCTATCCAGCTGCTCCTTTATATGATATTCCATCTCCATCCATGAATTACTTTCCTCCTCACTTCTACCACTTGGAACCACTGCTTCCCTCCCAAGATTCAGCTCAAGTACCATCTCTCTAGCCAACATCACTTGGATTGATTTGGTCCATAGCCTGGATTTACTTATTAATCAACATGTTTTCTCCCCCACCCCCATGTCCAAATATAATGTATGTATGGACAGAATATAAATGGACAGTTTCACTTAGAGATTTATGTTTCTTAGCAACCTGCCTCACAGTAGGCACTTAATAAATGCTCACTGATTAATGAGTGTAGTATCATCGCCATCCACAGTGGCGATCTCCACAATGAGAAGATGAAAGACTAGCCTAAGAAGTAATCAAATCAGTCACTCAACTCTCAACCATATGTAAGTGATTATTAAGTCCTGGGAAATCAAAGAAAGGTAAAAAGTCTCTGAGTTCAGCCTTCTAATGAGGGAAATAAGCTCTATATACATATAAAAGACATCCCAAGTATATGAAAAGACTCTTAACAGATTATAATTCATTCGAAATCTAAAACAAACATTCCTCATTACCTAGGCTAATTAAAAGCAACAAATCTCTATGCTGGTCTTTTTAGGAAAGTTCAGAATTGAATCAGCAATAGAAGCCGATGACAAATGAAAATTTGGCCAATTTCTTAGGTGTGATTAAGCACCTATTAAAATAATAATTCAAATTGGCATTTATTAATCAATTAATTCAAGCTTGTTAATGTCTGTAAGGCACTTTGCAAACCTTAAAACATTATGTAAATGTCAGTTTTATTATTAAATGCAATGTGCTATGCTAAGTAATGACGATACTCAGATGAAAAATAAAAGAGTCCATGACCTTAAGGAGCTTATAATCAAATGATAGAATAACACATTTATCTACATTTGCTGTACTGTAAGAGTGAATATCATTATTGCAAAAGAGAAGGATAGCTAAAATATTATGAAAATTTTAAGGAAGAAGACCTTACTTTCACTGAGGAAGGGTAGGAAAGATGGAGAAGGAAATTCTTGACCATCTCTAAAGGAAGATAAGGATTTCAGCAGGCAGAAATGTGGAAGCACTGTGTTCTAAGCATTATAGGTACACCCTACAAAAACTGAAGGGCAAGAGAGAAAAGAATAAGGTCCAGGAAAAAGTTAGAAGTCTAGTTTGGCTGGAATATGGTATTCGTGAAGGAGAATAATGTAAAAGGGGGTGGGAGCACTAAGAAGAAGGAAACAAGTGTTTATGAAGCACTAATGCTAGGCATGGGGCAGCTAGGTGACAGAGTAGTTTAGTGTTGAACCTGGAGCTCTGTTCAGATCTGGCCTCAAATACTAGCTGTGTGTGCCTCAGCAAGTTATTTAACTCTGCATGCATCAGTTTTCTCATCTATGAAATGAGCTGGAGAAGGAAATGGCAAATCACTTCAGTATATTTGCCAAAAAAACCAAACAACATTTTGGGTCACAAAGAATCAGAAATGACTGAAACAACTCAACAACAAAAGATGTTATTATTATTCCCATTTTACATATGAGGAAACAGATCGAAAGAGCTTAAACGGAAAGGACAAGGAATAAGCATTTATAACCTTCTGTGTTCCGGGCACTGTGCAAATATTATTTCATTTGATCCACACAATGAACCTGCAATATAGGTGTGACTATGAGCCCCATTTTACAGTTGAGGAAACTGAGACAAACAGAGGTTGACTTGCTCAGATTCACACAGCAAGTTTGTGTACAAACCTGGACTTGAACTCAGTTCTTCCAGATTCTATCCTCTCCATTCACCTAAGTGTTAAATAAGAATGCTTATTATAAGGTAAAATCATAGGTTGTAGCCAGATTATGGAGGAACTTGAATGCTGGACCAAGGAACTTTTTTTTTCTTTAACCAATTAATATACCTGTGAAAGTTTTTGAAAAGACATTACATGGCTAGACCTCTACCTTAAGAAAATTATTTGTCAGCTTTGTGATAGATGAATTAAAAAGAGGAGAAAGAGTAGTCAGGAAAATCATTTTGGGAGACTGGTCTAATAGTCTGTTAGAGAGATAGGGAAGTTTTAAATAAAGGTAGTGACCATGTGAGTGGAAAGAAGATATAAAACATATTTCTAAGGTAAAACAGACAATTTGCAACTAATGGGTTGTGAAAGGCAAAGGAAACCAAAGATGACTCCAGGCTATCAGGTATGGGTGAGACTGTGATGCTACAAACAGAAACAAGAAAGTCGATTAAGAAAGCCGGATTGGCTGAGAGATAAAAGTATGATCAGTTCAGTTTGAGATGTATTAAATTCTCTGTCTCCAGTCCCTCCCCCCTCCAATCTATCCTTCACACATTTGACAGAATAACATTCCTAATGCACAAGTTTTCTCAAAAACCTTCAGTGCCTTCCAAATGCCTGAGATAAAAGTATAAAATCCTTAACCTGTCATTTTAGGCCCTCCGCAATTTATCTCCATCCAACCTTTCTACCATTTTTCACATACCCTCTAAATTCCAACCAAAACTGAGCCAGCTATTAGCTATATTTCTTAATCTTGATCCCTCATTTCACTCTTTCATCAATTCATGTGGAATTTTCCCCATGTGCACTATGTATTCCTTTCATCTCTATTAAAATTTTCTTTTTTTCCAGGCTCTATTCATATCCCAGCCTTATCCAATCTCTTCCCACCCTTAACTCAGCCAAAAGTATTCTCTCTCCCTCCTCAAATTTTTGCAAAACACCCTGATTAAGTTCCTCCTTTGCTCCTACCACATTATTTATTGTATTACACTTCTTATATCCCACTAATAGACTATAAACTGCTGTGGGCAGGGTCTGGATTATATTTGTTTGTTTTTTAAAACCCTTACCTTCTGCCTTAGAATCGATTCTAAGGCAGAAAAGTTAGGCAATCAGGAATAAGTGATTTTTGTAGGGTCACACAGCAAGGAAGTATCTAAAGCTAAATTTGAACCCAGGACCTTGGCTCCAGGGCAGATTCTCTATCCACTGAGCCACCTCATGCCCCTGTGCTAGTTTTTTGTTTTTATCTCAGGTGCCCAGGACAGTGCCTTTCACATTGTAATCACTTAATAAATGTTTACTGAATTTAACTGAGCATATAAGTAGGGAGATGTCCAGCAAGTAGTTATAGAGCTTTGCAGGTTTCAGATCTCTTTCCTTAAACAGCCATATTTAGAAAGAGCTCAAAAATAACTGAAATTTTACTCCTACCATTCATAGTTGATTGTGTGAAAGAAAGAAAAATGAACAGAATCATAGAATCAAATCATTTTTGACCTTGAAGGAACCTTAGAAGTCATCCAGTCCAAATCTCATTTTGTAGATGTAAACTGAGGCACAGGGAAAGTAATTTGACTGGGCTCACATAACTTATTAGTAGCAGAGTAAAACTAGAATGCCATTCTTTTGACTCTTAAGTCTGGTTCTCCTTCCCCTGCACCAGGCAGTAACCTGCCTTCTTAGAGGAAAACCTCCTTTAATAACTACATTTTTAAATGCAAGCAAATAGCAGAGTGGATTAGAATCCAAAACCCTACCACATGCTGCCTACAAGAAACACACATGAGGAAGTTGTAGGGTAAAAGTAAGAGGATGGAGCCAAATCTATTTGACATCAACTGATAAAAAGAAGGCAGGAGTTGTAATCATGATATGATCTGACAAAGCCAAAGTAAAAATAGATCTAGTTAAAAGAGATAGGGAAGGCAATTAACATCCTGATAAAAGGCAGTATAGACAATGGGGAAATATCAGTACTCAATATGTATGCACCAAATGGCGTAGAATCCAGATTTCTAAAGGAGAAACTTGTGGAGCTCAAGGATGAAATAGATAGAAAAACTATACTAGTGGGAGACCTTAACCTTCCTCTATCAGAACTAGATAAATCAAACCAAAAAAATAAATAAGAAAGAGGTAAGAGAAGTGAATGAAATCTTAGAAAAAAAAGAGTTAGTAGATATGTGGAGAAAAAATAAATAGGGACAAAAAGGAATTCACCTTCTTTTCAGCAGCACATGGTACATTCACAAATATTGACCATGTACTAGGGCATAAAAACATTGCAAACAAGTGCAAAAGAGCAGAAATAATAAATGCAACCTTCTCAGATTACAATGCAATGAAAATAATAATTAGTAAGGGTACATGGAGAGACAAATCAAAAATTAATTTGAAATTAAACAATACAATTCTCCAAAATCGGTTAAAGAACAAATCATAGAAACAATTAATAATTTCATTGAAGAAAATGACAATGATGAGACATCCTTTCAAAATCTATGGGATTCAGCCAAAGCAGTACTCAGGGGGAAATTTATATCCTTGAGTTCATATATTAACAAATTAGAGAGGGCAGAGGTCAATGAATTGGACATGTAATTAAAAAACTAGGAAATGAACAAACTAAAAATCCTCAGATGAAGACTAAATTAGAGATCCTAAAAATCAAAGGAGAAATTAATAAAATTGAAAGTCAAAGAGCTATTGGTTTAATAAATAAGACTAGAAGCTGGTACTTTGAAAAAACAAATAAAATAGACAAAGTACTGGTCAATCTAATTTTAAAAAGGTAAGGAGAAAACGAAATTGACAGGATCCAAGATGGTAAGGGAGACCTCACCTCTAATGAAGAGGAAATTAAGGCAATCATTAAAAATTATTATGCCCAATTATATGGCAATAAATATGGCAATCTAGGTGATATGCATGAATATTTACAAAAATATGAATTGCCTAGGATAACAGAGGAAGAAATAGACTACCTAAACAACCCGATATCAGAAAAAGAAATTGAACAAGCCATCAAAGAACTCCCTAAGAAAAAATCTCCAGGTCCAGATGGATTTACAAATGAGTTCTATCAAACATTCAAAGAACAACTGATCCCAATATTATATGCAATATTATATATATGTATATATATACAAAATAATATACAATATTAAATACAAATTATTTGACAGAATAAGCAAAGAAGGAGTTCTACCAAATTCCTTTTGTGACACAAATATGGTTCTGATTCCAAAGCCAGGCAGATCAAAAACAGAGAAAGAAAACTATAGACCAATCTCCTTAATAAATATAGATGCAAAAATCTTAAATAGGATACTAGCAAAAAGACTCCAGCAAGAGATCATGAGGGTTATTCACTATGACCAGGTAGGATTCATACCAGGAATGCAAGGATGGTTCAATATTAGGAAAACCATCCACATAATTGACCATATTAACAAGCAAACTGACAAAAATCAGATGATTATTTCAATAGATGCAGAAAAAGCCTTTGATAAAATACAACTCTCATTCCTATTGAAAACACTAGAAAGCATAGGAATAGAAGGGCCTTTCCTAAAAATAATAAACAGTATATATCTAAAACCATCAGCAAACATCATCTGCAATGGCGAAAACTAGAAGCCTTCCCAATAAGATCAGGAGTGAAACAAGGATGCCCATTATCACCTCTATTATTTGACATTGTACTAGAAACACTAGCAGTAGCAATTAGAGAAGAAAAAGAAATTGAAGGTATTAAAATAGGCAATGAGGAGACCAAGCTCTTTGCAGATGATATGATGGTCTACTTAAAGAATCCTAGAGAATCAACCAAAAAGCTAGTCGAAATAATCAACTTTAGCAAAGTCGCAGGACACAAATATCTCCAACCCATCTCAGCAGCAAGAATTAAAAAGAGAGATTCCATTTAAAATCACCCTAGACAATATAAAATACTTAGGAATCTATCTGCCGAGACAAACACAGAAACTATATGAACACAACTACAAAATACTCTCCACACAATTAAAACTAGATCTAAACAATTGGAAAAACATTGATTACTCATGGATATGATGAGCTAACAAAATAAAAATGACAATCCTACTCAAATTAATTTACTTACTTAGGGCCATACCCATTTAGCTACCAAAAAACTTTTTTACTGAATTAGAAAAAACCATAACAAAGTTCATTTGGAAGAACAAAAGATCAAGGATATCCAGGGAAATCATGAAAAAAAAATGAGAAGGAAGGAGTCCTTGCAGTCCCAGATCTCAAACTATACTATAAAGCAGTGGTCATCAAAACAATTTGGTACTGGCTAAGAGACAGAAAGGAGGATCAGTGGAATAGACTTGGGATAAATGACCTCAGTAAGACAGTCTATGATAAACCCAAAGACCCCAGATTTTGGGACCAAAATCCACTATTTGATAAAAAATGCTGGAAAAATTGGAAGACAGTATGGGAGAGATTAGGTTTGGATCAACATCATATACCCTATACCAAGATCTCAGAATGGGCGAATGACCTGAATATAAAGAAGGAAACTATAAGCAAATTAGATAAACACAGAATAGTATACATGTCAGATCTTTGGGAAAGGAAAGACTAAAACCAAGCAAGAGTTAGAAAAAAATCACAAAATGTAAAATCAATAATTTTGATTACATCAAATTAAAAAGGTTTTGTACAAACAAAATCAGAAGGGAAGCAACAAATTGGGAGAAAATCTTCATAACAAAAACCTCTGACAAAGGTCTAATTACTCAAATTTATAAAGAGCTAAACCAATGGTACAAAAATCAAGCCATTCTCCAATTGATAAATGAGCAAAGGACATGAATAGGCAATTTTCATTTGAAGAAATCAAAACTATTAACAAGCACATGAAAAAGTGTTCTTTTTCTCTTATAATCAGAGAGATGCAAATCAAAACAACTCTGAGGTATCACCTCACACCTAGCAGATTGGCTAACATGACAGCAAAGGAAAGTAATGAATGCTGGAGGGGATGTGGCAAAGTAGGGACACTAATTCATTGCTGGTGGAGTTGTGAATTGATCTAACCATTCTGGAGGGCAATTTGGAACTATGCCCAAAGGGCGCTAAAAGACTGGCTGTCCTTTGATCCATCCATAGCACTGCTGGGTTTATACCTCAAAGAGATAATAAGAAAAAAGACTTGTACAAGAATATTCATAGCTGCGCTCTTTGTGGTGGCCAAAAATTGGAAAATGAGGGGATGCCCTTCAATTGGGGAATGGATGAACAAATTGTGGTATATGTTGGTGATGGAATACTGTTGCGCTCAAAGGAATAATAAACTGGAGGAATTCCATGGGAACTGGAATGACCTCCAGCAATTGATGCAGAGTGAGAGGAGCAGAACCAGGAGAACATTGTACACAGAGACTGATACATTGTGGCACAATTGAATGTAAAGGACTTCTCCATTAGTGGCAATGCAGTAATCCTGAACAACTTGGAGGGATCTATGAGAAAAAACACTATCCACATTCAGAGGAAAAACTGTGGGAGTAGGAACACGGAAGAAAAACAACTGCTTGAATACATGGGTCGAGGGGACATGGCTGGGGATGTAGACTCTAAATGAACAACCTAGTACAAACAGCAACAACATGGAAATGGTTTTTGATCAAGGACACAAGTAATACCCAATGAAATTGCGCTTCTGCTACAAGAAGGGTGGGGGGAGGGGCGGGAGGGAAATAATATGGTTCTTGTAACCAAGGAATAATGTTTTAAATTGACTAAATAAATTAATTTAAATTTTAAAAATAATGATTACATTTTTGTTCCTCAGCTCCTTTTCCCAATTTTAAGTGAATGCACATCTATATCATTAAGTGCTTTATCCTTTAGTTATTTGATAGTGTTGTGGGCTGTCTTATTTGTTGGTAACATAAAGGATATTTAATCAAGGAAATGTAATGATCAGGAAAGGAAATTAATTGGTTATGTGGTAAGAATGAGAAATAACAGAAAGTTAACCCAGATCACTAATTGGTACTTGCAAAATGTATAAAGACCCAAAGGAAGACTTCTGTAATGTTGGGAGGGGTCCCCAGAATTATCCAGAGTGAAAACGCAGAAATAAGATGCAATGTGCACAAATGGAAGGAATACCTAAATGAGTGAAGTCATAAATTATAATCAAGCTATTGAAGCAATTGTATGAACATTCAGAACTACTGTCAAGCATCTAAAAATAATCTGTCTTTCATGGGTAGTCCCAAAGAATTGCTATACGTGGCATAGCATTTTTATAAAATCACTTTTCTATTAAGATTCTTTAAAACATGTTTTATTAGGAATGCTTCAGAAGGAGTAATGAATAAAGGTCAGTTACTTTATGTACCTAACTCCTGTTAGACTTAAGGACTTAATAGTTTTCAAAGTTTTTAACTCAAAACAGCCCCAACCGAAGGTTTTGTATATACAAAATTAATTGAAAAACTAGCAATGAGGACATTAATTCAAAAACATTTCTTTGTTTATATAACTGTTTGGTTTTTATTTTTCAGGAAACCCTGTGTCAGCTGTGGTCACCTGCAATCTCTTTGTTGTCCCAGCACTGAGGAAAATGCAGGGGATCCTGGATCCTCGACCGACAATTATCAAAGCCAGGGTAATGTTCTCTAGATGTAGCAAACAAAAAATAACTAAACTCTAAGGATCCATTTTTTGCAACTGTCTATAATTACCTGGAGTTTTTGCCAACAAGGGGGGGAAATGTACATTTGAAGAAGGCCACTCTCCTCTGTTCTCCTTTCACATTCTCTCTGAAGTCATTCTTGGCTGGAGGAGAGAATAATCTTCACATAATTGAAAGCCTACAAAGAAAATCTGAGAAATAAAAATTAAGAATGGATGTCAAGGAAGCATACTACAAAGCCAAGAAAATGTCCAGTGCCTGGCAGGCACTACTCTGACCTCAAGCGGGCATAAGTTTTGAGGTCTAAATGCCTAGTATGTAGCCATATTTAGATAGATGTGTGCTCTCACACATCTACCTCAACCTTATTTCAGTGATTCTACTATGAGTAAGGCATGCTGCAAAGTACTGGGGATACAGAGATGAATAACCCATGGTTTCTTTTTTTTTCATGGTATATAAAAATCTTTTTTATTCCAAAAGATCTTTATTATCAGTTTGGTTTTGTGTACTCTCTTGATTCTTGTTTCCTATACAGCCTTTTTCATCACAAAATATGGCATGGCATGAGATCCATGTTGGTTCCTCAGTGAAAGCTTCTATAACTTGTTAGTTCTTTAACCCAGGAAAAAAAAAGGATCAGAGAACAGGGACTTTGGAATGGTTGTACTGTTTGTTCCCCAAGGCTTAAAAACTCTAAGTATTTAGCTAAGAATTAATTTCTCTCCACTTTGACATAAAATAGTTATATAGCCTTGGACAAATCACTTAGCCTTTCTAAGTCTTCTAAATCTTCCTTTCTAAAACAAAGTGGTTGGGGTAAATGTTCGCTAAAGCTCTGTACCAGTTCTCACATTCTCTAGTTTTGTAGTTGATATGATTGTTCCCTAAGCCATAACTAAGGTGCTCATAGAAGGGGAAATGGGAACACATTTCCTTGATAAGTCATAGTTTCTGCTGTCAACGAGCTGCCAAACAACAGATAATAAAAAATGTAGGAGAAAAGACTGATGACAAATAAGGAAAGATGTCCATAAAGGATTTTAAAGTATGAACACTAACAATGGGAAATAATACTCAAAGTTATTTGAAATAAGTTTAATTTTCCCTTTCCTTTAAATACCAAAGGAATATGAAAAAAATTTTTGATTATGTCCATACATTTTCCTTGCACTTTTTTGGGGGAAAAGAAGCTCAAAGAGTACCTAATCCAACCCATACCTAACTAAGCAGGAGTCCTGTCTAATATACCCTTGAAAATGGTTTTCTGGCCTCTGCTGGACCATATCCACTAATGGAAGAAATCCCTTTAATTTTATGCTTTATTGTGTCTTCATTTATTTGGGTAAATATTCCCACATTACATCAGTAACGTGTTTGATATGTTTGCTGCACAACAGCAATAACAGAGAAGTCTACCTGTTCCCTTCTCATAATGAGGATGACCTTAATGGATATGTAGATTGTGCTTATAAGCATGTTACATAGATGGGGAAGTTGGGATACAGTCCTGAAATCTGCCATCTTTTTTTTTTTAACCCTTACCTTCTGTCTCATCCTTTATCACATGGTCAAGTGACTTGCCCAGGGTCACCCAGCTAGGAAGTGTCTGAGGTCAGATTTGAACCTAGGACCTCCCATCTACCCAGATGCCCCCCCCCCCCCATCTTTTTTTCTTGATGATGATAAAGTCTGAGATGTGTTTGGTATCTCTCCCTTCTTCAAATAACAAGAGTTGGTGTATTGGAAAATACTCAGACCCAGGGTTCATAACCAACCACTGGCTATCTGGCAAGTCTCTGCCTCCAAGTATTTTATGAACATCTAAATGTTATGTAATATTAAGGAAGAGAAAGAATTGTTTAGGGTTCCATAAGATATTTAGCCAGGACTAACAAGATGAAATTTAAGAATTCTCTGGCTTTGGAAATCTTATAAAATTGAAAAGTGAAGGGTAGACTAGTTAGTGTGTAGAAAGGACTTTTTCTCTTTTAAGCCAGATTTACCATCTCAGTACATTTCACACATTCAGTGTGGAAATCCAACAAGGAGTTCAATAAATTTGTACTAAATTTAAGAAATAAGAAAGCCTGTTGGTGACAAGAGAATACTAAGCAGTATTCTCTGGCACTAGCAAAGCCCAAAGAATCCTTTTGTGCTTTGCTTATGTTAATACCTATAATCTCTCTTTTTTGAGACTGACATTTGTAGCTGAATTCTGTTATGCAAAGCTGCCTGGGTAGGCTCCTTAAATCAGATTGATGGTCTATACGTTGTTTCCATAATGCTTCCAATTTCCTGTCTGCTAATGGGAATGCAAAACTTGGTCCAAGAATCCATCAAATTCCCATCTCCCACAGAGCCATATCACTCTGTCTGCCAGCAAGCCTCATCAGCTTGGACATTTGCATCTTAAACACTGTCCCATACTAGGTTTAAGAAGCACTTTTAACCACTGCAGTCATCCCAACAGCAAAGTCATATCCTCAGCATTCCGTTATTTCACTTTGCTTTAAAAAGTGTGACTCCTCCAAGGTCAGCTTTCTTAATGAGCAGAATGCCAAGAACTAACAAAAGCCAGTGGAATGCTGGCATTCCATTGCAGCTGGGCCTCTTTCTCCTTTCTCAGCTCTCCCTGACCTGCTTTGGGGGAAGGCTGGGCGCCATGTCCAGGCACCGGACTCCGCTCAGCCACAGGGGCGAACGACGAGCTACAGCTTTTACTTTTTGGCCAGAGCAGGTTTTGTTAAAAAGTCAACCATTCAGTGCTGCGGCATTTTACATTCACTTTTCCTGTTTAGTTGGGGTTAGAATTGAAGAAGCATTTCCCTCCATTCTTTAAGGAAAAACAGCTTTTTCATTGCAAGTGTATGCAAGTCTATGTATACACCGTAGGGTGGGATAGGTACTGGACAGGGACTGAGCCTACAATTCCATGAATATAGGAACTCTACTTTCTGCCCAAGCATGTCAGCAGCCTCCGTACGATTCTAACCTTGGAGAGTTGCCTGAAGGAGGGGACGGCAAGGTGTCCTGCCCCGGTCCCCGAGTGAGCCTTGAACCCCGCTCTTCCTAGCTCCAAGGCCAGCTTTCTATCCACTGGCCTGGGACACAGGGGCTGGCTATACACAGAGGGGATTAAAAGGGGTTAAGGAGAGTGTGACGGGGAAGAGCCTCCCAGAGGAGTTGGTTCTCAAGCAGAGTTTTGAAGGGAACTTAAAAGGAACCTGGGATTCGGTGAGGCAGAGGTGAGAAGAGAGTGCACAGCCAGCCTGGGGGAAGGCATGGACATGGGAAGGTAAGTTTTCTTTGTAAAAAGGAATCAGGTCTGCCGCTCCCTGCTAGAATCTCTTTCCTTATTATTCTTCCAGAGTACACAAGGCTCTACACTCTATAAACATTGAACAAATACTTTCTGACTGATGTAAGCAGGGAAGTAGAACATTTCAATAAAATGACTAGCAATCTGTGCCTTGAGCTTTCCCACAAACTCATGATTATAAATTCAGTGTCATTCTAGTATGTGAGAAGTTCAGCCTTTACTGAGGTCCTACTAGATACAAAGCAATAATGCTGTCGAACAATTCTATTAAATGCCATATAGGCCTGGAGACAAGACCACCTGGGTCCCAATGTGGCCTGAGAGATTGCCTAGCCGGTGATCCTGGGCAAGTCCCTCAACCCTGATCTCCCTGGCCTCGCTGCTCTTCTGTCCAAGAATTGACACTAAGGCAGAAAGTAGGGTTTTTCTCTACAAGGAGAAATTTGGAAAGGCAGACATGCCATAGTCAGGTGGAATAAGGGATTACTAAGGTGGTTTTGGAAAATGGATATGTTCTTAGAGAGCAAAAACATTTGAAAAAAGAATGGCCAATATGTTTCAGGGTTTCCTCATTAAGTCTGAGGCAGATGCTTCAGAGGGACTACTGTGGAAGGACTGGCAGTAAAGACAATGTTGTCATTGTTGTTGACTGTTGAAAACACCCCAAGAGGTAGAGCAGTAAATCTCTTCTGCGATCACTGTCTGCCAAACCCAAGACGGCTTTTATTCCCAATGTAGACAGTCAAATGACAAGCTTCTAGACTGGAAAGGATCTTTCCAACCCCCCAAGCCCCCATTTTTGAGACAGATCCAGAGCATAGAAAGGGCCTCCCCAAGTCATATGGAGGCAAATCCAGGGTTCAAACCTAGTTTTCCTGATGGATTGCAAAGACTAGCACACTCTAGCACAACTGTCCCATCAATGTTGAGACCACACTATATAAGGTTCTCTAGATGGACATTTACCTGGAAAATAGATTTAAGAATATCCTCCCTTTTCTATTCTCCTCTCTAAATGCCCTTAAAAATAATAGCTAACATTTACATAGCACTTACTATGTGCCAATAGTATACTAAGTACTTTATAATTATTATCTGATTTGTTCTTCACAACAGCTCTGAGAGATGGGTGTTATTATTCCCATTTTATAGATGAAGAAACTGAGACAGACAGAAGTTAAGTGGCTTGCCCAGGGTCACACAACTTCCTTGCAATTTTATTGCAAGCTAGTAAATGTCTGAGACCAGATTTGAACTCCATTCTTCCTGCCTCCAAACCAGTACCCTGTCTACTGCACCACTTAGGTGCCTCTAGGCTTTTACTTATGAGGTACTTCAGAAAATACTGTGAAGGGACAGCTGAGTAGTTCAGTGGATAGAGACACAGATCTAGAGAGGGAGGAGGTTCTAGGTTCAAATCTTGCCTCAGACACTTCCTCTCTGGGTGACCCTGGGCAAGTTATTTAACCCACATTACTGCTCTTCAGCCTTGGAACCAATACACAGAATTGATTCAAAGACAGAAAGTAAAGGTTAAAAAAAATACTGTGAGTAAAAGCAATCCATAAAGGTCAACTTAAAAACATCACATTGAATTTGCTTGCTCTATTTTTTCACCAGAAAGGCTGTATTATTATATAAAATAACATTATATTTCTTTATATTATTCTCAGAAATGCAGAGAAACTGACAGAGAACACACTTCCTTAAGCTATACTATTATGATTATGATTTTTATTATAGAAAAATATGATTACTAAAATGCACATACATTTCATTGAAATATATACCCTATGGTTTATGGTTCATTAATAAAAATGCTATTAGATTTTATTTTTTTCTGCTCAAACTTAACTGACATAATAGTTTCAAAGCATTTCTTATTTTAAAGTTAATTGTATTAATGCCCTTTGTCTTAATATAAGAGCCACTTCTGGATAGAATGTTCCTCCGCTGTTCTCTCAACAGAGGAAAACCCTTAAGCAGCATGAGACAGTGAAGAGGATCATAAATTCAGAGTTAAAAGAGAATTTGGAGGCCGTGGGGAAACTGAGACCCGAAAAAGTCATGTGCCTTGCCCAAAGTCACAGAGGTAGTGAGAGAGGCAGGATTTATTTATTTTAAAACTCTTACTTTCTGTCTTAGTATCAGTTCTAAGACAGAAGAGTAGCCAGGGCAAGGCAGTAGGGATTAAGTGACTCACCTAGGATCACACATCTAGGAAGTATCTGAGGCTAAATTTGTACCCAGGTCCTCCTGACTCCAGGCCTGGCTTCCTATCCACTGAGCTACATAGCTGTTCCTAAGAGGCAGGATTTAGACCCTCTGACTCTGCTGAAAGCTAAATATGGAGTCCAGGCACTGAGGATTAACTTGGCTTTGCCATAGAAAGCTACTGTTTCCTCTCCAGTGAGCCAGAGTCTCTCCCAGATCTCTGACCTATGATCTCATCTGACCATTTATACAATATTCTACACCTGGATTCCGGGGGAGGAACACTCCTTCCCCCTTAGCTTCTAGGGCTGAGATTCCTCCTCCCTTCTGGGGGACCAAGATTAGTCATCCCAGCCCCCTGGTGGTTGGGCTTCACTTTAGTGTTCTTTTTATTTTGATAATTGTAGTCATCGTGTGCCGTTCTGCCAGTTACCCAGAGCATTTCAAAAGACCAAGGGAACAATTCAAAATCTATACATGCAAGAAGAGCCATCATATAGGAGGCTGAAAGAGTGAGAAATTCAAGTCCGAGATCAGAACATTTTTTAGTTGAATTAGTAAAAAAATTAGAAAAGGGAAATAAAATTTTTCAAGGTCTTTTAACTATCAGATTTATGAACGTTAATAAATGCCATTGCAGCCCATCATTGCTGATCTGTTTAACTGTGGTCATACTTTTGTAAACTACTGGGGGGGGGGGGGATGCCACTAGAATTCTCTCCATCTGAGTGACTCTAATTAATTAATTCAACATATTTTAGTGTTAAGGAGACTACCAGATGAGTGGGTTTGTGCCAAAGATGAAGCAAGTTGAAGATAAAATTTACTCTGTTTAATGTGCACATTTTGTTTCTTGTTTTTTGTTGGGGGGGGGGGGTGTAAGGAATGGTAGGCTGGAAACCTTTAGAGCCCTATCAGGCTTTTGAAATCTGTGTAATTTGTTCTCAGATGCAGTGTACTGATTTGGTATTTGCTTATTTATATACATATTTTCTTCCCCCTGGAGCATGTGAAGGGACACTCATTTTGTCTTTGTTTCCCTAGAACAGTGCTTGGAACTTAATAACTGTTTGCTGATGGGCTGAAGCAGATTGGTTTCAGGGCCCTGGCAGGCAGCACTTTAGAGTGCCCTTATCTCCTCAGTCCAAGAGGCTCAGGAGCCAGTCTGGGTTTAGACTTAGGACAAAGCTCTCCACGTGAAACCAAGGGGAGCTTCCTAGTTAGTTCTCAGTCAAGATTCAACTGAACTCTTTCCTAGGGATTGAAGGAAACAGTTACCCATTGGCATTGGATGGAGCTATGTGGAGGTAAAAGAATGATCCCATAAACATTTCCTGGCAGGAGAGACAGCAAATACCTATTTTTTTGAAGTGGTTAGTTTTTTGATACTTCTGATTTTTTTATAAATAAGGCTCAATACATTCTTACCTTCATAGTAATATTCAGATTTCCTAAAAACTGTATTGATTTTTAGCTCTTAAATAAGAAAAGTATGTATAGTCACAATATTGTTTATGTGATTGGGTCTTCATTTTAAATTTCATGCAAATAACTATTGTCTTTCGCTGTCAACCCAGGTCTTAAAACAAAGCTTGAAGGGGGCCACCTTAAAGAGTTTCTGCTCTGGCCTCATTTCGTACATGAGAAAACTAAGGCACAAAAAGGCCAAGTAATTTGCACAAGTTCATACCAGAATGTGGCAGATGTAGGAATGGATCCCATGTCTCCTGACTCCCAACAGAGTATTCTGAAGGCTACAAAAAGAAATCAAAGATCTCTACCCCAAGGAAGATATCAATGTGATTAGAACATGAAATAACCTAGTTACATTAAACTCTAATGATATTAGACTGAGAGGATAAGCCCTAAATCAATATATAAGAAAAAAATGATTTAAACTTGAGTTCCCTGAGTCACATGAGGAGCAGAGAGCAAATGAGTAATCAAATGGGTGAGATTTAATGAGAAAAGCCTTCTCAGAGGAAATATATTTCAAGCCAGGTTCTAAAGAAGATGAAGAGCTTGGATTAAGAAAGGAAGGAATGGTGTTTCTAAGAGCACAGTCTATGGGTGGAAGATAGACCTCTTTGTTGTAATCAGATTTCCATTTTGTCAAAAATGTACATAATCATGATCTCTTCTGGTTGCAGTAAGCTGAAGATACATAAAAGGTTTTTCTGAGGACAGTATTAGTTCCCATACACTGGAACAAGCTGTATTCATTCTGACATTGAACTCAATCTTCTATGAGCTGTGGGATATAATTGTGTGTTATTCAACTTAGTCAGAGAATACCCTTCAGGCATCTACCTTGTTTCTTGTACCTGTTCTCTCTTTAACTTATCAGATTTATCACTAAGGGTAAATTAAAAGCCAAACATAAAAGGAATAGTAGTTAAATCTGATTGACTTAAAGCCAGATTAGTCAGTCTATGATATATAATGTGGGTGTGCTGTTTTTGCTCTTAATAACCAAAGAATTTCTTTGTCCTTTTCCATTCTGTGGAAAGGAGTCACCAAGAAGAATTTTTTCATAATGTCGATGTTCTGGTTAATCCAGATTGTCATAACCCTTTGAAAAGATTATATTTATCATCTATCATGACGACTCTTCCTTCACATATATTTTTATGTCTATATGATGTCATATCCATCTATGCATACATGTCTGTGTGAATATATATGCATATATTTTATATTTCTTAGTATTAGAACACTAATGAGAAACTCTGAAGAGACAAGGGCAAATGTACTGTATCTTCATGCTGAGATTTATTTGTTTTTTCTCCTATTCAAATATATTTAAATTCTTGGAGAGGATTTCTGTATTTACTACCTCACAAGCTGCTTCGTATTCTGCCTGATCTGTGCTAGGTATTTTAAAAATCACTATAATTCGGCAGGCTTATAAACAGCCTTTTCTACTCCACTTAGCCTCTTACCAATCAGGCATCAGAGTTTCCAGGCCTTCCTTCCTCCTCATTCCACCAAAGGGGCCCTGACCTTCCCCGGTCATTAGTAGGGGTAGTGATAAGTGAGAGCAGCCCAGACCTATTGCATTTGTCACATCCACCACAGCCCGGTAACACCCCCAACCACATCAGAGTTTGAAAGAAATATCATCCAGTATGCTGGTCTGAACCAATCAAAACCAAGGAGAGGAAAACAACAGGTTTGTTTCTTTTACCCTTTGTCTCCACAGTTATCATGTGATGTGAAGCTGGATCCTCGCCCAGAATACCATCGGTGTATCCTGACTTGGCATCACCAAGAACCACTGCCTTGGGCTCAGAGTACAGGTTAGTCATCCCCGAGTCCAAGAATGCTTTCCTGCCTGGTCTATGTGTGTGATTACTTAGCACTTTGTATTGACCTAATTAGGTTCAGATGATTGGAAATTTTCCTTTTGAAAGTTTGAGTATTTCTGCAGGTTTGGGCATTCTGACATTATAACAGGCAAGAGTTAAAAATTAAGACATAGCTCCTTTCATTTTGTTTAGCTAGGATATCTGAATTGCAAATGTGGAATTGTGGAACACCTTTTATAAGCCAATTAGGAACATAAGAGGGAAAGAGGAAGAGGTAGATCCTGCAATGCACAAAGCTCAGGTGGGGTGAAGTGTCCTAGAACATTGACCTAAAGGGATGATCTGGGTCCAATTGAGGATATAACAGGATCTTGTACAGAAGCCTCACTCTACCATGTTTCCTCCAGTCCAAAATGTTGGTACCAAAGAGTAGCAGTCATGTGACCTGCCAAGGATCATTCCTTTTCCTCTGGACAGCTCCATTATAACTAGTTTTTTGTTTATATGAAAAACTGATCAATAGAGACACATCTTCAACTGTATTGCAAGTGAATTTACATAAATCACTTTTAAGCAAAATTTGAAAAAAATAAAATCTTAACAAAGAAATTAAAAGCAACTGCAGAGTCTGTAAGTGGGGACATCCACGTATTTGTCATCATATAACTAAAGGTGCTTTTGGTTTCTAAAGCAATGTCACAATTTTCTGTTGCATTAAGTCTCCTCCATTCCAACTCTCTGACTCCAAAATTCTTGGTCTCATATTACTCCAGAGTATGGAAAAAGACTTTACAAATTTCTCATTTTCTGTCATATCAATGGGTAACCCGAGTATTGTGGCATTTTGTGAAATGGCATGAAGTATAGCCGATTAAAGCTATAAATGCTAGCTTGCTAAATTTGACTTCAAAATCATTCCTAAGAGTCACACAAAGAAGAAGATGATCTCGTAAAGTAAAATTTGATTATAAAAACAGTTATGGTCATATCGTTCCCTTGCTCTAGAAGCTTCAGTGGCTGTACCATGACTCCAGGATCAAATACAAACTCTTCTGTTGTTGAAAGTCCTACCTAGGAGCAGCTAGTTGGCTCAGTGGATAGTGAACAAGGTGTGGATTCATGAGGATCTGGATTCAAATCTGACCTCAGGTGCTCCCTAATTGTGTGACCCTGGGCACGTTAATCCCAGTTGCCCAGCCCTTACCCTCTCTTCTGTCTTGGAACTAATACTTGTATAGATTTAAAAACAGAAGATAAGAACTTAAAAAAAAAAAGTCCTTCCTAATCTGAGTCTAAACTACCTTTTCAGCCTTTCTAGATATTACTTCCCTTCACCTACCTTTCACTTCAGCCAACCTGCCCTCCTCATTTCGCCTCACACACCATTTTTTGTCACTGTGTCTTCGCCCAGACTTCCCTCCCTACAAGATGCTGGAGAGATAACATGAGGTGGCCTGAGGATGGTAGATAGTGTTAACAACTATGAATCAGAAAAGACTTCCTAAATGGTGCCTGAGCTGAGCTTAGAAGAGAAAGATCTTTAAATGCAAAGATGAGGATTTGCATTCTCAGCATGGAGAGAAATTTATTCTCATAAGTAGAAGCAGGAAATGAGATGTCAGATTCAGAGAACAAAAATTATTCCCATTTGGCTAGAAAATAGAGTGTGTGAAGGAGAAGTAATATGAAATAAAGGTGGAAGGACAGGTTGAAGTGACTGTGGAGGATGTTTAAATCTTGCCAAACTGAAGAGTCTGCATTTTAATCTAGAAAAAATAGGGAGCCAAAGTTTTTTGTTCAGAGAATGACAGCAGACCAATACTTTAGGAATACATCGTTTAATAGTTAGGATGGTATAGTGAAGTGAGAGACCAATTAGAAGAATAGAAGAATAGTTAAGAAGTGATCATCTGAATTAGGATGGTAGTAATTCAAGTAGAGTGAAAGAGAAGGAAAATATGTAGAGACTAAACTAACAAGACTTGACAGTTTATTGGATGTGGGAGTGGGACTGAGGTAGGAGAGAGGCAGAGAGAAGAGTCAAGGATACCACCAAGGCTCTATACCCACTCTGAAGAAGAGGTATGTTTAAGGGATAAGATTATTGGTGGCATTTGGGATATGTTGGGTTTGAGGTGATGATAGCACAGCAAGGTGGAGATGTCCAACAGAACAGTTGATTATCCAGGAGAAAGATTAGGGATAGATTCATAGATTAGAGTTATCTATGTTGATAATTAGAATGAACTCTTTGGTCATCAGGGATATCTTCCAAGGAGAGATTGTAGAATAAGAAGCAAAGGAAGCCTAAAACAGATATGGGGGAATACCTACATTTAGGGGACAGGAGATGAATGATGATGAGAAAGAAGACATTATCACACAGATAAGAGAACCAACAGAAATGAAAGGCAATAGAGGGTACCCCAGAGGTGTGGGTGATTATCAGTCTCTAAAGCATCAAAGAGATGGAGGACAAGACCTCAAAAAAAGTGAATAGAAAAGATTGAAGTAATGATCAAATGTACAAATTCCTCAGGAAGAAAGGAGGAAATGAAATCAAGGGTGCATAATGAGAGTGGTTGTCCTAGACAAGAAAAAGGGTCTCCTTTCTCAAAACCTGGAAAAAAGGAGAGATCAGATGTATAGTTCTTTTAAGGTATGGAGTGGGAAAATGAAGAAACTGACTATATATAAATGGCTTTCATTTTCTCAGACAATTAAGAGGCAGGGTCTTCTGAGAGAGGGATACTTGAGGAGAGAAAAATCAATCAGGGAAGAACAAAAGGGTGCAGTGCTGCAAAAAGCCCACGACTTTATAATGGTCACAACTGAATAGCTTCCTTCAATAGATTTTTGTAGATTGGTATTAAGAAGAGAGAAGGTAGATGGTGGCATTGACTCATAGTTCAGGACTAGCAGCACATGACTGGTGATAGGACAAAGAATTCAAGAGTAGCAGACAACATATAATTGAACTGATCATTTATAGGGTCAAGATTATGAAGGAGGAAAGGTGTCACGTAGGCCATGGAAGTTGAGGACACTGAAGACCTGGGAGACCAACTTGTTCACGAGAGTATCATGGCCCTAAGTAAGGGGGCAGAGGTTGGGAAAGAGAAGAAAACTATAAACCAGTTATCAAATGAACTCCTGGAAGAAAGTAGAAGAGTGGCCTGTAGGCCACCAGATTATAGCAAAAGGAATCCAGGCCAAGTGATATAGATGGATGGAGTGAACCTTAAAAGTACAAAAGTTGCAGACCAGTGGTAGTGTTCCAGAAGTAGCAGAGGAAAGGGAGTATCCTTCCCCTTCTTTTTGGCCCAGTTTTTTGTGTTATGATTGCTGTTATTATTTATTGTTGGGGAATAGGAAGTAATGTCTTCTGAAGAAACCCAGATTTTTGTAAGCACCAAGAAATTGAAAGATGAGAGAACTAGAAGCCCAGATGGCACCAGGGAAAAAAAAGAAGGCAAAGGGTACAACTAGGTCATACAGTGGATAGAGAGCCAGGCTCAGAGACAGGAGGTCCTGATTTAAAATCTGGTCTCATACATTTCCTAGCTATTTGACCCTGGGCAAGCCATTGAGTCACCATTTTTTTTTGCCTTGGAACCGATACTTAGTATTGATTCTAAGACAGAAGGTAAAGGTTTTTAAAAAGGGAAAGGAAGGAAGGAAGGAAGGAAGGAAGGAAGGAAGGAAGGAAGGAAGGAAGGAAGGAAGGAAGGAAGGAAGGAAGGAAGGAAGGAAGGGAGGAAGGGAGGGAGCAAGGAAGGGAGCAGAGGAGCAAAGGAACTAAGGTAGGGTAAGGCCAAGCTAAATGGGATGATGGCTCTGGCAGAGTTAGATGGAGAAAGATTTTTGCCTCAGCTGGTAGGGATTTAGGGAAGCTGTAGAGTGGAACAGGACAAGAAACAGTGAATCAGAACCCCTTCTCTGGGGTGGGCGTGAGGGCCTACTTGAAGAGGGTATGGGGTACGGGGAGTAGGGAAGATGAAGAGACAAGATTTTGAATTGCATTTCACCAGGTTTCAGACTTGAGCAAATCACAGAGAAAAGTCTCTTGGAGTAATGTGAGACCTGGTTTTAAATCCTGCTTTTGGCACTAGCTGTATAACCAAGACAAGTCACTTAACCTCTCTGAGCCTCAGTTTCCTCAACTGTAAGTCCCGCCTTATAGACTCATTATTGTGAGGGTCAAATTAGATGATGAGTTTTATAACCTTAAAATACCACTTAAAAGTCAGCTCTTTTTCATTTTTTTTAGTTGGGGAGGTAGCCTCTGTGATCCTTACAGCCCCATTTAGCTCTAACATTCCATGCTGTAGGAAATTGGAGCCTCTCTTTTCTGTATTCCTTGCATTTTTGTTCATATGTTTTCATTTTGGAAAAAAATGCCTCGACAACAATAGATACTGTTTGCTAACAAGGACCTCTGTCTTGCAGGGAATCAGATGAGTAGTCGTCTGATGAGTATGCGCAGTGCCAATGGACTGTTGATGCTACCTCCAAAAACTGAGCAGTATGTGGAACTTCACAAGGGCGAGGTGGTGGATGTCATGGTCATTGGAAGGCTATGATGACCACCAGCGAGAGCAAAGCTTTGATGCATGTCTACATATCATTGACTGTATCCTGTAATATGCAACGGCACAGCTAGTTTTTTCTGATTTGGATAAAAGTTGATCAGTATAGTCATCACCTTGACCTATATTTCAAATGAATTTAATTAAATACCTTTTAAAAAAAAACACCTAAAAAGAAAATCTTAACAAAGAAATTTCTTCTGATTATATCAAAGCAACTTTTTCCTTTCTTGCAATTGCTTTGTGTGTTCAATGCTAGGTCTGATAGCGGTAGCTTTTAGTAGACAGCAGTAGGTGCCTGCAAAACTTGTGTTTTCTCATCTTTAAAATACAACTACTTATGCTCTTTAAACAAGGCTGTCTGCTTATTTATACTAGCTTAGGAAACACTTGGATTTCCCTTCTTAGTATGCTTCATAACCACTTCACAGAGAGCTTTGGCTTGTTCTTTCTCTTGTATCTCGTGTTTATGTGCACAGTGCCAAAAGAAGACTGACTGTGTGGGGATCTCGCTCTACCTTGGGGTGCGCCACCACCCCCTTTGCAGCAGGGTCCAGGGGTATCTTACATCCCTGCAGCCACCCGGCACAGTCCTCTTGGGCAGTAACTGAATACCTTTTATTTGAACAAACAGAAAAAAAAATGCTTCCTTAAGTGCTGACAGCCTTTTTAACCAATACATTTAAAAATGTACATAACTTAAAAAAAATTAAAAGAATCAAAGACTGATCTTGTACAGATATTAGTGTTACCAGCATTCATGTGGAAATTAAATGAGCAGAGAAATAAGAAACCTAATGTTGAACAATTCTGTACCATAACATTTTCTGTAATGATATTAAAACTTAATGAATAAAAAAAAATCCTTGATCATTATTTAAAATTTCCTTGTGTCAGCCTCATTATTTGAAAAGGAAAAGGCTGGCTTGCCTCTCAAGTAGTATGTACGGCAAGACTGAAAGGAAGGTGGAAGATGCCTGGCAAGATAAGTTGGAGAACCAGAGACTTTCACTTCATAAATGTTTGCGTCAGATAATTATTGAACTTAGCATTTTGTCATAGTAGTTTCAACACTTTGGAGAAGAAGGCTTAGTTGTACAGAAAGGAGAGAAGATTACATTTGGCTGATCTGATGTTTCAAGGCTCAGAACAAGTGACTACGATGCTCACCTAAGGAAATGTCGAGCAAAGATCTGAAACTGGAAAGAAGCATTATAATTTGTTAACTTAGAAGAGAACAAGATAATACAAACTGAAATTCAGAAACCTGTAGTTCTTTAGAAGAACAGACCATGAGGAGTAAGAAAAAGTATCTTTTTAATAGTTTTAAGATAAAAGCAGCCAAGATATTCTACTAACTGAAGGATTCAACAGGATTCAACAATACCATATCCCTGGTGAAGGCCTTAGAGGAAAAAACAAACAAACAATATGCATTAGTTGATTTGGCTGAGAGAGTTTACCAAATGGAAGGGAGGATATATTTAGAAACAAAAACTCTCAAAACATAGTTTTAATTTTAAAAGTAGCAAAAGCAAAATGAGTTCATTTTTAAAAATCAAAATGATTGAAAAGCAAGAGTTAAAGGGAGCAGCTAGATGTCACTGTAAATCTAGCACCAGGCCTGGAGTTGGGAGGGACCTGTGTTCAAATTTGACCTCAAAACTAACTAGCTATGTGACCCTGGGCAAGTCACTTAACTCCATTTGCCTAGTCCTTGCTTTTTTATCTTAGAGTTGTTATAAAAACAGAAAATAAGGATTTAAAAAAATGTTTTTAAGAGTTAAGCAGTTAAGGAGAACAAATAGACTTTGTATAAATAAGGAAGAGAAGAAGAAAGGGGCATAAACATTTATATGGCACCTATGTTCTAGACAATGTGCTAAATAAATGCTTTTACAAATATTATCTCACTAGACCATCACAACAATCCTACAAAGTAAATGCTATCATTAGCCCTGTTTGCAGTTAAGGAAAGTGGGGCAGAGGTTTGCCCAGGGTTACACAGCTAGGAATTGTCTGAGGTCAGACTTGAATATAGAATTTCCATACTTCAGGGCCAGCTCTCTATCCACTGAAAGAAATTACAGAAATGAGACAGTAGTAAATGAGGAAGCAACTAATAAATTTTTATCATAGATAATAATAAATTTAATAAATTAAGTCATTTTAGACAATAGATCATTTAAATAAAAAAAAGATTACATAGAGAATACATAACTACAAATGAATCCTAGGATAAAATGGAACAGAACTATTAATCATCTGGGTAAAATCAGTCAAGAAATGTTTATTTGCCAGGTGACAATGATACAAAGACAAAAACCAAACCCCTGTCCTCAAGAAGCTAACTGTGGAAAGGCTCCATGTAAAAAGCAGCATTTAAGATGGGCTTCAAAAGGGGCGGCTAGAGAGCTTTCTTTGTGGTGGCAAAGAATTGGAAGTTATGGGGAGGTCCATCCATCGGGGAATGGCTGAACAAACTGTGGTACACGTTGGTGATGAAATACTGTTGTGTTATGAGAAATGATAAGCAGAATTTCAGAAAAAGCTGGAAAGATCTGCAGGAACTGATGCAGAGTGAAATAACAGAACTAGGAGAACATTGTATAGAGTAACAGCAATATTGGACAATAATCAACTGTGAAAACTTCGCGGCTCTCAGCAATGCAGTGATCTGGGACAATCCTGAAAGACTTATGACGAGAGTGCTGTCCACCTCCAGAGAAAGAACTATTGGAGTCATCTTTCCCAGCAGTGTATTTATGGTTTTATTTTGGAGTTTGGGTTAGGGATGAGTTTGCTCTTACAACAATGACCAGTATGGAAGGGTGTTTTGTAAGATAATAAAAATAAAATAGAAAAAAAAATTCCCTTCAGTCGGGGAAGGCGGGCAGGCAAGAAGGAAGGAAGGAAGGAAGGAAGGAAGGAAGGAAGGAAGGAAGGAAGGAAGGAAGGAAGGAAGGAAGGAAGGAAGAAAAGAAGGGAGGGAGGAAGGAAGGAAGGAAGGAAGGAAGGAAGGAAGGAAGGGAGGGAGGAAGGAAGGAAGGAAGGAAGGAAGGAAGAAAAGAAAGAAAAAGGAAGAAGCAGCTAGGTGACTAAATAATCAGGCTTGGATTTGGGAGAATCGGGGTTCCAATCTGGTCTTAGACACTTCCTAGCTGTGCGATCCTGGGCAAGTCACAACTCCAATTGTGTAGCCCTTACTGCTCTTCTACCTTGGAACTGACCCTAAGACAGAAGGTAAGGATTTTTTTTTTTTTAGATGGGATTTTTAGAAAACTAAAGATTCTATGCCATAGGGCAAAAGTGGAGAGAGGGTGCATTACAGGGACAGACTGTCCAAGGCATGAAGGCAGGGATGGAATGTTGGGAATGAGGAACAACAAGATCAACATAGTAAGCTAGACTGTAGAATGTGTGAGAGGGAATATTTCTGGAAAGGTTCACTGGAGACCTTCTATACAAGGGTGAAAGACTTTAAATGCCCCAAAGAGGAATTTGTATTTGATGCAGAGGTAAGGTGAGGGAAGAGCCCCAGAAACTTCTTGAGCAAGGGAGTGACATAGTCACACTCAAGCTTTAGAGCTTGAACTTAGCAGCTGTGTGGAGGATGAATTGGAAAAAGGAAAGGCTAAAGGCAGGGAGATAAATGGAAAGAAACAAATGCAATTTTCCAGGTGAGAGGTGGTATGGTAGCTATTCAAGGAGGGGCTGGGTGTGACAGAAGTTATGAAGACTTGGCATCTGATTGGAAAGATGGGATGAAAGATAGTGGGGAGCCGAGGATGGCTCTGCAGTTTTGAACCTAGATGATATAGAAGGATAATGGCACTCTTGGCAGAATTAAATGAAGAATTTCAGAAAAATAATGGGTTCAGCAGCAACTAGATGGCACAGTGGATAGAGCTAGAGTTGAGAGGATCTGGGTTCAAATCTAGACTCAAGACACTTCCTAGCTATGTGATCCTGGGCAAGTCGTTTAGCTCCAAATGCCTAGTGCTTGCCACTCTTCTGTCTTAGAATTTATACTAGACAGGAGGTGAGGCTTTTAAAAAGTCAATAGATTTGCTAAGAGAGATAAAAAGATAATGAGTTCTTCTGCCTTGGAACGGATACTGAGTATCAATTCTAAGAAAGTAAGAGTGTTTTGCTTGTTTTTTTGTTTGTTTTGAGGATAATGAGTTCTGTTTTTGGACAGGAATTTGAGGTGTCTGATGAACATACAGTTCTAAATGTCTAGCCAGCCAGTTGCAGGATGAATTGAGAGAAACTTGGTCTAGATATATATGAATAAACTTATGCGCATCCTGTAGAATATGTTGGAGCCTGGTAGAGTTGAGGAAGTCATTAAGAAAGCACATAGAGAGAAAAGAGGGCTCAGGAAAAACCTTGGAATATCCCAGAGTTTGGGGGGTAGAGTACAGATTATAAAAAAAAAAAAACAAGGGTTAAAAGAAGCAGTCACATAGGCAGAAAAAGAACTAAGACAGGTGAGAGAGGTTTATTGCAGGAAGATATTGCAAAAAGCTCTACTGAGGGGGCAGCTTGGTGGCTCAGTGGATTGAGAGCCAGGCCTAGAGACAGGAGGTCCTAGATTCAAATCTGGCCTCAGACACTTCCCAGCTGTGTGACCTGTGCAAGTCACTTGACCCTCATTGCCTAGCCCTTACCACTCTTCTACCTTAAAACCAATACCCAGTATTGACTCCAAGGTAAGGGTTTAAAAAAAAAAAAGCTCTACTGTTTAAATGCATTTACTTCATCAAAATCATCTTTTAGGTTCTGTTACTCAAAATTTAATACAATAAATATTAAGTTCCTACCATGTAAAAAGCATTGTACTTGGAGGAAATCTGAAAAAAGGTACAAAAATTACACCTTCAATATCTCTAATAGGGAAAAATAAGATAAATACACTATGATACAAAGCAGAATGTAAACTTCAGAGAAATGCAAGGAGAATGTGATGAGAAATTTGAGGGAAAAAAATCACCTTCAGTTGGTGGAATCAGGGAGGCTTCATGACAAGGATAATTTTTCTTTTAGATTAGCATATTTAAAATAATTTATCACATATTCATAACATGTATTTTATAGTTATCAGCCTACATATTGTATTACGTTACATATTAAAAATAAAAGGTAATCCCTCCTCTCCCCAAAAAAAGAATAGGATAGGACAGCAAGTGAAACCAAGATGGTAGAGTAGCAGGAAGCAGGATATCAAATGACCCCCAAAAACTTCTCCAAACAGATTTAGAAAATATATCACAGCAAATCCTGATGAGAAAATCCAAGAAAAAGTCACTGTGATGAATTTTTCCGACCTACATCAGCATAGCAAGGAAAGATCTGAGGACACTAAGAACAGGACCTGGCCTGGAGAGTGCTTATACAGAGCATTCCAGTCAGAGAGAAAGGCAGTGCACCTGGACACTCAAGGGGAAGAAGTACCAACTGACAGTTTTGAAGCTCACTACCCAGCTTCAGGTCACAGACTCTGGCCAGACAGAAGAGAGTTCTTACACTGAGAGGCTCAGAAATAAGCAGCAGTAAGGTTGCTCAGATCTCAGGAGCAGAGGGACGCTGGAGACACAAACCCAGAAGAGAGTGACGTCAAAATATCTACACACAGAGCCTCAGAGTAAAAATACAGGTTGGGCACAAATCAACTAAAATTCCTGGAAGAGATGATAAAAAAAAAAAACTAAAATGTTTTTATAAATGAAGTGAGAATGCTTGAGGGAAAAAATGAAAAAAAAATTGGGGAAATGTAAAAAAGAATTGGGGAATTAACAGCTTGTCACAAGAGAAACAAAACCTTGCTCAAGCAATAAACTCTGAAAATTAGAAAGGACCAAATAGAAGCTGAGACAAGAAAAATTAAAACTAAGTTAAAAGACAGGGTTGGGGGGAATAAAAGAAAATGTAAGGAACCTCATAGCAAAAACAACTGACCTAGGAAAGTTATCAATGAGGGGGAAAAAAACACTTTAAAATCACTGGACTGTTTGAACAACAAACAAAACTAAAAGAACCTAGACATCATATTTCAAGAAATCTTGGAATAAAACTTCTCAAACCTCTTAGAACCAGAGGTCAAAGTGGAAATAGAATACACCAGTCACATCCTGGGAAAAAAAGCCCTAAGACAAAAACTCCCAGAAACATTGTAGCCCAAATCCCAGCTTCCAGGTCAAAGAAAAAATTACTGAAAGTAGTCAGAAACAGTTCAATTAGTGAGGAGCCACAGTCATAATCACAGCCATCACTATAAAGGAGTAGAACTGGAAATATGATATTCTAAGAGGCAAAGAATATAAGATTACAGCCAATTATAATTTTCCCAGCAAAATTAAGTATGATGAGATGGAAGAAGAAATAGATCTTTAATAAAATAGGAGTCTTCCGAGCATTTCTAATGAAAAGACTAGAGCCATACCTGCAAAGCAGTACCCAGGAAAGATGAGACACCCATTCAACCCCTCTCAGTGACTTTCCTTATTAACACCCCCTTATTATTGAAATTGCAATGATTATTTTCTTACTTATCCCCAGGAAAAATAGATGAGAGCAACATGTTTGCAGTTAATACAGATGTCCTATTCTATCCCCCCAGAATATTACCAAGAGATCCCACTCACAAAATTAAAACCTAAGGATTCTTATGTACCCACTTAGATAGGCCCCTCTTTTCTAGGCTTAAAACTTCTGGCAAATCTGTGCTCAGAATTCCCTGACCTAAATCTGGGTCATATTGATTCTACCCTCTGACCCCACACTTAGCAACAGTGTTTTTGTTGACTATCTCCTTAGACTTCGTGTCTGTTTTAGGATCTATGGAAACATGTATGTTGAGAATGAAACTATGTGCCAAGTAGATGTGTGACCATGAGGGTATAAAATAAAGCCAAGCCTCAGCCAAGGCAAAGCAGTTTATCCTGTGAAACTTGTGCTGAGGGTTGAATTTGAAAGCTGTGTCCCATTCATCATTCTGCTGACAACATCCCACCTCCAAGAACCCATCCCCTTTGGGAGTTTGGACCCTCGCAGCAATTTCCCCATGAAGGTATTAATTTCTGTACCTCTATCACTCATGCACATTTTAAAAATGTGATTGCCGACTTCATCCATGGCACAATGGACCCCATGGAAAAGGCCATCATTTTTGGTAGGTGGTTCCAATTATATCCCCCAAACCAGGAAATTTCTGCAGGACTTCTTCCTTGACAAAGCTCAACAAGAATATCAATCTTTATGAGGCTGTTGCTTATGGTTCAGCAGTGTAGTCTGCCATCTTGTCTGCAGAAAAATCTGAGAATATTCTGGACTTGCTTTTGACATCTCTCTTCTTTGTTATTGAAAGTGTGAGTGGAGTTAGGACAGTTCTGACCAAATGCAATACCACTATCCCTACTAACAAACACACAACTTTAGCATTTATGTGTTTATTCAGGGTTTTTTTTGAAGGTGAGAAAGCAGTGACAAAGGATAACAACCTGCTTGGCAAGATGGAACTCACAGAAATCCTTTTTGCCTCCAGGGATATTTCTCACATCAAAGTAACATTTGACAATTGGCATCCTTAATATGACTACTAGAAGAACATGGGCAAGAAGAATAAGGTCACCATCACCAATAACAAAAGTCATCTGAGCAAAGAAGACATTGAACCTACGATCTAGGAAGCTAAAGAAGAGAAGCAAAGAGACAAGTTGTCTTCCAAGAACTCACTTGAAGATCTTGAACTCAAAAGAACTCACAGTGGAGGATGAGAAACTCCAAGGCAAAAATTGGAAATGAAGACAAACAGAAGATCCTTTGATGAATGTCATACAATAATCTGGCTGGATAAGAACCAGACTGCTCAGAAGGAAGAATGTGAGCATGAATAGAAACAATTAGAGAAGGTCTGCAACTCCAGCATTACTATGCTGACCCAGAGTGCCAAGGGACATGCCTAGTGGATTCCCAGATGGTAGATCGACCTCATCTAGAAGTGTTTTTTCTCAACTCAGTTTGGAAGAAGTTGACTAAATGCACTTTTCCCTTAGCTCTTCAGAAATAGAAAGATGCAAATATGTAGTCAAAACAGCAGAAGTTGAAAAGTTAACATTTAAGCTTCGGTGTAAATCTGTAAATTCTTTACTTTTATTTTTAAATATTTTTCCATGATTCAATGATTCATTTTCTTTCCCTCCCCTCTTCCTTCCCCAGGCCCAAAGAAAGAGCCAGGCCTAGAGATGAGAAGTCCTGGATTAGGGGGGCAACGGGTGACTCAGTAGAGAGCCAGGCCTAGAGACAGAAGGTCCTGGGTTCAAATGTGACCTCAGACACTTCCCAGCTGTGTGACCCTGGGCAAGTCACTTGAGGACACCCCCCCCCCCCCATTGCCTACCCCTTACCACTCTTCTGCCTTGGAACCAATAGAGGCTATCGATTCCAAGACAGAAGATAGACGTTTAAAAAATACCCAGTACTTGATCATGATAGGAACTGCATAAGGGCCAGTATTTTATTCTGAATGGAAAGAAATGCTAAACATCAAAGCACCACCACCTAGGAATAGGCTTCACGGGATGAGCAGGTTTTGGTCCCCTAAATTACAACTCTGGAGATAACCAGTTAGAAGGCAAATTTTTTTTTTATTTTTTAAATCTTTTTATTTTTATCTATTTTATAATAGTAATAAAATTAATAACACTTTAATTTCCAATATTGTAAATAGCAATATATATAATTCATATAAACAAAAGCTCTTCCTCAATAATTTTTTCACAAGTGTAAAAAGATCTAGAAACCAGGAAGGTTGAGACCTGTTGCTTTATAAGGATGTCCTCAGGAGAGGAGATAGATATCAACCACAGGTGGGCAACTATCAGGAGATCACAGTACTATCTCAACCCCAGGAAAAAATTGGAACTTCTATAAAGTCATACAAGTGAATGCATGCATACATGAATTATTCTATTTGAAGAGATCTATGGCTATTTAATGACCCAAATCCCTTCTGTAACTGTGTTAAAAATCCTAGAAGGCAAATATTTAAGCTTTATCAGCACAGGACGCGGTTTTGCCAGTCTACTCATCGAGGTTTTCTGTTTCTTCTCCGCTGAACGCAGCGATCCAACCCGGCTGCTCTCCAGCTCTGCTAGCGCCCGCCAGAGGCGCGTCCATCACCGCCACTTCTGCAGGGCTGCCCCGGCCCCGCCCCCCATGGGGAGGGGAAGGGGGGGGTTGGCGGGGAGGGGAGGAGCTTCAGCGATGAGAAGTCCCGGGCTGCTTCCAGAAGGACACGCGGGACTCCGCCCCCAAGGACTCCGAGAGATGGGAGAGGACTAAGCAGAGGAGCCCCTGCCCACCGAGCCTAAAACGGAGGAAGCCAGTTTGGGCCGTCCAGCCTCTCGTCCTTCGTGACTCCCCCCCGTCCGACCACTCTCACGGGGGGAAGGGGGCGCGGCTCGAGCACCTCAGCTAGCCAGATAAATCGGAACGGGGTGGAGCCGAGGCCTGCTACGGCCTCTTTTGCTTTATGTGACTTTGCTTGATTTTAACAAAACCTCCGCCTCCAGAGAGAGGCCTGTCCAGCCTTGGAGGTGGCCCTGTGAGCTGGAGGGGTCAAGACTTCCTGAATCCTTAGTCACTGCGCTAAAGGAGGTCTTCTCAGAGAAGATCCATGGCCGGAGGAGCCCCAAGCCCTGACCTAGTTTGACAGAAGGAACAGTTTGGACAGTGCAGAAGCCAATCAAAAGAAAACCAAGAGCCTTTGGGGTTTAGCATTTTCTGGTGTAGGGGAAATGAATGCCTGACCTGTACCTAGTTTACATTGTACTCATATTAACCTTTTTACTTCCCCTACTTTGGGAAGAGGCTAGAAGGGAGGCCAACCCAAGTTTTAATCTTCCGGGAGAGAGGGGGGTCCCCCAGGAAGGGAGCAACGAGTCAAAGACTTAGAGAAAAGGAATATGGCCTTTCCTTCCCTTTCCTCTGAGACGCATCAAAGCCCAAGAAGGAAGTGGTGGAACACCCCCAAACAGAAGACAAGTCCAAGGCCTTGAAGGCCAAGAAGGTAGGATTGAAGGGTGTTCATAGCTACAAAAAAAAGAAGATCCCAACATCTCCCACCTTACAGCAACTCAAGACACGGAGACTTCGAAGGCAACCCAAATACCTTCAGAAAAGGGCTCCTCGGAGAAATAAGCTTGATCATTATGCCATGATTATGTTTCCCTTGACCACTGAGTCTGCCATGAAGAAGACGGAGGACAATAACACTCTGATCTTCATTGTGGACATTGAGGCCACTAAACTTCAAATCAAGCAGGCAGTAAAGAAGTTGCAGGACATTGATGTAGCCAGGGTCAACACGCTGATCTGGACTGACGGAGAGGAGGCCTACCTCCAGCTTGCTCCAGATGCCACCACATTGGATGTTACCAACAAAATTGTAATCATTTAAACTTTGTCCAGCTATCCTGCTCCACCTACAATTTTTTCCAGGAAGGAAGGAAGAGAGAGAAAGAAGGAAGGAAGGAAGCAAGGAAGGAAGGAAGGAAAGAACAAAGAGAGAGAGAGAGAGAGAGAGAGAAAAGGAGAGAGATTGACCCTTCCTTTAGGGAGGCCCAGGATCACTTCATGCATGAATCCAGGGGATAGACTCAGTGTCTTAGTGGTAAGAAAGATGGTGTATTCACTAGCCTGGTAGATCCAGTAGCGGTTTTAATTGTTACATAAAAAGAGAAAATAACAATCTTTCCCAAAACAAGAGAAAGGCCAAGTCCATACCCATTAAAGCACTGGTAATGGGAAGCTAGCAAGGAATTAGAGTGCCAGGTTAGAGTCAGGAAGATTCAACTTCTGGAAATTGAATCTGGCCTCAGATACTCGCTGTGTGACCCTGGACAAGTCCCTTAGACTTTTAGGCCTATTTGGCCTTATTTCCTTCCATTTCCTCATCTGTCAAATGAGGTGGAAAAGGAAATGGCAAACCTCGCCAGTATCTTTGGCAGAATGGGAACAAGAAGAGTTGGACTCAACTGAAAAATGACAATGATATTCTCTATAAAAGTCATATTTTAATCATATCTGCAGAGAGATTCCATATTTTTACTTATTATATTAAGTAATGGCCTCCTAATTGGTCTTCCCTACATCTCTCTTCAATCCATTCTCCAGATTGGTACTAGATTTCCCAGATAGGTACTAAATTTCTATTCCTAAAACAAAGGTCTGACCACGTCACTTCCCTGTTCAAAAAGTGTTTCTGGTTTCCTACTGCCTCTACTCAGTGAAGCTAAGTGATGCTCCTGATAGAGTGCCAGGTCTGGAGTCAGTCGCACTCCTCTTCCTGAGTTCAGATATGGCCTCAGATACTTATTTACTAGCTGTGTGACCCTGGGCAAGTCACTTAACCATGTTTCCCTTAGCTTCCTTATTCTACATAATATAGGAATATTATGAGTTGCAGAAGAATATGGCGAATGACTCTAGTATCTTTGCCAAGAAAACTCCAAATAGGTTTTGGTTTCATGTGGAATGTATTCTCTTAAAACAATGAACAATATGGAAATATGTTTTGCATAATAATACATATACAACCCAAATCAAATGGCTTACGATCTCCAGGAGGGAGACAATTTGGACTTTATAATTTCAGAAAATGTATGTGGGAAATTATTATATGTAATTGGAAAAATAAAATAATCTTTTTAAAAAAAGGAAAAACATGTGAACTGGAATGACCTCCAGGAATTGATGCAGAGTGAAAGGAGCAGAACCAGGAGAACATTATACACAGAGACTGATGCACTGTGGCACAATCAAATGTAATAGACTTCTCTACTGGCAGCAATGCAATGATCCAGGACAATCCTGAGGGACATATGAGAAAGAACACTATCCACATCCAGAGGAAGAACTGTGGGAGTAGAAACATGGAAGAAAAACACAGAATCGATCACGTGGTTTGATAGGGATATGATTGAGGATGTAGACTCTAAATGATCACCCTAGTGCATGGAAATAGATTTTGAACAATGATACATGTATAATCCAATAGAATTGTTCATCAGCTCTGGGAGAGGGGAGAAAAGAGGGGAGGGAAAGAACATAAATTATGGAACCATGGGAAAATATTCTAAATTAATTAAATAACTAATTGATTAATTAATTTTAAAAGAATAAAAGCTTAACACTACAAAAAAAAGTAGAAAAATAAACAAATAGGGTCACTAAGAGTTGGACACAACTGAAACAATAAAAATTGCCTCTAAGTTCAAACTAAAATACAACCTCATGGATTGGCTTTAACCCATCTTTCCCAGCTCTTCTCACATTACTCCCCTTTGTGTACTCTGGTCTAACCAAACAGGCTCATCTGCAATTCCCTTTATACAACATTCTCTCTCTCACCTCCATGCAATTACAAACCATACAAGCTGTCCTCCATGCCTGGGAAGGCTCTCCCTCACCTCTCCTTTGGAAATGCGTTCCTCCCCTCAAGTCTCATTTCAAATGCTATGTTCTACAAGAGGCTCTTTTCTGCTGAAATTATTTGACATTTAATTTGCATTTGTGTTTTTTTTATTTATCTGTATATTTTCTTATTAGTATATAAGCTTGAGAATGAAGATGATTTTTTTGTATCTTTGCCTCCTTGGGTCTAGCACAGGTCCTGACACATAGTCAATGCTTAATGCTTCTTAGCTGACTGACTTGAATTCAATAGAATAAAACCTCTTTACGTTTATTATTTTATAGAAAACTCCTGAGAATTAAGACTACAAAGGAGCGGTACTTAACCTAGGATCTATGAATTATTTTTAAAAATATTTTGATAACCATATTTCAGTTTAACTGATTCCCTTCATAATTCTCTATGTTTTATTTTAGGTATTTTAAAGAATTATTCAGAGGTAACTAGATGGCTTGGTGAATAGAGAGCCAGACCTCAGGCCTTGAACACGTTCCTAGCCGTGTGACCCTGGACAAGTCACTTAATCCCAGTTGCCTAGCCCTTACTGCTCTTCTACCTTGGAAGAAGAGCACTTAGTATTGATGCTAAGATTGAAAGTGAGGGTTAAGAAAAAAATCATTTTGAGAGAAGGTACATGGAATTCACCCAATTGCCAAAGAGGACCAAAATGGAGGGAGATAAAAATTTAAGTCCAACTCTAACACAAATTCTCCCTTTTCCAAAGTCCAATTTCTTTCTAGGAATCTGAGATCATTAGAGTCAACCTTCTCCCAGCAGGGGAAGATAAGATGCCTTTATGTTCAATGGCTGTGCTTACTCAGCTCAGATTTGCCTCTGCCCTCTGACATCAGCAATTAGGTAAGTGCATTATGATATATAAGTGATAGAATAATATCCTTTACAGCCTTTACAGCTGACTTGACCTTCCTCCCCTGAAATAGCTTATTATAGATCATATAATATGGACGTGAACGGATCACCCCTAAGGAAATGAGAAAAGAGTTAAAACTTATTTGAAAATTAACTGACCTGTCAATAGGGGAAGTCCAGAAGGATCCAGTCTCATTCCCCATGTGAGTGATACTTCTAGATAGGCTAACTTTGGTGAGAATTTTTGAAGGGAAAGATCATAGATTCTGGGCTGGAAGGAAATGGGATTTTTTTTTCTTAATTTAGCTCTGATAATTCATGGGCTAATTAGTTCTTTTAACTTTTCTTTTCAGACTCACTAAGAACAAATAAATGTAGGGAGAGAAGGTAGAATGAGTTCGATTTGCCAGTTGTTAGCAGACTTAGTAAAAGATTCAACACAGAGGAGCTTAAGACTAAAAAAACCCCATCAAAATAGACCTAAATTTGGGGGCTCATTTATGTATTTAAATTTTCCAAGCTCCTGCCAGAGTATGTGGGAACTTGAGACTAAAAGAACAAAAACAAAACCAAGTTTATAGATTTCATTTTGTCTAGCTCTCACTGTAATGTATGCTATAGTTTACAAGTCTGACAACATTCTGCCCTCATAAGTTTCATTATCTGTTATCAGACCATGATTGTTTGGATTTTTCTTTATTGTTCAAAATTCAATTTTTTAGTGACTTTTATTTACATGTTTGTATAGTCATTGATTTTCTGGCACCCTTTATTAGTTAATGCAAATCTTCCCACATTTTTCTGAATTCTTTGCATTCATCATTTCTTACTTCACAATATTATTTAATTTCATTCACATATCACAGTTGATTTAGTCATTCCCCTCATTTATAGTCACTTCGTTTATGCCTAACTTGTGTGCCATTGTTTTCAATGCTTAGTCTTCCAATCTGGACTGGGAAGGACAGTGATCTTGAAAGTCACATAATGGGGGCAGCTGGGTAGCTCAGTGGATTGAGAGCCAGGCCTAGAGACAGGCCGTCCTAGGTTCAAATCTGGCCTCAGACACTTCCCAGCTGTGTGACCCTGGGCAAGTCACTTGACCCCCATTGCCTAGCCCTTACCACTCTTCTGCCTTGGAGCCAATACACAGTATTGATTCCAAGATGGAAGGTAAGGGATTAAAAAAACAAACAAAAAAAATGATAAGAACTATTGTTGGCTTAACGGATAAAAAAACTGAGGCTAAAAGGGTAAGTGATTGGCCCAGGTCCACATAGTTAATTAGGTGTCTGAGACAGAATCTGAAGTCAGTTCTGAATTAATGTCTACTTTCCTTGAACCCCAAACAAAAAATAAAGAGAAAAGGAAATAAGCACCTAAACTGAAGACAGAAAACATTGGAAGACTACCTTTGTTAAAACAATGTGAAAAGAAATTATATTTGGCATTAAACTCATATAGTATGAAATGCCTTTCTTCTGCAAATACAATGAAAGTAATCTAATCTCATTAAATGATAAATACAGGCAAAAAAAGTCTAATTTATGGGAAAATACAAACTGGCCAAAATGCAGATAAATGATACCGTATTTAATATCACTACAACAAAAGATTCTCTCTGCTGCCAATTAAAAGTCACTCCATAATGAAAACACCTCATTGTGGGCTATTTATAGACTTGAATGCTTCTTTCTTGCTAATTCACTTGGAAAAATATACAAGAGTTCAGTTGTCCTTCATAACTCTGTGGTTCTATAGAGGAATGACTTTGTCCTCAAACACCCCAAACATCTCTAATACTCCCCTTAGCAGAGATGACCAATGGACTTTGAGAGGCATAGTGCCTTGTTTGTTTGTTTATTTATTTAGTAATAACCCTTGCCTTAGAATCAATGCAAAGTATCCATTCCAAGGCAAAAGAACAGAAAGGACTTAATGTGGGTTAATGGCTTGCCAAAAGTCACACAGGTTGGAAGTCCTTTGGTCCATATTTGAACCCAGGACTTCCTATCTCTAGACCTGGCTCCCCAGCTACTGAGCCACCACCAGTCCTCCTGGGAGTTCTCTTGGCAAGGATACTCCAGAAGGCTGCCATTTGCTTTCCTTTGCCAGTGGATGCTTTTAAGAAGTGTAGCATTGTATAATGGATGGAGAGCTGGTCTTGGAGTCAGGAAAACCTCAATGACAACAGTGCATAGAGTGCCAGGCCTGGAGTCAGGAAAACTCATCTTCTTGAGTGCAAATCTGGCCTCAGATTTACAAGATAATCCCACCAATCATTTAAAAAATAGTTAGTTCTAATACCATATTAACTGGTTGAAAAAATTGGTACAGAAAGCATCCTATTAAATTCCTTCTTTGACACAAATATGGTCTTAATACCTAAACCAGGATCATTCAAAACAGAGAAAGAAAACTATAGACCAATTTCCCCTAATAAATGAATATATTGATATAAAACATTTAAATAAAATATTAGCAAGAAGCCTGCAGTAATTATCATACATTATGATCAGGGTGGCTTTGTACCAAGAGTTTAAGGCTGGTTCAATATTAAGAAAACTACAAGCAAAATTGACCAAAACAATAAAGAACAACAAGAATTATACAGTTCTTACAATAGATGTTTAAAAAAACCCACTTTGGATAAAATATACCACCTATTCCTATTAAAACACATACATGCACACACAAAAGCATAAGAATAAAAGGAGCTTTCCTAAAATAAGTACTATCTATATAAACCTAAGAGCCAACATTATCTGTAAAAGAGATAATGCTAGAAGCTTTTCCACTATGATCAGAGGTGAAGCAAGGATACTATTTAATACTAGAAGTGCTAGCTGTAGTAATACCAAAAAAAGACAATGAAGGAATAAGCATTAACAAAGAAGAAACAAAAATATCATTATTGAGAATGATATAATGGTTATAAATAGTTAAATGGGAAATGAATTTATATAATTAGGAACATTAGCAAAGTTACAGGATATAAAATAAATCTACACAAATCATCTACATTTCAGTGTATTACTAACAAAATTCAGCAAGAAGAAATTTTTTAAAAAGAAATTCCATTTGAAATAACTACTATGGTATAAAATACTTGAGGGTATATCAACTAAGATATACAATTTTAAATAACTGGAGAAAATACTAGTTGCTCATGAGTAGGCCAAGCTAAAATAATAAAAATGACAATACTACCTAACTTAATTTACTTATCCAATGCCATACTAATCAAACTACCAAGCTATGGAGCTGAATTGAAGACTGGTCTCTCTTGATGGCTGAAAATATTCCAGCCTAGAAAGCTGAACTCTGAACACTAGAGTTTTGCTTGGAAAGATCTTGTGGTGAGTGATTAAAGACTGACTGATCTCTCTCTTAAGGCTTAAGCCTAGGCTGGCCTAGTTCTTTTCTCATTATTTCCTCTTACTCTCTCCCTTTCATTAATTCCTTAATTTGTATTAATTAAAATCTCCATAAAACCCAGCTGACTTGGGTATATTTAATATTTGGCACCATGGCGACCACTTTATTTTTAATATAAAACCAAGACACTAAAAATTATCTTTTACAGTTTTGGCAATTCAAAGTCTTGAAACCATATTTTTGCGGTCACAGTTTAAGGCAACCACTCTTTTAACTGTTATAAGAATAACTTTACACAGTTAGAAAGAAAAGGATAACAACATTCATTTAAAAGAAAAAAAGTCAAGATATATAGAGAATTAATTTTTTAAAAAATACAAGGAAGCGTCCTTAGGAGTACTCTCTCTTAAAATATGATGCAAAGCTATAATTGTCGAAACAATTTGATTCTGAATAAGAAATAGATTGGTTAGAACACATGTGATACCCAGTGGAATTGTGCGTCGGCTATGGGAGAGGTGGTGGGAGGGGAAGGAGGTAGGAAAAGAAAATGATCTTTGTTTCCAATGAATAATGTTTGGAAATGACCAAATAAAATAATGTTTAAAGTGAAAAAAAAATGGATTGGTTGATCAGTAGAACAGAGTAAGTATCCGAATTACCTGGTGTTTGACAAACCCAGAGAATCCCAACTATTGAAGCAAAAAGTAACAAAAACTGCTAGAAAAACTGGAAAATAATCTAGGTGTGTAGATCACTATCTCACACCATTTACCAAAATAATCTCAAAATGGGTACTTGATTCAGACATAAAGAGTTATTACATAAATAAATTAGTAGAACACAGAAGAAATTGTCTATCAAATCTAGATGGAGAAGGGTCTGTCACCAAATAAAAAATAGAGGGGGTTCACAGGAAATGGATAATTTTTATTATATAAAATTTTAAAGTTTTTGTTCAAACTAAACCAATACAGCTAAAATTAAAAGAAAAGTGGAGGGGAAATATTTGCAGCAAATTTCTTTTATTAAAGGTCTCATATCTAATGTATTTAGAAAAAGGAGTAAAATTTACAAAAAAAAAAAAGCCATTACTCAATTGATAAATGATCAAAGGATTTGAATAGGCAGTTTTCAGAGAAAGAAATCCAAGCTATCAACAGTCATGAAAAAATGATCTAAGTCACTAATGATTAGAGAAATGCAAATTAAATCAACTGTGAAATACCACTTGGCACCCATCAGATTGGCTAAGATGATAAACATGGGAAATGACAAATGATGGAGAAAAAGTAGGAAAATAGGCCCACTAACACAGTATTGGTAGAACTGTGGACTAGTGAAACTATTCTGGAAAGCAATTTGGAACCATGTCCAAAACATTATTAAATCATGCACCCAGAAGTACCACTACCAAAGTATCCTCAATAAAAGATCAAAGGAAGAGGGAAAACACCTATATGTACATAAATATTTATAGCAGCTTTTGTTTTAAACCCATACCTTCCATCTTAGAATCAATACTGTGTATTGGTTCTAAAGCAAAAGAGTGGTAAGGGCTGGGCAAGGGAGGTTAAGTGACTTGTCCAGGGTCACACAGCTAGGAAGTGTCTGAGCCCAGATTTGAACCTAGAACTTCCCATCTGTAGATCTGGCTCTCAAACCACTGGGAAACCCTGCTGCCCCCAACAACTTTCTTGGTTATGGCAAAAAAAAAAATGGAAACTGAGAGGATATCCATCAATTGGCAAATGGATGAACAAGTTATTGAGTACTATTGTACTGTGAGAAGTGATGAGAAGGAGATGGTTTCAGAGGAGCCTGGGAAGATTTGTATGAACTGATGCAAAATGAAATGAGCAGAACCAGAAGAACAATTTACACAATAGCAGCAATATAGTAAAAAACATTCAACTTTGAAGAAGGAATTAGACACTAAATGACAACTATCATTCTAAAGTACTCTTGATAAAATATACTCTCCACCTCCAGAGAGCTGATGCACAAACTGAAGTATATTTTCTTCTTTTTATTTATATTTTTTACTATATTATATATATAATAAATAAATATTATTTATATTTTTATTTAACCCCCATTGTCTAGCCCTTAATGCTCTTCTGCCTTGATTCTTGATTCTAAGACTGAAGGTAAGAGTTAAAAAAAAAATCAAACTGAAAAAAGAAGTCTATACCTTTGGGACTAGCTAAGTGGATTGAGAGCCAGGTCTAATAAGCTAAAATCTATGAAGAACAAGGGAAGAGTTCCCTTGAGCAATTTGACCATGACTGTTAACCCATTCTTGGGATCTAGTTATAAATATGCCCCAATTAAAAACCTTTCTTGATGCAGATTTCTCAAGTTATTTTGTTTGGACCTCTCCTTTATACTTATTTTGTATCATATTTGTTTAGGTATGTGTTTCAGGATTCCTCACTTGTCTCATTGAATTGTGAGAACTTTGATGGGGATAGTGTCATTTTTTTTAAACCCTTACCTTCCATCTTGGAGTCAATACTGTGTATTGGCTCCAAGGCAGAAGAGTGGTAAGGGCTAGGCAATGGGGGTCAAGTGACTTGCCCAGGGTCACACAGCTGGGAAGTGTCTGAGTTCAAATTTGAACCCAGGACCTCCCATCTCCAGGCCTGACTCTCAATCCACTGAGCTACCCAGCTGCCCCCAGTGTCATTTTTTTTAAACCTTCTGTCTTAGAATGAATACTGTGTTTTGGTTCTAAGGCAGAATAGCAGTAAGGGCTAGGCAAGGCTGGGTTAAGTGACTCAACCAGGATCACACAGCTAGGAAGTAAGTGTCTGAGGCCACATCTGAACCCAGGACCTCCTGTCTCTGAACCTGGCTCTTGATCCACTGAACCACCCAGCTGTGTGTCACTTTTGCATTTAATATTTGTTAAATAGAAGGAAAGCAAAATTAGGGGCAGATAAGTGATCCAGTAGAAAGTGTCAAGCCTGGGAGTATTATTTCTCTTCTTGAGTTCAGATCCAGCCTCAGAAACTCACTAGCTCTGTGGCTCTGGATAAATCATTTAACCCTTTTTGTGTTGGTTTCTTCATCTGTAAAATGAGCCAGAGAAGGCAAAACCACACTGATATCTTTGCAAAAAACCAACCAACCAACCAACCAACCAACCAACCAAAAGGAGTCATGAAGAGTCAGACATGACTGAAAAACAGCTAAACCAAGCTGAGCTGAACAAACTCTTGGGTCCTTTGGTCTCTAGTGGGGAAGAGGTAGATGCTAAGAACAGGGAAAGGAACTGAAGAGAGAAGGCTTGATAGGGAGAGCTCTAACTCCGGGCATGGCTTTGCTGCTTGTTGGGAATGAATTACCAGGGATCTTTTAATGGTTATATTAATGCTTTCTCTACTATCAGTTTATTCCATTTCCATTTTGCACAAGGTAGATGTTTAATTTTAAAGGAACAAATATTTTCTGCTCTATCGTGATAATTTTTTTGATGATTGTGTATAGGCATCATGAAGAAAATCAGTTCTTCCTTATGGAGCAACAGGAGTAGTTCAGTTTCCATAGAGAGAAGCCCTAGCAAGGGAAATCTTCAAACTATGTTGGATGAAGGAGAATACGCTCCCTTCACATCGACACCTATTCTAGAGGGCAATTTTATTCAGGTAAATCATATTTTTATTTACAATTTAACTCTTAACAGTTTTTGTAACCAATTTCTTTTAGCCTATCAACCATTTTCTTTCAACCAAAGGAATTCCTGTTTGAAAAAAAAAAAGTTAAACCAAAACTATCAAAAAGAATGATCACAACTGGTTATGTCCATCCCTTCCTCTTTTTTATAATACGCATTAAGTAAAAATTTGAAATCAATACCATACGGTGTTTGACCATACATAATTTTGCCTTTATTGTGGTTTTCCCATAGTCATCATCATCTAGGTTGTTCTAATGGTTCTGTTTTCTTAAATCTGTATTAATGCATAAAGGTTTTTACCATGCTTCTCTAAAAACTTCATATTTATCATTCCTAAAATTACAATCGTATCAAAAAAGATATAACTGTATCTTGTTACATTCATATGCTACAATTTGCTTACCCATTTCCCAATATTTGGCCATATCATCTTTTTTTTCTTTTACAATGGAAAATAGTGCTATTATGAAGTATTTTATCATATGAGGTCTTTATCATTGACCTCCTCAGTTATCTGAAATATTCTACTGATGTAATTTTCTATCTTTTAACCAATAATGAATAATTTTGATAGTTATTATTTTATATCATTTGAGATGTAGTCATGGTAATCAAGAAATATCCTTTGTTCCAATTTTTTTTTATTTATCTTCCTTAATAGCCTTGACATTTGCTGCCCTGTATAAATTTAATTATTTTGTCTAATCTCATAAAGAATCTCTTTGATGGTATCACTGTTTATAGATGAAATGTGAACAGAATATGAATATTTAATATCTCAGATTATTTCCCAGCTGTTTTATACATGTCATAAAATATTATCAAATATTTAAAACTTTTCTAGCTTTTCCTCCTGGCTTTTACTGGTAATAAATGGAAATGTTAGTGATTTGTAAAGTAATAGAGTAGAAAAGCATTTAAATTCTTACAATGTGCCAACCTCAGTGCTCATGAATTTTTGTCCTGCTATTTTCATTGAATTGATTGTCTCAATTGGTTTTTCACTAATTCTCTAAAATTCTTCAGGTTAGCCATCTCATGTATATAACAACAGATAATTTTTGCTTCTTCTTTGCCAAAACTTGTTCCTTTAATTTGTCTTATTTCTAGAGATAGTATTTCTAATATCATGGCAAATAATAATGGAAATGGAGAAATAGTAAACTACTCTTATTGGGAAAATACCAGGTGTTTCTAACGAGTACAAATAATTCTAGCTCTTGGTTTTGGATATGTTTTTGTCTTTTGCCTCTTAATGTATCCCTAGCACTTAGCACAAGACCTGTTACATAGTGGGCACTTAATAAATGTTGACTGATTGATTGATTAATTGATTGATTGATTCAAATGACCTTTCATTCCTTTGCTTTCTAGCATTCAAACTATAACTGAGTGCTATATTTTATGGAATAGTTCTTCTACACTTAATGATATTTATAATGATATTTAATTTAAAAAACAATAAAATCACATTAAATGATGAAATATGCTAATAATTTTCCTATTTAAGTATCTTTGCCTCTCTCCCATATTTATTTATTTATTTTAAACAGTTGCCTTCTGTCTTGGAAATCAAAACTGAGTTTGGGTTCCAAAGCAGAAGCGCCCTAGGACTAGGCAATGAAGGGCCTGGCCCAGAATCACACAGCTAGGAAGTGTCTAAGGGCAGATTTGAACCCATGACTTCCTGTGTTCCATCTTGGGTCTCTATCCACTGAGCCACCTAGCTCTCTCTCTCCCATACTTCTTATCATCATTCTTCCAATCCAGTCCAGAACCCTTGCTTCCCAAGACTTTGCTGCTGGACTGGCTACAAGATCAGGTTGGATTCCTGGGTTCTAAGCTTGTGCTTTTTTCCTGGTTGCCTTCCATGCCTGGAATCTCTTCTTGTTTCTACATCCTGGTTTCCTTCCAAGTTTCAGCAAAAATCCCACCTTCCACAAGAAGCCTCTCCTGGTGCCCCTCAGTGCCAGGGCCTTTCCTCTGAGAAGACCTCCAATTTATCCCGAATGTCTGGTTTATACAAGGCTATTTTCATGTTGTCTCCTCTATTAAGCTGTAAGCTTCTGGAGGGCACAACTACTTTTGCCTTTCTAAGTGCTTTATAAATGTTATGTCATTTTAGCCTCCCAACAACCCTAGGAGGCAGGTGCCTAATTTTGCCCATTTTACAGATAAGGAAGCAGAGGTTAGTCACACAGCTAGTAAATATCTCAGGCTGAATTTGAACTCATCCAGGATCTATCCTTTACACCACCTAGCTGCCTCACCTAACACACGGATGGGAACACAATTGGGATTTAATAAATACTTGTTGACCTGACCTGCTTCGGGGTGAAATCTGCTCACTAAATGGCAATCAGGGAAAAAAAGTTTCTTCCACAGTAAAATCAGTAATTATCTACTATGCACCAACCATACATGAAGACAAATTAAACACTCCCTTATCTCAAAAGAATTTAGATATTAGGGGGAAGCTGGGAAACTCAGTGGATTGAGAGCCAGGCCTAGAGACGGGAGGTCCTGGGTTCAAATCTGACCTCAGACACTTCCCAGCTGTGTGACCGTGGGTAAGTCACTTGACTCCCATTGCCTAGCCCTTACCGCTCTTCTGCCTTGGAGCCAATACACAGTATTGATTCCAAGATGGAAGGTAAGGGTTTAAAAAAAAAGTTGGGGAGAAAAAAAAATCTCCCATCAGCATGATCTCTTCCACTAACATCTGGGTATCAGACCTTACAGAACTCCAGTACAGGTACAGAGGGGTTTGTTCAGCAGGCCTTGGAATTCCGAAGGGCTCATCTTCAGGAAGTGAGTCATGACTTGAAGATATTTTTCCTTTTGGACACATCTCAGCCCTCTGTTAATCCTATTCTTTGTGTCCGCAATCGCTTTTCTTTTTTTTTATATATTAAAATATCCACATACACAATATATACAATTTTTGAAAACTGTGTCCTTATTATGAATTATATCTTGGTAACAGAGAAAGCCAATGAGATGTTTTAACATAAATTATTCATTTAACATAAACAGCCTATTTTTTAGGTAAAGAATATTATACAAGTAAAGAATGTTATATGGGCTATAGTGATTTTCATTGAATGAGTAGATTTTCCTGCCATCTATTTTCAAATAATCTTCCTCTCTTTAAATCCCCTCCATCATGGTTCTTTCTCTTCACCCAGGACACAAGATACTAGAACTGTGCAGAGCCTCAGATACTATAGGGAAGGGACAGGGAAGGAAATAAACATTCATTTAGTCCTTACTAAATGTGAGACACTTTGCAAATATCTCATTTGATCCTCACAACAGCTCTACAAGGTAGTTCCCATTATTATCCCCATTTTATAGTTGAGGAAATTGAGATAAACAGGGTTAAATGACTTGCCCAGGGTCACATAGTTCGTGTCTGAGGCAGGATTTGGACTCAGATCTTCCTCTCTCCAGACCAAGTGCTCTATCCAGCTGCCTGTAGAGTCGATATTTTATCACATCATGATTTTTTTATAGTACTAGATAATTATTTGTCTTTTCCTGTTCAATTAAACCAGTTAAGCCTGATCTAAATACTTTCCAATATTCTACTGTAACAGAGATTTTCATCTCTCCCCTCCTGTATTCATAGCTAATTTGACCTTCCTTTTTTCTCACCCACATGTTTTCAGGTCAATGATACTAGATAACTAGCCTTGAAATGAAAATAAACCAAATCCTCACCCCTATTTTTCTGCATACAGGTCAATAGGAGAGGAGAATCTGTGTATCTTCATAACCGAGCCAACTGGGTGACTGTAGGCATCTGTGCTTCCAGTAACAACCTCAATGTTCCCAGTGTGATGTTATTGGCACATCTGGAATCTAACTCCAAGAACAATGATGAGCCAACCTTTAATAATTTCTTGAATCCAACCTCTGAATTTCAGCTAGTACTCAGCAGGTAAGTTACAAAAGGTCAAAAAGTGGAAAACATCTTTTCTATATGGAATAAGAAAGAGAAATAGTTTGTTCCAGGTTTAAGATACTCTCTATACATTAACCCCCTAAATTATAATATAAAAAAGGGGCTAGCATATCTAAAATTTTCACACTTAGATATTATTAGTTAAAGCCAATGATCTCTATCAGCAATTCTAGTGGAAATGGAAAGACTCTTAAGAATATTTCAACAAACCAAATTGGTTACTTTTTATTCATTTCTTTTACAAACTGGTGAAAATAATTTCTGATTTTTTTTGCCCCTCAAAGAAATTTCCAGCCATAAAATTATGTATAACTCTCATTTCCTTGCAGAAATGTTATTTTTATATTAGCTAGTCCATGCCTCATAAGTCACACATAACCACTGAACCTTGGTGGGAAACACAAGAGTAGAGTAAGGAAAGATTACATGTTAGAAATCAAAAGAAAAAAGCTCTTCTCTTTTCATCAATTTCAATTTTTTTCATTTTTTCAATTTCAAATTGAATTTAATTTGATTGAAATTCAAAATTCAAATTCAAAATTCAAAAAATTTCAATTTAAAAAAAATTTTCATTTTCATTTCAATCAACAAGTGTTTGTTCATTAAGTGCCTATTGTGTGTCAGGCTGTTCTAGACCTGGAGATGAAAGGAAATAGTCTCTGCCCCGAAGTTTACATTCTACCACCACAGTTGGAGAAAACAAGGGGTCTAAACAAGGGAAGACAATATGTACATAAATGAGCATAAACAAAATATGGAGTATTCTCCTAATATGAACACCTACTAGGGTTTAGGTCCAAAAAAGCAAGCTGCTCACGAGGGAGCGTTGTCGATGATCTCTGGGGCTAATCCTGTACAGTGGTACTTCTGACCCTTGTGTTATTGAGCCCAAAAATTGTGCTTCTCATTCAAAAACAGCAGAGAGATTTCACTAGCTTCTAGCAAAGATTCGTTAAGATGATGTAGAAAGAAGGGTTGACACAGAACACCCCTCACCAAAAGTCTGAGCGTGCTCTCCCCTAAATACACACAAATCCCTGGGAAGACTGGACAGAACCCCAGAATATGATGAGGCGCATCTCTAGGAAATAGCTGAGGCAGAGGGCAGCTTCAGAACTCTTGGCTCCAGCCTTTCTGGAACACATAGCTCTCATTCCTCCCAGGCACAAAGGGGTCACCCTTTTACTTTACATATCTGTCTGGCAAATCTCTCCACTAGTCCCCTGCTGACCTCGTCTCTCTGGTGACTTGGTCGGAATGGTGTGGGGGGCCAGGAGCAGCTTAACCCCTTCTCTGAGTTCCCTCCTCCCACATTCTCAGCACCTTGCTGCACACTGGTACAGACACAGCACAGGGATTTATCCAGAAGCCTAGAATTTTCCACTGATAGAACAGACTTGCTATTTTTATACACACACCCAAGATCCATGACTTATATGAGCTGATGCAAAGAGAAGTGCGGGAATTTAGAACTCAATTTTTAAAAAATGAATGTTAAAAATAAACACTAAAAAAATGGAAAATTGGTATCAGAGGCAGTTTACAAATGTTTTCTAGGATATACCAGTAATAATGGCCCAGAGAAGAACCAGAAATATCCAGGTATAAGCATCTCCATAATGTTATTTATCCACATCACAAGTCTGGATTGGTTTAACTAAAATAGCTAAGTGAAAAGGGCAACTGGGTGGCTCAGTGCATTGAGAGCCAGGCCTAGAGATAGAAGGTTCTAGATTCCAATCTGGCCTCAGATACTTCCTAGCTGTGTGACCCTGGGCAAGTCACTTGACCCCCATTGCCTAGCCCTTACTGCTCTTCTGTCTTAGAACTAAGACACAGTATTGATTCTAAAATGGAAGGTAGGTTTTTTGTTTTGTTTTAATTTAAAAAAATAAGTTAAATAACTGAGAAGGTCATATGCCTCTTCCATGCAGTTGGACCCAGGTACTAATTTGATATAAGAACTCATCTTATCTGGCCACCCATCCACTTCCCTGGCCAACTGGCCAAACTTCTCCTTTCTGAGGAGTTCCGTCAGATGGATGTTGCCAAATTCTGCCTCCTGTTATTTTATTTTATTTTTTAAACCCTCACCTTCTATCTTGGAATCAATACTGTGTATTGGTCCCAAGGCAGAAGAGTGGTAAGGGCGAGGCAATGGGGGTTAAGTGACTTGTCCAGGGTCACACAGCTGGGAAGTGTCTGAGGCTAGATTCTGGCTCCTTTTTTAAAGACATAAGAGATTCTTTTCTGAAGTTGGATACTCCTTTTTACTTTCCTCCAGGTAAGCTAAAGAATATCTCCTTTTCCAGAAAAACTCCCTTTGATTATAGTTGTAAAGAATTTTACCAACCCCAGAATATTTGAAAAATATATCCTTTCCTAATAATTCTATTCCTTGATCTTCCAAATATTTTATAAGAAAGATCTATTCAAATCATCTCATATGAAAGGATGCCCACCAATTGGAGACCTAGCTATTTCTTTAAGTTTTTTTTAAACTTTATCTTATGTTTCAGAATCAATATTAAACATTGGTTCCAGGGGGGAAAGTGGCAAGGGCTAGGCAATTGGGGTTAAGTGACTTGCCCAGGGTCACAAAGCAAAGAAGTACTTGAGGCCAGATTGGAACCCAAGAACTTCCATCTCCAGGCCTATATTTACCAATCCCCCTAGCTGTCCCCATTTCTTTTTTTTTTTCTTTTTCTTTTTTTTTTAAATATTTTTTTAAATTTTAATATTATTTTATTTGGTCGTTTTCATACATTATTCACTGGAAACAAAGATCGTTTTCTTTTCCTCCCCTCCCCTCCCCCCCCCCCCCCCCCGCCTTTCCCTCTCCCATAGCCGACGCATGATTCCACTGGTTATCACATGTGTTCTTGACTCGAACCCATTTCCCTGTTGTTGGAGTTTGCATTATAGTGTTCATTTAGAGTCTCTCCTCAGTCTTATCTCCTCCAACCCTGTAGTCAAGCAGTTGCTTTTCAGCGGTGTTTTTACTCCCACAGTTTATCCTCTGCTTGTGGGTAGTATTTTTTTTTTAGATCCCAGCAGATTGTTCAGGGATTGCATTGATACTAATGGAGAAGTCCATCACCTTCGATTGTACCACAATGTATCAGTCTCTGTGTACAATGTTTTCCTGGTTCTGCTCCTCTCGCTCTGCATTACTTCCTGGAGGTTGTTCCAGTCTCCATGGAACTTCTCCACTTTATTATTCCTTTTAGCACAATAGTATTCCATCACCAACATATACCACAATTTGTTCAGCCATTCCCCAATTGAAGGGCATCCCCTCATTTTCCAATTTTTGGCCACCACAAAGAGCGCAGCTATGAATATTTTTGTACAAGTCTTTTTGTCCATTATCTCTTTGGGGTACAAGCCCAGCAGTGCTATGGCTGGATCAAAGGGCAGACAGTCTTTTATCGCCCTTTGGACATAGTTCCAAATTGCCCTCCAGAATGGTTGGATCAATTCACAACTCCACCAGCAAAGAATTAATGTCCCCACTTTGCCACACCCCCTCCAGCATTCATTACTTTCCATAGCTGTCATGTTAGCCAATCTGCCAGGTGTGAGGTGATACCTCAGAGTTGTTTTGATTTGCATCTCTCTGATTATAAGAGATGTAGAGCACTTTTTCATGTGCTTATTAATGGTTTTGATTTCTTTGGCTGAGAATTGCCTGTTCATGTCCCTTGCCCATTTGTCAATTGGAGAATGGCTTGATTTTTTGTACAATTGATTTAGTTCTTTATAAATTTTAGTAATTAAACCCTTGTCAGAGGTTTTTATGAAGATTGTTTCCCAATTTGTTGCTACCCTTCTGATTTTGGTTACATTGGTTTTGTTTGTACAAAAACTTTTTAATTTGATGTAATCCAGATTATTTATTTTGCATTTTGTAATTCTTTCTAATTCTTGCTTGGTTTTGAAGTATTTCCCTTCCCAAAGGTCTGACATGTATACTATTCAGTGTTCGCCTAATTTTCTTATAGTTTCCTTCTTTATGTTCAAGTCATTCATCCATTTTGAATTTATCTTGGTGTAGGGTGTGAGGTGTTGATCTAAGCCTAATCTTTCCCACACTGTCCTCCAATTTTCCCAACAGTTTTTATGAAATAGTGGATTTTTGTCCCAAAAGCTGGGATCTTTGGGTTTGTCATATACTGTCTTGCTGAGGTTGCTTGCCCCCAGTCTATTCCACTGATCCTCCTTTCTGTCTCTTAGCCAGTACCAAATTGTTTTGATGACCGCTGCTTTATAATATAGTCTGAGATCTGGGACTGCAAGACCCCCTTCCTTTGTGTTTTTTTTTTCATTAATTCCCTGGATATCCTTGATCTTTTGTTCTTCCAAATGAACTTTGTTATGTTTTTTTCTAAATCAGTAAAAAAAATTTTTGGAAGTTCCATGGGTATGGCACTAAATAGATAGATGAGTTTGGGTAGGATGGTCATTTTTATTATATTGGCTCGTCCTACCCATGAGCAGTTAATGTTCTTCCAATTGTTCAAGTCTAGTTTTAGTTGTGTGGAAAGTGTTTTGTAGTTGTGTTCATATAGATCCTGTGTTTGTCTCGGGAGATAGATTCCTAAGTATTTTATTTTGTCTTGGGTAATTTTGAATGGGATTTCTCTTTCTAGTTCTTGCTGCTGAGCTGTGTTGGAATTATATAGAAATGCTGATGACTTATGTGGGTTTATTTTGTATCCTGCAACTTTGCTAAAGTTATTGATTATTTCGATTAGCTTTTTGGTTGAGTCTCTAGGATTCTTTAAGTAGACCATCATGTCATCCGCAAAGAGTGATAATTTGGTCTCCTCCTTGCCTATTTTGATGCCTTCAATTTCTTTTTCTTCTCTAATTGCTACTGCTAGTGTTTCTAATACAATGTCAAATAATAGAGGTGATAATGGGCATCCTTGTTTCACTCCTGATCTTAATGGGAATGGATTTAGTTTATCCCCATTGCAGATGATATTAGCTGATGGTTTTAGATATATACTGTTTATTATTTTTAGGAATGACCCTTCTATTCCTATGCTTTCTAGTGTTTTTAGTAGGAATGGGTGTTGTATTTTATCAAAGGCTTTTTCTGCATCTATTGAGATAATCATGTGGTTCTTGTTGGTTTGCTTGTTGATGTGGTCAATTATGTGGATAGTTTTCCTAATGTTGAACCAGCCCTGCATCCCTGGTATGAATCCTACTTGATCATGGTGGATGACCCTTCTAATCACTTGCTGGAGTCTTTTTGCTAGTATCCTATTTAAGATTTTTGCATCTATATTCATTAGGGAGATTGGCCTATAGTTTTCTTTCTCTGTTTTTGGCCTGCCTGGCTTTGGAATTAGTACCATGCTTGTGTCATAAAAGGAGTTTGGCAGGACTCCCTCTTTGCTTATTATGTCAAATAGTTTGTATAATATTGGGGTTAACTGTTCTCTGAATGTTTAATAGAATTCACTGGTGAATCCATCAGGCCCTGGGGATTTTTTCTTAGGCAGTTCTTTGATGGCTTGATGGATTTCAATTTCTGATATGGGATTATTTAAGAAAACTATTTCTTCTTCTGTTAGTCTAGGCAGTTTGTATTTTTGTAAATATTCATCCATATCACCTAGGTTGGTATATTTATTGCCATATAGTTGAGCAAAGTAGTTTTTAATGATTGCCTTAATTTCCTCTTCATTTGAGGTGAGATCCCCCTTTTCATCCTTGATGCTATTAATTTGCCTTTCTTCTTTCCTTTTTTTAATTAAATTAACCAGTACTTTGTCTATTTTGTCTGTTTTTTCAAAGTACCAGCTTCTAGTCTTGTTTATTAGCTCAATAGTTCTGTCACTTTCTATTTTATTAATTTCTCTCTTAATTTTTAGGATCTCTAGTATGGTTTTCTTCTGGGGGTTTTTAATTTGTTCATTCTCAAGTTTTTTGATTTGCATTTCCAATTCCTTGGTCTCTGTCCTCCCTAATTTGTTAATATATGCACTCAGGGATATGAATTTTCCTCTAAGTACTGCCTTGGCTGCATCCCATAAGGTTTGAAAGGATGTTTCGCCGTTGTCATTTTCTTCAACGAAATTGTTAATTGTTTCTATGATTTCTTCTCTAACTATCCGATTTTGGAGTATCATGTTATTTAATTTCCAATTAATTTTTGATTTGGGTCTCCATGTACCCTTGCCGATCAATATTTTAATTGCCTTGTGATCTGAAAAGGCTGCAGTTAATATTTCTGCTTTTCTGCATTTAAGTGCCATGTTTCTATGACCTAGTGTATGATCTATTTTTGTGAATGTGCCATGTGGTGCTGAAAAGAAGGTGTATTCTTTTTTGTCCCTATTTATTTTTCTCCATATGTCTATTAATTCTAATTTTTCTAAGATTTCATTCACCTCTTTTACCTCTTTCTTATTTATTTTTTGATTTGATTTATCTAAATTTGATAGTGGTTGGTTCAAGTCTCCCACTAATATGGTTTTACTGTCTATTTCCTCCTTCAGTTCTTCTAGTTTCTCTATTAAAAATTTGGATGCTATACCATTTGGTGCATACATGTTGATTAGTGATATTTCCTCATTGTCTATATTTCCTTTTAGCAGAATATATTTACCTTCCCTGTCCCTTTTGATCAGGTCTATTTGTACTTTGGCTTTGTCAGATATCATGATTGCAACTCCTGCCTTCTTTCTATCGGTTGAGGCCCAAAAGGTCTTACTCCAACCTTTAATTCTAACCTTGTGAGTGTCAACCCGTCTCATATGTGTTTCTTGAAGACAACATATGGTAGGGTTTTGTGTTCTAATCCAATCTGCTATTTGTCTGCGTTTTATGGGTGAGTTCATCCCATTCACGTTCAAAGTTATGATTGTTATTTGTGGATTCGCTGGCATTTTGATGTCTTCCCCTAGTTCTGACCTTTCTTCTTTAGCTTTCTCCTTTTGAACCAGTGATTTACTTTAGGTCAGTCCCCCTAGTCCCCTCCCTTGAGATGCTTCCCTTTCTAGCCCCTCCCTTTTTATGCTCCCTTCCCCTCCCCCCTCTCCTTCCCTCCCTTTTTGTACCCCCTCCCCCCTCCCCCTCCTTAATTTTCCTTTCTTTCTTGCCCTAATGGATAAGATAGAATTCAGGATCCCACTGGATCTAGATGTTCTTCCCTCTCAGATTTGATTTCACTGAGAGTAAGGTTTAAGTAATTCCACTTCACGCTCTCTTCCTCTCCTTCTCATATGAGAGTTCTTCCCCTCCCCTTCCCATGTGTATCTTTATATGGGAAAGTTTATTCTATTGATTCCCCCCCTATTTCTTGAAGTTAATCTTAGTATTATCACGATTCCCCCCTCCCTTTTCCTTTTTTTGCCCCAACTTTCCCCAAATCTTCTTAATTCCCCAATCTTTCCCTATGCATATTTCTTCTAACTACTCTTATGATGATACAATTTATAAGAGTTACACAAAACATTTTCCCCACATATTAATATATATAATTAGATGTAAATGTAGTCCTTATAGAAGAGAGTTTGACTTAAAGAGAAAGATAAGATTTATCTCCTTTTCCCTTTCTTTCATATTTACCTTTTCATGTTTCTCTTGCTTTCTGTGCTTGGATATCGAACTTTCCACAGAGCTCTGGTCTTTTCTTAGCAAATGCTTGGAAATCTTCTATTTTGTTGAATGCCCATACTTTCCCCTGGAAGTATATAGTCAGTTTTGCTGGGTAGTTGATTCTTGGTTGGAGACCCAGCTCTCTTGCCTTTCTAAATATCGTGTTCCATGCTTTGCGGTCTCTTAGTGTATTAGCCGCTAAGTCGTGTGTGATCCTTATGGGAGCCCCCTTATATCTGAAGCTCTTCTTCTTGGCTTCTTGTAGGATTTTCTCCTTTACTTGGAAGCTCTTGAATTTGGCAATTACATTCCTAGGCGTTGTCTTTTGGGGATTTAGTATAGAAGGTGTTCTATGAATCCTTTCTATTTCTATTTTGCCCCCTTGCTCCAGAACGTGGGGGCAATTTTCTTTTATAATCTCCTCTAGAATAATATCCAATTTGTTGTTTACCTCTGGTTTTTCTGGGAGACCGATGATACGGAGATTTTCTTGTCTTCCTCTGTTCTCCAGGTCCGTGACCTTCTCAGTGAGATATTTTCTGTTTTCTTCCAATTCATTAATTATTTGGGTTTGCTTTATTGATTCTTGCTGTTTTATCATCTCACTTTCTTCGAGGTGCTTAATTCTGGTCATTAGGGACTGGATTTGCTTTTCAGCCTTGTCTGCCCTTCTATTGGATGCTTCGAGTTCTTTTTCCAATTGAGCATTCTTATCTGTCAGACAGCTGATCTCTTTCTCCCATTTTTCTTTCCAGAAGGTTTCCATCTTTTGGATAAGTTCCAGTTTGAGATCTTCCAGAGCTTGTTGATAGTTTCCATTTTGGGAGGCGTGTTCTGAATTTTTTTGGATTTCCTCCTCATTCTCCCCTTTTCCTTGGGTACTTCCACCATAAAAGTTTTCAATAGTCACTTTTTTCCCTTTCTTCCTGGAGGCTTGATTTTGGGCCATGTGAGCCATCCCTTTGGTGGTTTTATTTCCCTTTCCTTTTTGGTCTGGGGTCTGGGTTATAAGAGCGGTTTTTCTGTGAATTTAGGTTGCTTCAGACTAGTTCTTCCCAGCCTCCGAGCCCAGGTATTCAGCTCCGCCCAGATAATCAGCGCGCGTTGTTCAGCCCAGCCCGCCCCAAGTCCAGGTCCGCTGGATTCTCCAGTTAAAGCGCCCTGAGACGTTTTTTCCTGGCAGTCCCCAGATCCCAAGGACCCTGGAGTGCCCCCCCAGACAGAGACGCTCCCCACTCACTCGCTGTCCCCGTGAGCGCTCAGGTAGCTCACTCTGGTTTAGTGGGGGAGGTGGGGTGGGGGAAGGGCGGCTCAGTTCACTTTTCTGTGCAAGCTTTTCCTTCTTATTTTAGTGTTGAAATGTTCAAGCCCCACGTACCTTTGCCTCTGTGGGGTACTGGGGAGTCCTTCTGTTCCTCCAAAGGTGATTTTATGCTCCTTTGATGTAGTCTATTTCGTTCGGTGCTGGGGAGAGGAAGCATGCCGCATCTAGATTGCAGCCATGATTACCCGGAAGTTCCTGTCCCCATTTCTTTAAGATGTACAGAATCTTTCTCTATGGGAGGAAGAATCCTTGGGGTCCAGGGGACTCTGCACAAAAGATAGAATAAGAAAAGGCTAGAGGGATTATGAGAAGATGGTAGAGTAGGGTATGAAGTTTCTTTGCCCTCCAAATACCCCCCACAAACAAATAAAAATAACCCCACAAGATTAAAGCTAGAAGAAGCAAAAACATACAGGAGTTGGGAGTGAAGCTAAACAGTCAAGGACAACTAGGAAGGAAGGCTTCTAACTTCCATGACCTCAATTCCATCCAACAGGCCCTGGGGGCAGGACCAGAGCAAACAGTGTGGAATCAACAAAGGAGTCCCTAGGGGTAGAACCTTATTTGTTGAACCCCAGAGCTTGTATCCTGGAGGATGGCAGAACTGGCAAAGGGCTCTAGGAACCACTGCATTGGCTATGACCTAGGCTGCAGAGAATCCCACTCCCCAACAGCAAGGGGTTGAAAGAGTGGACACCATAAAGTCTAGGGGACCCAGGCCCTGAGGACAGAACCCCAAATGTCACTGCTAACCAATGAACTTTGGGGGCCCAAGGTAACCAGAATAGACACCTGTTCTGTAGTAGTAGGTGAGGAGAAGTGAGGAAGGAGTACACCCCAGTGAGGGTGGTTGCTGAGGGAATGGGGCCTGTCAGCTATGGTCACTACCAGAAGAGTAGAGTCCTTGGGTGCTTCCACAGAGAGCAATGGGATCTCTGCTTAAAGTTGCAGTAGCAGAACTTCCAGGCTCTGACTGGAACACTTGAGATCAATCACACACTATGATTTGAGCAAGGTCTAGGGATTAAGTCTGACCCTAGATTATAAAAACTAGAATAACTAAATTAGGGCCCAGGAAATAACAAACACAAAAAATCCTGAAACCTGATGCACCATCCCCCCCCCCCAGCACCCTAGGAACTCAGCATAAAGCCAATATTGGTTTGGCCTTTAAAATTTAAAAAGCATTTTTTTAATGAGCAGAGAAAGAACATAACTACTGATTGCTATTATGGAGAGAGAGAAGACCAGTGTTCAAACTCAGAAGACAGTGAAGTAAAAAAAAAAAACTTACTTCAAAAACAGCAAAGTAGCTCAGTAAATTGAGAGCCAGGCCTAGAGACAGGCCGTCCTAGGTTCAAATCTGACCCCAGACACTTCCCAGCTGTGTGACCCTGGGCAAGTCACTTGATCCCCATTGCCTAGCCCTTACCACTCTTCTGCCTTGGAACCAATACACAGTATTGATTCCAAAATGGAAGGCAAGGGTTTATTTAAAAAAACAACAACAACAATAAAGTAATACAATAAATGGCCACAAATTCAAAAGGAGTTTTGGAAGAGCTTTAAAAAAAAACCCAAAAAAACAAATGAGAAAGGTTGAGGAAAAATTAGAAGAAAAAATAAGAGGAATATAAGAAAATCAAGAAAGTTATGAAAGAAAGATCACCCACATAGAAAAGGAGATCCAGAACCTCATGGGAGAAAATAATTTATTAAGACCAAGAATTGGAAAAAGGAAGCTGACAACTTCCTAAGAAAATAAGAAATAATAAAGCAAAATCAGAAGAATAAAATAATAGAAAAGAATACAAAAAAACTGATCACAAAAATAATTGACCTGGAAAATAGATCAATGAAGACAGTATAAGAATAATTGGACTCCCAAAAAGTTATGATTAAAAAAAAAAAGAGTTAAGACACCATACTCTAAGAAATCCAGGAAAATGCCCAGAAATTCTAGAATCAGAGAGTAAAATAGGCATTGAAAGAATCCACCTATGGAACATCATTGCTAAGTTCCATAGTTCCTAGGTTAAGGAGAAGATAATACTAAAAGCAACAAGAAAAACAAAAACAAAAACAAAAACAATTTAAATGCTGTGGGACTACAGTAAAAACAAGATTTAGTGGCTACAACATTGAAATAATGAAGGCTACAGAACATACTATTTCATAGAGCAAAAGAACTAGGTTTCCAACTGAAAATAATATGCTCAGCAAAGTGGAGCATAATTATACAAGGTAGAAAATGGACCTTTAACAAAATAAGGGAAGTTTCAACTAATCTTCAGGAAAAACCCAGAACTCAATTAGGAAATTTAATCCATAAGAAACACACAAAAATAATGAAGTAAGAACAATCATAAAATGATTCAAAAGGTTAAATTCTTTAATTCCTATATGGGAAAAATTAAGAATGACATTATTATCTGGATACTTTGAAAGAGCAGTATATATAAATAAAAGACTTAGAGGTGAATACAATGAAATCAACCAAAATAATAATAACAGACCAGGAGAGGACAAATTGGAACAACCATCTCATATAAAAGAGTAATAAATGGAAAAATTGACACAGAGAAGAGGAGGAGAGGGAGTGGAGGGCTGGTAGTACTAAAACCCTACTCTCATCAGAGCTGGGTTAAAGGGAGAACATACCCAACCAGAAGGGTAAAAGTCTTCTTAATATGCAGAAAAACAGTAAGGGAAAGGGGATTGGATAAAAGAGGGACTAAGAATCCCCTAAAGGAACTGGGGGACTAAAAGAATGAAGGATAGATTAAAAGAAAGGAGGGCAAGGGGATTAGAAAAGAGAAGACTACCTAGAAGGGAGTGCATATCAAGAAATAAGGAGGGTAAGGTAAGGCAATAAGGGAGGAACTCTTAGGACAAGATAAGGGAAGGATTTTTATTTTATTTTATTTATTCATTTTTAATTAATTAATTTAGAATATTTTTCCATGGTTACATGATTCATGTTCTTTCCCTCCTCTCTTCCTTCCCCCCCTCCCAAAACCAACAAAGAATTCCAGTGGGTTTTACATGCATCGTTGTTCAAAATCTATTTCCATATTATTAATATTTGCAATAGAATGATTATTTAAAGTCAATATCCCAATCATATCCCCTTTGAACCATGTGATCAATCATATGTTTTTCTTCTGTATTTCTACTAAGGGAGGGGTTTTTAGAACTGAACTCATATCAAGAAATAGGAAAGGGGGGGGGGGCAACTGGGTAGCTCAGTGGATTGAGAGCCAGGCCTAGAGACAGGAGATCCTAGGTTCAAATCTGGCCTCAGATACTTCCCAGCTGTGTGACCCTGGGCAAGTCACTTGACCCCCATTGCCTAGCCCTTACCACTCTTCTGCCTTGGAGCCAATACACAGTATTGACTCCAATATGGAAGGTAAGGGTTTAAAAAAACAAAAAGAAATAGGGAGGGGGGCAGCTGGGTGGCTCAGTGGATTGAGAACCAGACCCAGAGATGGGAGGTCCTGGGTTCAAATCCAGAATCATACACTTACTATCTGTGTAACTCTAGGAAAGTCATTTAATCCCCATTACCTAACCCTTACCACTCTACTGTCTTGGAATCAATATTACCTATTGATTCCAAGACAGAAGGTAAAGATTAAAAAAAAGAAAGAAAGAAATAGGAGGGGATGGTTGGGGAGATAGGGGAGGGGCTCTTTGAAAGGTGGACAGAATAAGAATTAAAAGACAAGAGTGAAGGGACAAGGGAGAGATCCTTAGAGAGATGGGCTAATTTGGAACCAAGAGGGGAAAGGGAGAGGATAAAGGAAGATCTCTAAGAAAGGGTGTGAATTAGAGAAATAATGAAAAGAAACTGGACATCTAAGGAGGGATATGGCAAAAAGAAAGGAAGAGAACAAACAGTGAGGAAAAATAGAAAGGAGGAAAAGACTTAACTAGTAATTATGACATTAAATGTGAATGGATGAATTAATTCATAAAATGAAAATGGATAGCAAAAATAAATCAAAAACCAAAATCTGAAAATATGTTATTTATAAGAAACACATTGTAGAGTAAATAAAGGTAAAATAAAGGGCTAGAACAGAATATACTATGCCTCAGCTGATATAAGCAGAGAAAGGGGATTAGCAATGATGATCTCTGGCAAAGTTAAAGTTAAAATAGATGTCAGAAGAGATAAAACAGGGAAACTCTTTTATGCTAAAAGGTACTTGAAGTATTATCAGTATTAAACATACATGCATCAAATGCTTTAACATCCAAGTTTTTAGATGAAAAACTAAATGAGTTACAGATGAAAATAGATAATAAAATAATACTAGAAGAGGATTTTAATTTTCCCCTCTCAAAACTAGATAAATCTAATCACAAAATAAGTAAGAAGTGAAGGAGATGAATAGAATCTTAGATAAGTTAAAAATGATAGATATCTGGAGAGAATTGAATGAGATCATAAAGAAGTATAATCTCTTTCAGGAGTACATGGAACCTTAAAAAAAAACAGACCATATTTTAGGGCAGAAAAACATTATAGTCAAATGTAAAAAAGAAGAGGTGTTAAATGCATCCTTTTCAAACCATAACACAATAAAAGTGTACAGAATAAGGGGCCATGGAAACAAAAAGGGAAAATGAATTGGAGATTAAATATTTAATCTTTAAGAATGAGTGGATTAAAGAACAAATTATTGAAACAATAATTCATTAAAGAGACAACATACCAAAACCAATGGAATATTGAAAAAGCAGCAATAAGAGGAAATTTTATATCTCTAAATGCTTATATTAACAAAATTAATTAATAATTAATAAAATAGAGAAAGAAAAGATCAACAATTTGGAAAAGCAATTTTAAAAATTAGAAAAATAACAAATTAAAAATCCTCAAATAAATGGCAAATTAGAACTCCTAAAAATTAAAAATTAGAATCCTAAAAATTGAGTGTTAAGAAAATCATTGAATTGATAAATTAATCTAGGAACTGGTTTTATGAAAAAATCAACAAAATTGATAAACCACTGGTTAATCTGATTTTTAAAAAGAGAGAAAAAAATCACCAGTACTGCAGATGAAAATGGTGAATATGACACAAATAAAGATGAAATTAAAGCAATTATTTGGAGTTATAAAAATATTTTCCATTTGTTCTTTTGTATAATTTTAACACTATGAAGTAGCTTAATATTGGATCCTAATAGCAGAGTAAATCCTCCTCTACTCTATTGTTTTCTCTGAAGTTCCCTGTGTGCAGGACATTGAGTCCCTACATACCTGCATGATGCTAGCACTAGATCTAATGGGTATGACCTAGCTGGAAGGACATGGTTTTGGAAAGAGTATGGCCCTGGAAACAGTTTGTGTTTGCTGCTTGAGGAGCAATCTAGCTAAATATGGTCCTGGTGATGTATATTAATTGAGAATCAGCCTGGTTAAGTCAGAGGGAATATCTTTGATAATATCAGAGGGAAAATCAATCATTCATTGATGAATTGCTTAGCCTCAGCAACCAAGGACTTCCAAGGACTGTATACTACAGTGTAGAGGGTTTAGCATCTGGAGGAAATGTACTCATTGATCAAATCACAGTTCTTTAAAGTTGAAGTTGAAGAAAAATTGATCAAATTAAATGTGATAAGAATATGGAGAAATAGGTCTTATATTGCTAAAGCAGATATGAATTATTTATTAGAAAACAACATGAAATATAGACTAAGAGCTGCAAAACTGTTCATGCTCTTTAACCTAGGGATCCCATTACTAGGATTAGGCCCTAAATACCTTATTGAGAGGATAAAAAGCTTTGTGTGTATGAAAATATTCATTAAAGCTTTGTTTGTAATGACAAAATAATGGGAATTTATACAAATGCAATGCTTGGAAGAAATGGCTGAATAGATTGTGATATATTAATGTAATGGATTGTATTATGGTATTAGAAATGACAAAAAAGAGAATTAGAATAATACATATTATGATCATATTTTTTAAAAAATAACCACAAAATCAAGAGAAAAAAGTCTCAAAGTAAAACAAATAGGAAAAGAACTCAAAAGCAGAGGATGTTTATATTAGCACACATATATGATTCACACATTTTTAAGCAAATGGTAAGCAAGGTAGAGTTTGTAGTTTTGCACATAATTTTTTTGCATTTGTTTATTTAAACATTTTTACTGTTGCTGATAGTTACTAAGTATATAATAGAAAAATTTTAAATGCTTAAAAAAAAGACTAGAGAAGGTCAACTTGGGACTATATCTTCTGAAAGCTGGACCCAGGATGCAATTGGATAGGAAAACCCCGACTCTCTTTTTAGGATAACACATTTATCAGAAACATGATCTCTGGGATCCGAGGTGTGCTGATCATGATGTTGTTTTTCTAAAAGTTCCTGCACGTGGGTGATACCAGATACATGAGGATGTTATGGAAGATGGAAAACCCAGCACATGTGGTGGCAATGGATCCAACTTGGGACTTTCTTCCAAATAAAATGGTTCAGTAACAAAGATGTCTTTTGTCAAGACTTTGTCAAGTCCTAGATCTTGAATAGCTTTCAATTGCAATGAAAATCTTGCTCTGCTATGGGAAAAGATAATCAATTTGCCAAACAGAGGCAGGTCAAAAACTCTCTAGGATCAAACTACGCTGACCTTTCAAAGGTGAACATTCTGATTGACATGAAAAGCATCATCAACGTGACCGAATAATTGTTGGTTAAGGAGATTAAGGCGCTGCAATGGAACAGCTAACTCTCATATCCTGACTGTGAGGGACCCAATCTCTATTGTTCTTGTGAGTGTATCAATATGGATTGAGCAGAGGTTAGAGGATGCTTCCCGTGTTCACTTGCATGCTGCACAAACAACGTATGGTGTAGGAGGCATCCGCAAAGCTTTCACTGCTACTGATGCCAAAGTGAAGAAATTTTAATTGTGCAATACTTCACCAAACTATTGCAATTATCCAAGAATTAATTTAAATAAACATTTTATCACCTCTATCTCTCAAAGCACCTTTATAGACCAGTCGCATAGCTCATAACTCAGCCCACTGGGCAAGAATGTCCAGACCTTCATTCTCAAGGCATTCCCAGTTACTGGTTAGTAACAGACAAAGTCCAATTGTGCAAACCTTATAACAGGCAGAACTATTAGTAAACAAGCAATGCCACGAGAGCTAAGTCCTCCTGGACCCACTGGACCCCAGAGGAAGGTCTGGAACTGGAGCCGGAGCCTGAGCAATGTCACACCTTGTTCAACTCAATGGACAGCTCCAAGCAAAGGCAATACAGGATATGACCACCCAGGAGCAACCCAGGACCGATGCCATGGAAGCAATTGTTTCCAGAATTTGGTATAACTTAATAGCCTTTCAAAAAGCTCAAGATGTCCAACAAACCTTCAAGTGAGTTGTCTCTTGGGGCCTGCTAAAGCCTCTATTCAACATATTCTTTAGGAATAAAAATCTCCAAGAACATAAGCCCACAACAAAATCATAAAGGTCTGAGGGGAGAAATCCCTAGAGAATCCACTTTATTTTTTTTTAAGCCTTTACCTTCCATCTTAGAATCAATATTATGTATTGGCTCCAAGGCAGAAGAGCGGTAAGGGCTAGGCAATAGGGGTCAAGTGACTTACCCAGGGTCACACAGCTGGGAAGTGTCTGAGGCCAGATTTGAACCCAGGACCTTCCATCTCTGGGCCTGGCTCTCTATCCACTGAGCTACCCAGCTACCCTCTAGAGAATCCACTTTAGACCTTCCCAGGGTACAGCTTGTTCTAGTCCCCATTCAAAAGTGACAAACTTGGGGACAGCTGGGTGGCTCAGTGGATCAGGCTTCCCTCTTCATCTGTGGTGGAGCAAATGTCAACATTTTATTATGGACTTTATTCAAAATCATCTGGATTCTTCCCATCTAATATATTTCCAAAATACTTGCCTGAATGGTGGGGATCCTGAATTTTCTTTGAGTTCACATTCAAACCCTTGTTCTTCACATGGACCACTATAACATTTAAGTCCTTTAACAATGTCGCCTCTCATCCAGCCCAGGCAATGCAGCAGCATCAATAATAGTGGACACTAATGTCCTTAAGAAGTGGAGCCTCTGGGGGCAGCTGGGTAGCTCAGTGGATTGAGAGTCAGGCCTAGAGATGGGAGGTCCTGGGTTCAAATTTGAACTCAGACACTTCCCAGCTGTGTGACCCTGGGCAAGTCACTTAACCCCCATTGCCTAGCCCTTACACTCTTCTGCCTTGGAGCCAATACACAGTATTGACTCTAAGACGGAAGGTAAGGGTTTAAAAAAAAAAGAAGTGGAGCCTCTTTTGTGTCTATGCCCACTCTGCCATGTCAGTATCAAAGACTTTGAGTTCAAATAATCTTGAGGAAAGATGGTGAAAGTCAACTGAATTTCTGTACAAAGTAAAAGTGCTGGGGAGAGGAGTAACCCCTTATTCTGAGGACTGGGTTATCTGGTCCCATTATGTGCAGGAGATCAGGAATGGCTGCAGCAATTAGCATAATTTCCTTATTCAGCTCCTCATCATGCATTGCTAATCACAAGCTATGATCTACCTTCACTGGACACAGACGGTCATTGTAAGAGGAGACTAGGTCGCCTAAGTACTCCAACATTTCTATTACCAGGGAGGAAATATCTTTCACTTCCCCGGGACCCAAAATTATTTAATCTTAAATAGATAATTTTTATATAATAAATAAACCAAATAAATAAATAAATAAGTTTTTATTTAGCCCCATACAAAAAAACCAATACAGGTAATTGTGTATATATATGTACATATATATATCATATATAAGAATTCCCAACATCCATGACCACATCTCTTCCTTCTAGTCAACCGCCATAACTGAAACCCACCTTCCATTTGTGCTCCCAAATTCTCAAAAGAAATTAGGGGTATCCCTAGGAAACCAGCAACTTATCTGTTGGTAGCGTCTCCTTTCCAAGGGGCAGAAACTTTGGCCTACGTCCTCCATTCCTCTGAAGTCCCACAGTTAAAACAGCTTGAGACCCAGGGGATGCTCCGGCCCTACTGCAGGGAGATTTAGTCCAATGGTTTTTCAAATCCGATAACACTTGGGTGACAAGTAACCAGACTCAGCAGAGGATATTTCAGGGACGTTCTCATTTTGGTGGGCACCGAGGGACACTCTATTGTGCAGGTTCCAGAGATCTCAGTACAATTATATCAATGCCCCCATCTACTATCCAGCATCTAGCTTTCCATCTTTATATTTTAGAACAGAAGAGGATATTATTATTACCTTATGCCTAACTAACAGCCTTCTCCCAGAGTGTTCATATGGATAGTCCTATTTGCCTGAAGCAGCTAATGCTGCTCCCATCTTTCACTCCAATTTTAATGACTGATCTGTCCAAGCTTTCTGGTGGCAGAGCAATGAAGTCTTATAGGCAACCCATTTAGGTGGGGTGCCACACAAAAAGAAGGATCTAACTTTATCTGAAGCAGGCTAATCATAAGGAATTCCAGGGGAAAGGGGCATAAGTCCAATTCATCAATTCCAATTCTTTTAAACATTTTACCCCATCTTTTGGGAGAATTTTTATGAAGGCCAGATGGGCAAAATTTGCCATTTTATCTACCTGAAATGGAAAAGGAGGCAAATCCCATCTGAGGGCAGTTGATTTAACTGATTTCATAAGAACAAATGATCTGAAAAATTTCTCAGGTGAGGGAATATCCTACACAAGGCATCCTCCTTAAACACCATTAGACTATGTCCATGGTAGCAATTATTCTAAAGATTCATTGGCTTACTGTTTACATTTCTCTTGAAACCACCCAAATGACTAAAAGTTAAAAATTCAACCACCCTCTGACTCACCATTACTGGAAGTCACTCTCCCAAGAAGTATGAAGGCAAAACCTGCTCTGATTCTCACTCATGATGACTTCCTTCTCTGAGGGACTCAAGGGATGTGAAGGAGAAACCTCTGAGTCACAGAAAATGCTTTACGTTTCAAGCTCTTAGTCACGGACTCCATTAATATAGACATTTTTACTTCTTTACTCGAATAATCAACAATCAATAATCCTCTGACTAAAAAAGCATAGTTCTTAAAAAAGCAAAAGTTAATTTACTACTTCTTCTAAATGTCTAATATGCAAGATTCATTTATTCTTCCTCTCTGTTAGCAATACAACTTTTTCATAGAGCCGGAACATATGTGCATAGTCCCCAAATATATATTGTACTTACTTGGCAGGATAAGGACATTTCTTATTGCAAAAAGCTTCCTCATTTTTTTTTAAGCCCTCACCTTCCGTCTTGGAATCAATACTATATATTGGTTCCAAAGCCGAAGAGAGGTAAGGGCTTAGGCAATGGGGGTTTAGTGACGTGCACAGGGTCACACAGCTAGGAAATGTCTAAGGCTATATTTGAACCTTGGACTTCCCCTCTCTGGCTCTCAATCCACTGAGCCACCCAGCTGTCCCCACCCCCTGCCCTGATTTATTTTTAAACTTTGACTCTAAGGGGAAAAAAATCTGTTGCTAGCCAGTCCATCATCCAGGACTCCCTTTCTTCTACGATACTCTTTGTCTATTTAAAAAATGAATTTAATGGAGTAGCTAGGCACCACAGAGTTCAACACCTGGAGTTGAGAAGACTTGGGTTCAAATTTGGCCTCAGATACTTCCTAGTTATGTGACCCAACACAAATCATTTCACTCAATTGTCTAGCCCTTTCTGTTCTTCTGACTTAGAATCCTTAGTTAGTATTGATTCTAAGACAGAAGGTAAGATTTAAAAAAAAATTAATTTAACTGTGAGTTCCACTGGGTGAAAGAAAACTCAGATAAACTTCACTAAGCACAATTAAAATATCAAAAGAATACCACCCAGCCTTTCCTACACAAAGAGCAAAATATCACCATAATTAGGAAAGGCTTCTAGTAGAAGGTGGTGCTTGAGCTGAGATATGAAGGAAAGGAGTAATTCCTTTCTTTTTTTTTTAACCTTTAACTTCTGTCATAGAATTAATTCAAGTATCTTTTCTAAGGCAGAAGAATGGCAAGGGATAGGCAATGGGAGTTAAGTGACTTGCCCAGGGTCACACAGCTGGAAAGTGTCTGAGGCCAGATTTGAACCAAGGACCTCCCATCTCTAGGCCTGGCTCTCCATCCACTGAGCTACTCAGCTGACCCCAAGAACTTTACAATCTTAACAGAACATGCAAATCAAACCAGGTAGCCAAGAAAGACAGGAGACAGAAATGAAGATGGAGGAGCCAGTAAAAATTTGTTATAGCACAATAATATTCCATTACCAACACATATCACAATTTGTTCAACCATTCCTCAATCCATGGACATCCTTTCAATTTCCAGTTCTTTGCCACTATAAAAAAGGGTCCTTGTGTGACCCTGGGCAAGTCACTTAACCCCCATTGCCTAGCCCTTATTGCTCTTTGGCCTTGGAGCCAATATTGGCTCCAAGACAGAAGTTAAGGGTTTTAAAAAAAATAAAATAAAAATAATAATTAAAAGGGTCCATCTCATTTTACAGGTGAGGAAACTGAGGCAAATAAGGTCGAGTGACTCACCCACGATCACACAGCTAATGTCTGAGGCTAGATTTGAACTCAGATCTTCCTAACTCCTGAGCCAGTGCTCTCACCACCATTTACTTAGCTGCTATATATCACTAATACATGGCCCATGTCCTTATAAATTCTTCTTCCATGGAGAGAAAGTCATTGTAGACAAGTTCCAACAATCATCTAGAGTTTATGTTCTCTAAATCTGCAACAAGTCCAGTTCAGTGGTCTATGGCCCAGGGCCAACCTCTGCCACTGTCTCAATGGCAAGAGATGGAAAGCTAAATCCTTTAACTTCCACTTGCATCGTCTCTCCAAGCCATCCATCCATCCATGAGCCATCAGATAGACATCTAAGTCATCCATGGACCACAAAGAAGGCTGGCCCAATAAACCAGGTTGTGTTTATGCCATCGCAATGCTCTTTGGTGGAAGTGTGCCAAATTCTCAGCTATACTACCATTTGCTTGTAGCTCAGACCCTGGGTTTGCAACCACATTCCATATTATTGTCAGTCCTTGAACCCTCCTTTGGGCTCACATCAGTATATCCTTAGCACTTAGCCCACACAGAGAATCATTTAAAGCTGCTGGCTTACTTTATCCTAGCTTCAAGATGCCTTTGGGGCAGGGCATCTGCATCCACAGTGGTGTTCCCTGGCTGATGGCCGGCTAGTGCCGCTACCCGCCTCTATGGAGCGGCATCCCCTTGAGCAATGGTCTGAACGTTAGTAAATTGTTATCAGTCCACGTTTTTGCAACGTTGCACATAATATATAATAGGAATTTCAGAACTGCCTAGCATGCTGAGGTTTGAGTTCAGAGGAATGCTCAGTCCTGATTGATATTTGAGATTATCGCATTCTTGGAAGCAGAAGGTGGATTTAAGTCATGCCTGGAAGTTCTTAAAGGGACACATAATCTGCAAGACAGACGAAGAGAAAGGGGCCGCTGGGTAGCTTGGTGGATTGAGAGCCTAGAGATGGGAAGTCTTAGGTTCAAATCTGGCCTCAGACACTTCCTGGTGTGTGACCCTGGGCAAGTCACTTAACCCCCATTGCCTAAGCTTTGCCACTCTTCTGCCTTGGAACTTATACATAGTATTGATTCTAAGACAGAAGGTAAGGGTTTATTAAATATATATATGCTAAGGCCTCAGACACTTCCTGATGTGTGACCCTGGGCAAGTCACTTAACCCCCATTGCTTAAGCTTTGCCACTCTTCTGCCTTGGAACTTATACATAGTATTGATTCTAAGACAGAAGGTCAAGGTTTATTAAATATATATATATATATATGCTAAGAGTAAAGAGGAAGGACTTTAAGAGCTGAGGAGAAAGTAGAGGAGTAAAAGCATCACTTGATCTACCCAGAACTTACTGAGCTATGACAAAAAGACAGTATACAAATGGAACAACCAAGAGGAGGTAAAAAGTAAGCTGAGCGATGGTTGAGAAGGAAGAGGTTAAGGAGAACTTTCAAGTTCCAAAAGGCATCTCAAAGTACAAATCTGAGGCTGAAGCTAATACTTGTTTTCACCTCTTCAAAGACAGAGGAAAGGTCTGCTTTTTCTCCAAGTGCCAGTCTAGTAACAGACACTGTAATATATTCTGCTTCTATTTACCTAAACATATCCGTTGTATTTTTTCCTAAACCATTAAAAGGTCAGGAGTTAGAGATAAACATACATTTAAATTAGGGCAGAGAGCCAAACCTCGGCATGAATGTTAGGAATTTTCTTATCTGGGGGAGCTAGGTTCTTGCGATTGGTTGTTTTTTTTTTTGTGGTAGTTTTTCATTCGATATAAACTACATAAAACAACAGAGAAAAGGATTATATGAACCTGAAGGCCATCATTTTGCTTCTAAGCCAAAAAAAAAAAAGTAAATGATTTATTGTAAAAGGGTGTGGTTAAATAAATCATCAGAGGAAAAGGGGATAGAGAGCAGAGGGTAATAAATGAAAAGACACATCCTAACATCTTAAACTCAGCGTGTCTGAAACAGAATTCATTATCTTTTCCCCTAAACTCTTCCCTCCTCCTATCTTCCATATGACGGTCAGGAAACACCATTCTCTCATTCCTCAAACTTGCAACCTAAGAATCATACTCACCTCCTTATTTTCTCACTGCCTCTCTAGCCACACATGTTTTCTCCCAACCACCACGTCCAAGTTGTTGCCAAGACCTGTTGATGTCCCCTTTGCAATGTCTCAACTTTTCCTCTTCACTTTCCAACACTGCCACCACTTCAATTCCTCATCACCTCACACCTAGACCACTGTAATACACTGATGGTGGGTTTGTCTGCCTCAAGTCTCTTCCCACCCCAATCTGTCCTCCATTCTGCTTGTAAGATGATATTCCTAAAGCACAGGGCAGACAATATTACTCAGGCAAGTATAAAGGCAAACCCCCTAGACATCATAGAACCAGAGGGCAAAGTAGAAATCGAAAGAATCCACTGGTGACCCCCTGAAAGAGGTCCCAAAATGAAATGGTACAGCCACATTCCAGAGTTCCCAGGTCAAGAAGAAAATACTGAAAGCAGTCAGACAGAAATAATTCAAATATTATGTAGTCACAGTCAGAATTATACAAGATTTAGCAGCTACAACATAAAGAAATGGAGAGCTTAGAATGTTATTCCTGAGGGAAAAGGATGTAGGTTTATAACTAATAACTTACCTTACAAAAACTGAGTATAATTATAGAGGGGGAAAATGGATTTTTTAATGAAATAGAGGACTTTCAAGCAGTTGAGTGAAAAAAAAACAGAACTGAATAGAAAATTCAATATATAAACATAAGAGTCAAGAGAAGCATCAAATTATACACATGAAAGAGAACTCATAAGAGACTAAACAAGGTTAAATTCTTTATATTCTTAAATGATACAATACATATAACCTCTCAGAACTTTATTATGTGGCTAAAAAATGTGGTATATAATGGTGATGGGATACTATTGTGCTGTAAGGAATGATGCTCTGGAGGATTTCTATATGAACTGGAAGAAGAACCTCAGGGAAGGGATGCAGAGTGAAATGAGCAGAACCAAGAGAACATTGTACACAGAAAGTGAAACAGTGTGGAACTATCCAATGTAATGGACTTTATTACTAGTAGCAATGCAATTATCCAGGATACTCCTAAAGGACTTAGGAGAAAGAATACTATCCACATTGAGAGAAAGAACTATGAGAGGAGAAACGCAAAAGAAAAACATATGACTTATCACTTATCACTCGTATATATGGGTATACAATTTGGGGTTTGGGATTTCAAAGCTTGCTCTATAGCAAAAATGAATAATATGGAAATAGGTATCAAGTAATAACATTTGTACAATCCAATGGAATTGATTTTTGACTGGGAAGGGGAAGAGAAGAGGGGAGGGAAAGAAAATGAATCAGGTAAATGAGGAAAAATATTTAATAAAAAATAATTTTTTTAAAGAAAGAACTGTATTATAAGGGATCTTAGAGGAAGTCTAATTAGACAATGGGTCAGGGTGATATTCTATTATGTTTGGATGCCTGGAATAGGTGGGAAAGAGGAATACTCTAGGAGAGGAGAGGAGAAGAAAGGGAGGAACAATGGGGAAATTTATCTCACATAGATGGTTTGCACAAGTAGTAGTTTATACACAATAAAGAGGATAGTGAGCAGGGAGTAGATGACATTTGAACTTCATACTAATCTGAAGTTTTTTTAAAAAAAACTTTTATTACTGGAATTAAACAACATAAAAGAGCATTTCTGTTCTATATAAAGCAAAATAATCAAACAAAAAATTGGGCTCTATATGAAACCATGAACTCTACTTCACAGAAGTCGCCCTAAGAATATAAAGTAAATACTTAAAGTTTATTTTATACCTTCATTTCAAAACATTTGTTTGTTATGCTCCTATGTGAACTTCCTTCTGTTCCCTTTGGTGGGTTTAAAATATTACTATGTCCCTTAAGACATCACTATTACTAACTCCACCCCTTCACTGATTTTTTTTCTTCCTCCAAATTAAAAACACAAGTTGGTGGGGGAACTTTTAACACAAACAAATTAGATCCACACAGTGGCCATGTCCAAAAGTGTTTGTCTCTTTCTCCATCCTGAGTCCATTTCTTCTGTCTGAAGACTTTGTTCTGGATTGGTTTAAGAAGAGAAAAATGCATACCTATAGTTGGTTGCAAAAACACATTTTAACCAATTGGCAAATAGAAAGGAAAAGTGTTAAAGGTTAAAAGTGAAGAATAAAAGGGAATAGATTAGGGGAAGCATTAGTCAGAAGCAAAATAGATTCTTAAAGAAGGAAAAAAGAGAAAAGTGAATATAAAAATGAGAGGAAATTAAACAGCAATTATGACTGTGAATGTGAATGAGATGAGATCATCTATAAAACAAAAGAAGATAATTGAATGGATTAGAAACCAGAATCTAAAAATATGTTATTTAGAAGAAACATTCAAACAAAAAAGAAATACACAGAGCTAAAATAAGGGCCTGGAGCAAACTCTATTACAGCCCAAGTAAAAAAGACAGGGGTAGCATCTGATCTCACACAAAGAGAAAGCAAAAACAAACCTAATTAAGAGAGAGGTAAAAAAGGAAAGTACATTTTGCTAAAAGGTACCAGACAATGAGTTAATATTAATATCAGATCAAATGATATAGTGTCTAAATTCTTAAAGGAAAAGTTAAATAAATTATAGGATGAAAGAGTATAACTATAATACTGGGTGAATGTAGGGTCTCAGTTTACCCCTCTCATATAAATATAATTATAAAATCAAGAAAGAACTTAAGGAGATGAACAGAATTTTAGAAAAGATAGCTATGATAGATACCTCTAGAGAATACTGAATGAGAATAGGGCCTTTAAAAAAACGAATCATGTATTAGGGCATAAAAGCCTTATAAATGCAGAAAAGCAGAAATGTTAAATATAGCTTTTACTGATCATGATGCAAAAAAAAATCAATAAAAAGTTTTTAAAGTAAAGATTAAAAGCCTTAGAGACAATAGGTCCTGGGTTCAAATGTGATCTCAGAAACTTCTTAGCTATGTGAACCTGGGCAAGTCACTTAGTCCCAATTGTCCAGACCTTACTGCTTTTCTACCTCGGAACTGATACTTAGCATCTATCAATTCTAAGATAGAAGGTAAGTAATTAAAAAAAAAAGAGATTATAGTAATGTATCACAAAGATTATACAGTATGATCAGGCTGGATTTATTTTAGTAATGCAGGGCTTATTCAGTAGTTAGAAAACGAAAAATTATAATTAAATATATTAATAGCAAAAACAACCAAAATTCTATTATTATTTCAATAGATACAGAAAAGGCTTTTGGCAAAATATATCTATTTCTGGTAAAAAAAAATCTAGAAAGCATAAGAATAATTGGAGCTTTCCTTAAAATGATAGGTAGTTATCCAGCTAAAACAAAGAGCCAGTATTATCTGTAATGAGAACAAGTTAGAAGTTTTTCCAATAAGATCAGAAGTAAAACAAGAATGAATGTTCATTAACATTATTACTATCCAGTATTGTACTAGAAATACTAGCTATAGCAATAAGACAAGAAAAAGGTATTAAAGGAATAAATATAGAAAAAATGGAGACAACATTGTGAATTTTTGCAGATAATGTAATGGTTTAGTTAGAAAACCATAGAAATTCAACTAAAAATTGAATTAAAATAATTAACAACTTCAGCAAAGTTGTAGGATATAAAATAAACCCACATAAGCCATCTGCATTTTTATATATTACCAATAAAACCCAGCAGAAAGAAATCAAAAGAGAAATTATATTTAAAATAGCTACAGATAGTATAAAATACTTCAGCATTTAACTGCCAAACATACACAGAAAAAAAACCCAAATACAATTATAAAACACTTCACTTAAATAAAGGCAGATCTAAATAATTGAAGAAATATTAATTGCTCATGGGTAGACCAAACCAATATAATAATTAGGCAATATTACCTAAAACAATTTACTCATTCAGTGTCATAACAATCAAACTATCAAAAACTATTTTATGGATGTAGAAGAAAAGATAATAAAAATTTTTGGTAAAAAAAAAAACCAAACTTTGTCAAAGGAATATTTCTTAAAAAGGAAGAGGTCTTAGTAGTACCATATCTCAAATATACTACAAAATTATAATCATAAAAATTTTCTACTGGATAAGAAATAGAATGGTTGATCAATGTGACAGATTATGTACACAATAAATGGAAGCAAATCATTTCAGTAACCTAGTGTTTGATAGATCCAAAGATCCCAACTATTGAGGCAAAAACTCACTAGCTGACAAAAACCACTGAGAAGACTGTAAAAGAGTCTGTCATACTAAGAACAGATCAACATCTCCAGCCTTTGCCAAGATAAGGACAAAATATGTACATTTTAGACATAACAGGTAATATTATGAGGAAATCAATGGAACATAGAAATTACCTATCAGATCTAGGGATAGAGAAAGAGTTCCTGACCACACAGGAGAAAGAAAAGATCAAGAGAAGTAAAATGTACAATTTTTATTACATAAAAATAAAAGATTTTGCACAAATAAAACCAGTGCAGATAAAACTAGAACAGAAGCAGGAAATTCAGGGAAAATCTTTGCAGTGAGTTCCTTTGACAAAATCTCATTTCTAACATGTATAGGAAACTAAGAAAAATTTATAAGACCAAGCACCATTCTTCAATTGACAAATGGTCCAAGGACATAAAAAAGTTTTCAGAGAAAGAAATTCAAGCAATTTAAAACTATGGCCAAAAGGTTATTAAATAGTGCATATCCTTTGACCCAGTAATATCATTGCTAGGTCTATTTCCAAATAAAGTTGTTGCCATATAAACCACTTATGGTATGTGATGGAATACTATTATGCTATAAAAAAAGCAAGAAGATGGTTTTAGAAAAGCCTGTGAAGATTTGTATATGAATTGATGTAAAATGAAGTGAAGAACCAGGAGAATCATTTATACAATAACAGCAACATTGTAAAGACAATCAACTGTGATGTAGGAATTCTGATCAACACAATGATCAATATATTCCATAAGACTCAAGATGAAGCATGTTCTCAGTCTTCAGATAAAAAAAAAATTCTCTCCTTTTTTGGGGGGAGTGCCTAATATGGGAATTTGTTTTACATGGCCATACCTACTTGCAATGGATTTGTTTTGTTCTGTTTTATTTGCCTTCTCAGTGGATTGGGTAGGAAAAGAGGAAAATATGAAACTTAAAAAATGAATTCAGAAAATTTGTCTATCCATGAGACTGTGGATTCTGAAACAACTTTGTATTTCTTGCTCTTCTGTTTCAGAGTCTCCCAAGTGCTTAAGTGAAGCCATTCAATGACTTAGCAATGGTAACAAAAATAATTCATTTGCAATAACAACACCTAGATCTTAGAAAAAGTCTTTAGATTTCAACACTTCCATGGATTGTGAACAATTTAGGAGTGCTTCCATCTTCTTTAAGTGTTTATGTCTTGTTTAGATATATGACCTACATATGTGAAAGTGACTCTATAAAGTTGGTACTTGCCATTGGAAAATTTTCAATCATTTTCTTCTGGTTGGTCCAACATTTTCATCAGTCTTTCCTCTTGTCTTTTCATGGTTTTCCCAAAGAAAATCATTATTTAAGCAAAAACAAAAACAAAAACAAAAAATATAACCAGCTCACCAAGATACAAAGTTGCTTCAAAGCTCTTCTTCTCTAGTTTTTCTTCTTAGTGGCAGCAAAAAGCAAAAGGCATGGTAGACAGTCTCCAACGACCTTCTTTCTCTTTCTTTTTTTAATTACAAATTTTACAAAACCAAATAAAACAGGCATTTCCATATACCAAGAAAAATGAGATTGTACATAAATGAAATCATTAATCTCTTATATGTTGATCTTTTCTTCATATTTCCATAACATATTCTATCCACAAATGTCCTAGCCCTTCCCATCCTCCCTCCATATCACAGAAGATATCATCTGGGAGACCAATATGTACATATACAATGACTCTTTTATGTTTCACCTTTCATGTCATTTTCCAGAGGTAACATTCAGAGTTTATTCTTCCAGCATTAATTCTGTGGCTGTGTATTATATGCTCCTATTTCAGCCTGCCTGCTCATTGTTTCTTATTGTGCAGTAGTTTTCCTTTACAATCATATACCACAATTTGTTTAGCTATTCCCCAATTGATGGGCATCTCTTCAATTTCCAATCCTTTGCCACCACAAAGAAAACTGTTATAAATATTTTGGAACCTCTGGATTCTTTTCCTTTTCCCCTGATCTCATTGGGAAACAAATCTAGCAATAGTATTGCTGTGTCTAAGGTTATGCAAAGTTTTATAACTCTGGGTATAATTCCAAATTGCTCTCCAAAATAGTTGGATTAGTTCATAGCTCCACCAAGTGTATTAATGCTCCCATTTTCATATCCCCTCCAACATTTGTCATTTTGTCCTTTTGTCGTTTTAGTCAGTCTGATGGATGATATCTCTGAGTTCTTTACATCAGTCTTTGAAAATGAAGCCTTAGGACATTAACCCAAACTGGTAAAAACTAGCTGGGCATATGAAAGCATCGTCTCCTTATATTCCTCATCATGGGCTCTTTTTTCAGGAGGTCAATTCTGCTTTTTAAAAGTCTTTTCTTCATTGGATTTTTGTGCTTCTTTTTCCAGTTAACCAATTTTGCTTTTTAAGTTATTTTCTTTTTGCATTATTTTAATGTCTTTTTCCCATTTTTTCTTCTACCTGTCTTATTTGATTTTTTAATTCCTTTTTGAGGTCTTCCAGCACCTAAGATCAATTCCCATTTTTCTTTGAAGTTTTGCATGTGGCTGCTTGGACCTCACCATCCTTTAGTGACTCTGTGCTTTGCTCTTTATCTCCATAGAAATTTTCTAGAGTTAGATATTCCTTTTGCTGTTTGCTCATTTTCCCAGCCTTTTTTTGCTGGTGGACTAGGAGTTATGAAAGCTGCTAATTCTGTCTCCTCTGTTGATGGCTTGAAGGACTCAGTACTCCAAGCTATTTTGCCCTGGAGATAAGGGCTTCACTGCAGCAGGTTTGAAAGAGCCAAGCACTATAAACTTCTGAGCCTCACTGTGGGCTGGTTGACAGGCTTGCGATTTCAAGGGGTGGGTGTGGGGTGTGGGGCACTCTGTTGTTGGTGTAGGCAGGGTCCCAGGATTCCAAAGTTGTTCTATGTCCAGGCTCAGAACCTGGAACAGATGGTGAGTAGTGGTTGAGCAGCACTCCTCTTCATGCAGTTTTGCTTCTAGTTCCCCTTTATTCTATGAAAAATTGACTCTCTGTCTACCTTTCAAGTTGTTCTGTGGGAGAGCCCCCTTCACTCCATCTTGCTGTTGGTTTTTGATTCCTTTTGTTTTGAGGAGCTTTTTAAAGATTGGTTTGGAAGGATTCTCAGAGTGGTCCCTGCTACTAAGCCACCATCTTGGTTCTACCACCACCCTGCCCCACTTCCTCAACACTGGAATCTGACAGCTTCTAGTGCATAATCCTGAAGTGTACTGGCTACCTAACATACTCTAGGGAATATAGAAATCCTGACATGGTATACTAGTCTATTTTAGTTCTTTTATTCAAAGTTTGGAGCTCTACACACACACACACACACAAATACATTCTTCTTCAGTACTGCCCCTATATATAGGCTGCTGGACACTGATAGTTTCTGAGATCTACTATTCTGAGATCTAATATTCTTTATTACTTTCTTCCAAGCCTTATGTATTTGGCTGGAATTATGTTAATTAATTCATGTGTAATAACCATAGCAGGGTCACCACCTCACAATATTCCTCACTACAATATATGGGTGGCTGAGGTATATGTCATTTTACATATACCCCAGCAATGTCAATCCTCCATCACCTGGAGTATATGGACACTTACTTTTTCTAGGATAGCTCATTCACTCCAACTGTCTTTCTCTCTGGTAGGTCTAAAAGAAATAAATCATTACTACAGGGTTAAATTTAAATTCTTTTGGTATAACTCTATTGAGGTGATTCACTCTTCACCAATCTAGCTCTTAAGCATCTACCAATATTTTTTTATTTACACATTCAGCCACTCATAATACGATTTTTGCTCTTAAAAACTTGGGCCATGTTCTCCCCACAAATTCATTCAGTAACATTTGGAGAAAATAAGCACATACAAAAACCTGGCAGGGTAACATGCAAGGGAGGAAAAGCCAAAAGTCTTGGGGACTGAAGGCATTGATGTCATTGATAATTGATTGATTTGATTGATTCATTGATATGAAGAACATATATACTACATGAAAGTATTTTTCTGCCTACTACTTATTTTATTGGTCCTCACCCTTCTTCAGCTGGACAATGCTCGTATCTATAGTTAAAGATAGCATTTATAGGTTCTTCTAATTTATACTCCCCTCAAAAGGGCATTTAGAAAACCTAATCTCTTCATGTGAATCACTGTGACTTTGAAGCTAGATAACTACAAAGCTCATCAGATTGGCTCTCTCTTGGGTTTAAAGGTTAATCTAAGCTGTTATTCACTTATTTAGATGCTGAGTTTAATCAGAACAAAGCTCAAAGAAACAGCTCAGGTTCACCCTTTAAGCAAGCCCCCGCCCCGCCCCCCAATGCCTTTCCAGCTCACCAGAATACAAAGTACTTGCAAAGCAGCTCATCTTCTCTAGTTTTCCTTCTCAAACCAGAGATGGCATCAGAGAGCAACAGGCACTTATGAAAAGCTTCATCTCTCCCCAACTCTAGATGTTGCCAAAGGCATTCATTACCTGTCACTAGAGCTCTCGTCCCATGAAATCAATTCTTTAAGGCTTCTTTTTTCAGATGTGTTTATTTCTATCTATCACTCTAATGATGCAAGTTTTTCACTCCTGCTATTTCTTTTCAAGCTTCACTAGTTAGTCACATCAGGTTCCTTTAGTTTCCTCAAACTGCAATGACTTAAACATTAAGGTAGCCTCCTGCTACCTCAATGAATCACACACATTTCACTTAAAAAGTAAACAAGCACCAAATTTCCCCTCTGAAATTGATAGTCTTTAATTTTCTTTTATTCTGAACTTAAACAACACCAAAGGAATGTTTCTATACATATAGTAGATTTTTAAAAGTCTCAAACCATAAATTTCCATTTTATAGTGTTTACTTTAAAAAATAATAAAATTTACATATTATTTTCAAAATTATCCTGATTGTTTCTGCTTCTTTTTGAACTTCCTTCTGTTTTCTTCTACTCATATAAAAAAATTTCAGTGGTCCTCTTTTTTTTTGAAGTGGCATCATTATTGCTAATCATCTCTTTCTTTTCTACATTAATGTATTTCTCCTTTTTGCTTCCTCACAACCCTCAGAACAAAATCAGTCTACCAGGACATCAGCTTTTGTTATTTAACACCCTTAATACTCCTTGAAGATATTAGGGTTCTGAAAAGACATTTGTTTCTTCTTCCTATATTAGAATTTTAGAATCATCATATAGTTCCTTCCAATTGTTCCAAAAAAAAAATTTACCTTTCTAGATTTCTCTGGGCTCTTATTTTTGTATTTTAGAAGTTTATATCTGATCTTTTCATTAGAAATGTTTGTAAGTCTGGTCTTCCATTAAAAGGCTCATTTCTCTTCTATAAGATCACATACAGTTTTGTAGGGTAGGTTATTTTTGGTTGTAAAGCTTGGTTACATTTTGCTTTTTCAAGTACCATATTCAAAGATCTCTATTTTTTTTTTAAATAAAGCGGCCAGATCTTGTGGGATACTGACAGTAGTACAGTAGTTTCTTGGTACTTAAACTGCAGCTGGGTGGCAACTGGGTGGTAGCTCAGTAGATTGAGAACCAGGCCTAGAGATGGGAGATCCTAGGTTCAAATCTGGCCTCAGATTCTTCTTAGATGTGTGACCCTGGGCAAGTCACTTAACCTCCATTGCCTAGCCCTTACCACTCTTCTGCCTTGGAACCAATACATAGTGTTGATTCTAAGAGAGAAGGTAAGGGTTAAAAAAAAAAAAGATAATCTTGAATGGGAAGACAGAAGCAACTGGGAAAGTTTTTGGCAAACATGGCAGTTAAGCTGATTCTTGAAGGAAACCAGGAATTCCAAGAGCCAGAGATGCAGAGGGAGAGAAGGAATAGCAAATGCAAAGACAAGGAAGACAAGAGAATTTAGCAATCAATAGACATTTAGTTAACGTCAAGCATCCAAAATGAAACATATTCATATTTTAATATAAGATATTTCCTCCAGGAGGAGTATAAAAAAAAGTCTATGCATAAAATCTGGAATGGAAGAAGAGCAAACAAAACTAGGAATCAAGAGACTTTGATCCTAGTCCGACCATATGGCTAAATTGTTTGTGACTTCAACTTCAGTATACTTTAGTTTTCTCACCTATTCCATGGGGATATCAACCCTCAAAGGATTATTAAAAAAGATAAAATTAGATCACAAGACATGAAAGCACTTTGAAAAGAACAAAACGCCAAGTTTTATACTCCTTTCTTCCTATACAACTGAACCCAAACCACCCTCACCCTTCCCATGTCCCATTCCAGACTTCCAGGATATTTTCCTCCCTTCCTCAGTGTGTTCAGTGCTTGGTTCTCCTCCCCAACTCTTCTCCTAGCAGGGACCTTTTACATAGATATTGATATTTTGACCTCCCAGTTATCAACTTACTCATTTTCCCCTTTGCCCCACTATACCTACTCACAGAGAAGAGTTGAGAAAATGTCTTTGCCCTCTTTTTTTTTTTTAAAGAATTTCTTTCCCCTCTGCGGAGAAATAGCATACTATGGGAGCTGAATGTTGCATATACTCCCAAATATGTTGGTTGATTTGGCTGAACTTTTTATCTTTTTTTTTTAATCTTTCTTACTCTTTGGATAGGGGAAGAATATATTCTGATATTAAAGTAATATAGAAAAAATCAATTAAAAGATTTTTGAAAATGAAAGTATAAAAGATTATACAAATGTAAAGTATTATTAGGTTTACAGATCATATCATTTTTGAGTTTGTTTGCAGGGTTTTCCCATTGCAGTTTGTGACTATTTCTGTTCATGACGCTCCGAAAATGTGCCTCAAAGTAAAGCTGGTGAGTGGACGTGCCTACTACCTTCAGCTCTGTGCCCCCTCACATAAACAAGATATTCTGTTCCAACAATGGGTTGAGCTCATCTCTCTCTTGAAGCCTCCTATGAAATCACAGATGGTCACTGCCTTTACAGTAGGCCAGAAAGTTTCAAAACTCCATGAGAACAATGACATAATGATCAGTTCTGAGGATGATATTCAAGTAAGTCAAATGGAGGGCATTTTTAAGTATTTAGTATTAAATATTAATATACAACCAAAGATTTCACATTCTGCTTGGATTTGAGGTAGTTTAGTGGGATTAATTATTAACATGCTAAGAATAGAATATTTTTATTATTTTTAATTTAAAAGTTTCATTTAATTAATTAATTTAGAATATTTTTCCATGGCTACATGATTCATGTTCTTTCCCTCCCCTCGTTCCCTACCCTCCATAGCCAACGCACAATTCCACTGGGTTTTACATGTGTCCTTGATCAAAGCCTATTTCCATATTATTGATGTTTGCACTAGAGTGATCATCTAGAGTCTGCATCCCCAGTCATATCCCCATGACCACTGAGAAGGGAAAACAAGGGAGATAGCGGGGAGGGAGTAGAAAAAGGGAGGGAAATAAAGGGGGAGGGAATTTAACAGACCCTAAAAAAAATAAGAAGGGAACAAAAAGGGAGGGGCAGAAAGAGAAACATATCCCCATCGACCCCTGTGATCAAGCAGTTGTTTTTCTTCTGTGTTTCTACTCCCACGGTTCCTTCTCTGTATGTGGATACCATTTTTTCTCATAAGTCCCTCAGAATTGTCCTGGGTCATTACATTGCTGCTAGTAGAGAAGTCCATTACATTCAATTGTGCCACAGTGTATCAGTCTCCGTGTATAAGGTTCTGGTTCTGCTCCTTTCACTCTGCATCAATTCCTGGAGGTTGTTCTAGTTCACGTGGAATTCCTCCACTTTATTATTCCTTTGAGCACAATAGTATTCCATCACCAACATATACCACAATTTGTTCAGCCATTCCCCAATTGAAGGGCATCCCCTCATTTTCCAATTTTTGGCCACTACAAAGAGCACAGCTATGAATATTTTTGTACATGTCTTTTTCCTTATTATCTCTTTGGGGTACAAACCCAGCAGTGCTATGGCTGGATCAAAGGGCAGACAGTCTTTTAGCACCCTTTGTGCATAGTTCCAAATTACCATTCAGAATGATTGGATCAATCCACAACCCCACCAGCAATGAATTAATATCCCAAGTTTGTCACATCCCCTCCAGCATTCATTACTTTCCTTTGCTGTCATGTTAGCCAATCTGCTAGGTGTGAAGTGATACCTCAGAGTTGTTTTGATTTGCATTTCTCTAATTATAAGAGATTTAGAGCACTTTTTCATGAGTTTATTGATAGTTTTGATTTCTTTGGCTGAGAACTGCCTGTTCATGTCCCTTGCCCAATTGGTGAATGGCTTGATTTTTTGTACAATCGATTTAACTCCTAAGAATATAATTTTGATAATTTAGTTTTATATTTTTGTACCCATGGAACAAAGTGATTGGCAAGAAAATCACAACAATCTAGGAGATGTCTGCTCATCCCCTAAGCTGTATTGATACCCATATGGTATATAGCATATACTAGTTTCTAAGTAATGGGTTGGTTAAGATAAAAATAATTTGGTTGACAATAGAGCAGGCATTCCAGAGGGCACAGTAGTAGGTGATGGCAAGACTTGGAATATGTATATACGTGTGGTGGGTAAAGGAGGATTGGTCTTGGGAAATCAGTAAATTGAGGAACTCTGAGGTCAAAATATCAAAATATATGTTGAAATCTCCTGCTCTGAGAACAGACATTGGGGAGGAAAGCCAAGCACAGAACACGCCAAGGGAGGAAGGACAGTATCCTCCAAATTCTAAGCAAGACATTGGAGGGGCTTAAGTTGAATTATAAAGAGTAAAGGGGTGGGCAGCTGGGGATGGGGAATGAGATTCATACATTAACAACTGTAGAGTTTAGAATCACAGGGATAGGAAATATATAAGGAGGTTTAAGTATGATGTCTGAGGAGCATGTTCAAAGTATTATCTGTGACTGGCAGTGGTTGTTTACCTGGCAACTGACTGGATATGGGAGGCAGGGGGCAGCCAGGGGGACAGTGAGAGAGAAATAGAGAAGAGTCAGAGATGACTGACAAGTTTCCAACCTGAATGAATTGGAAGAAGAGCAGCCCCATCAGTCAGTTGACTTGCTCTTGGGGAAGGACAGAACAAGTGAGGATGTTTTGAGTCTGGTGGAGACATTGGCAAGTTTATAGGCACTAGTGAAGTGGTAACTAGTAGACAGGAAGCAATTGAACATTATTGAGCTTGTGGAGATGATAGAAGGGGCAACTGCTAGAGAAGAAGGGATGAACTGGGATCACTTGTGAAGATTATTTGCCTTGGCAACTTAAAGAGCTACTTATCCATGTAAAATAAAAGTGAAGAAGATAATGGTAGAGGCATATGAGTGATGTGAAATGAGAAGGTGAGGAAGTCTCAATTCTTTCAGTGAAATATGAGGCAAAATTCTCAGCTGATGGAGAGGGGAAAGGAAACCAGAGAAAGTTTGAGAAGAGATAAAAGGATTTGGAAATACCACTATACTAAGGGAGATGGGTTTAGTGACTGTATTAGGGGAGTATAAAAAGATTTGCCTTGTTATAGTGAGGGCCCAGTTGTAATTACATAACATAAACTCATAGTGGACCCAATCAACATGGTTTCATGATTTTCTTCAGCTCCTTGCTGAATGCAGCATGCAAGTAGGAGTAAAGGCAGCCGAAGGTTGGACAAACATACAAACATGCAAAGTTGATGTCTGGCAGGGGCAAGATCTTCATTGGGCACCAAGTGAAAGGAAAACAAGAAAAGAAGACAATGTAGAGTTGAACTGTAGTTCACTAAGGGTCAGTAGCTAGTGCAGAGTTAATGACTTGAAAAAGAACTAAAATGTGAAGGTGTTTGAGGTAGTCCCAGGAAGAATGAAGAAAAAGAGTATTTATTGCAAAGTAGAGGGAAAGGTAGAATGATGATATTATGATCAGATAAAAGAACTTCAGAGCTCATGAACATGGATGTAGAATACTTATAGACAATGGCAAGATCCAAGATATGACTATATGTGTATGTAGATGTGGTGGGGTGAAGGAGCAGGTCATGGGAAACTATTAGGTTGAGAAACTGAGAGTTTAAAATATCAATATGTATGTTGAAGTCTCCTGGCAGGAGTTTGGCAGGAAAGCCAGACATTAAACACACTTGAAAAGGAAGGAAAGAATCCTGGAAATCTGTAGACAACAGTTACTATTAATAGAAATAGAGAATTTGTAGGAAGGGGCAAAGTTTCAAGGAAAAACCAAAAGTTCAGCTTTGTACACATTGAGTTTGAGGTATCAGTAGTATGTACAGTTGAAGGTTATCTAATAGGAAATCAGAAATACTTAATGAGGGCATAAAAGAGGTAGACATCTAGAATTGCGAATTATTTGCATAAAATAGTAAGAGATAGAGATAAGGGAGGAGATATAGTGGGACTGGAATGGGCCATGAACACATACAAAAGCTACTCTCCGACTTCACATTCACTCTCAAAGAGTTGGATTCCCAGAATGTGGCTGCTATCCCAGGTTCAAGAAATAACTATTTGGGGCTACATTTCTAACACTTTAGGTCCTGAACTCCCAGAGGTATTGTTATGAGTAATCACCTAGTAGACTAAATTTAATCTTAGCAAAGGAATTTGCTTTAATAGCAAAGCAAGAACAACAGGTGGAAAAATATTTCCCCTCACATAGTACATTTGTGGAAAGAATGGGCAGAACCTAAAATACAATTATATTCATTATACATATAGGAAATATATATGGTAAAAGGGTAACTAACAAATCCTGGTACTAGAAGCCTTTTCTTTAGCCCACAGCTATCATAATTTTCTGCCACAAAGGGTCAGGCTCCTTGAAGTTGCCTCCTTCTTTGACTGGCTGGCTCAAAATTTGTTTGTCCTCAGTTTACCTCTCTGCTCCTACTGGTCCAGTGTCTTAGACAACATGGTTAAGTCAATAGTGGGAGGGGAAGAAAATCTCCTTGCTTCAAGAAAAAAATAATTTAATTTAAAATTTTAATTTTAAAAATTAATTTAAAAATTAAAAAAATATATTTCTTTAAATATTTCCCAATTATATATTTCAACAATTTCAATGTTCTTTTTAAATTTTTTTTTACATTTTGAGTTACAAATGCTCTCCCTCTTTCCCATCTTTCCTATCCTCCTTGAAGGAGCAAGCAATATAATATCAATTATACCTATGAAATCATACAAAATATATTTCCATATTAGCTATTCACCATGTTACAAAAGAAAATGCATATAAAACCCCTCTCCTCCCCCCCACAAAAAACTCAAGAAAAATACATTGAAAAAAGTATGCTTCAATCTGCACTCAAAGTTCATCAGTTCTTTCGCTAAATGTAGATAGAATTTCTATTATGGGTCCTTTGGGATTTAAGTGACTCTCTTTCAAGGACCTTGTTCTTTTCCCACTTCTGGGTTTAATTCTCAAGCTGGTCAATTCCTATACAGGCAAATTGCTTCAAGTTACTCTATTGTATTTTATTTTAGTCATTTATTTATTTTTTTTAAACCCTTACCTTCCATCTTGGAATCAATCCTGTGTATTGGTTTCAAGGCAGAAGAGTGGTAAAGGCTAGGCAATGGGAGTTAAGTGACTTGCCCAGGGTCACACAGCGGGGAAGTGTCTGAGGTCAGACAAATTACTCTATTTTAAAAGTCTACAGAGGTGTGGTTAGCTTGTTTTATAGTTAGGTTGTTTCTTTCTTGACCCAATCACCAAGTCCATACCTCATAACAGAATCATACGTATTGTTTGACACATTAAAATCTTACACTATACGCCTTGTGATTACATTCAAGGCCTTCATAATTACAGCAATTGAGGAATTATTTTGATCCCATTCAGAATACCCTTCCTAAGGAGTTCCTAACAATGTTGGAGTTTTAAACAAAAAATGTCCTCTGTGATCCTACATCAGATGGTACCCAAATTTTTTCCAGGGATTCCTGAAGCATATAGTGAATACACCTAGAAATTCAAACTCACCTCTCTGGATAAGCAGACTGGCTTAAAAAGAAAACAAACTCAGAAACTCCCCCAAAGAGGTGTGAGGATCCCTCAAAATGAACTGAGTCCCTTGGGTTGGTTACTAGGAGTAATCAGCAAGCAAACCTTATTCTATGGATGTGCAACACATAAATATCTCAGAAATATCACAATAAAGCAAATAGTCTAGGTCAGAGATGTCAAATACAGAGCTCACAACACTTTGAGTGTGAATTGAACTAGATTAAAATGTAATTGGGATGTGAACCTCCAGGAATTGATGCAGAGTGAAAGGAGCAGAACTAGAACCTTATACACAGAGACTGATACACTGTGGTACAATTGAAAGTAATGGGCTTCTCTTCTAGTAGCAATGCAGTGATCCAGGACAATTCTGAGGAACTTATGAGAAAGAACGCTATCCACATCCAGAGAAAGAACTGTGGGAGTAGAAACCCAGAAGAAAAACAACTGCTTGATCACATGGTTTGATGGGGATATGATTGGAGATCCAGACTCTAAATGATCACCCTAGTACAAATATCAATAATATGGAAATAGGCTTTGATTGCTAGTGGAATTGCTTGTTGGCTATGGGAGGGAAATGAAAGGAGGGAAGAGAAAGAGCATGAATCATGTAACCATGGAAAAATATTCTAAATTAATTAATTAACTAAAAATTTTTGAGTAAAAAAATATAATTGGGAAATAGAGGCAGGTAGATGGCTCAGTGGATAGAGTGCTAGGACTGGAGACAGAAGATCCTGGGTTCAAATACAGCCTCAAATACTTACTAGCTATGTGACCCTGGGCAAGTCACTCAACCCCAACTGCCTAGCCTTGTCACTCTTCTGCCTTGGAACTAGTACAGATTCTAGAGCAGCTGGGTAGCTCAGTGGATTGAGAGCCAGGCCTAGAGATAGGAGGTCCTGGGTTCAAATCTGGCCTCAGACACTTCCCAGCTGTGTGACCCTGGGCAAGTCACTTGACCCCCATTGCCTAGCCCTTACCACTCTTCTGCCTTGGAGCCAATACACAGTATTGTCTCCAAGATGGAAAGTTAGGGTTAAAAAAAAAAAAACAGATTCTAAGGCAGGAGATAAGAGTTTTTAAAATGTAATTGGGAAATATTTAACAAAAAATATAATAAAACTTAAATAATGTTAGTATGTGGTTTTCTAAGTCAATATGCAAAACACAGGGATTCTTTTGTGCAGTCTAATGGTCCCCATTTCCAGTTTAGGTTGCCTTAAAAAGAAAAGGATGAAATAGATAAGCTCCCACAGCATATTCTATAATTTCTCATCTGTATTTTAGGGAACCATATTATAGATATCAGCTATAATACTTGCAAAAAGTACAGTGATAATACAGATAATAGTACTTAAGCATTCAAAAAAATTTAAACAACATTATCTCAAAGGAACCATTCTAATTTGTAAAGGAAACATATTAGAAATAGAATGTACAATTATAGTCTAAAACAAAAAAAAATAATAATAATAACTTTTCTCTAGTGGTTCCAAGCAAGTTAGAGTATCCAAGAAGAAAAATCTCAGATGGAGAATGTCTCTTGTGGGTCTCAGTATAATACCTGCTCTGGGATACTCCCCCAAACTTGTACTCAATTAAAGGGTTGGATTCCCATTGTATAGTAACTACAATAGCAACATCAACACTCCCATCTACCACGGCCATCCCTACTTCCATTACTATCAAGATTCTAGGGTTTATTGGATTCTATGGCTCTGGAGCCCTCGCCATTAACAAGAAGACAGTCTACACTCACTCGGTAAAAACATTTCTCAACAATAAATAGATACACAAACATCCCCCATAAAGTAGGATGTCCTTTACACAAGCACAATTCTCAAGAGGCCTCATGCTTCTTCCACTCCTGACTATAACTCTTGAGCTGACAAATTAGTAAACAGACAAATGGGTAAAATTCTTCTGGCTATTCAAACTCCCTTGAGATGTGGTTAGCTAATCACGCTGTTGCTTTCTTGTATAAAAGGAATTCACACCTTTTTAAGGATGCTGACTCCCATTTTTTTCTACACATGAAAACCCCATAAATTGTGACTACCCTTTTACTTAATGCTTTTTAAAGACATTCTGGGCCTTTTGCAATCACATTAACTGAAATGAGAATATGGGAAGGTAGAATCTTCCTTTCTCATTTTATCTCAAAAACATTTAATCATTTCAATTGCTTTGCTTTTCTTATTTATAATAAGTTCATTTACAACACAATAGTAGGAGATGACTACATGCAACATGTAAGGGTTTTAAAAAAAATCATCTTTCTTTATAATGATGTTTTTCTCAAGGTTCTACACACTTCAACTGCATTAGTTCATAGAAATCTTCCCAGATTTCTCTGAAGTCATCCATTTCTTTATCCCTTATGGCGCAGTAATATTATGTTGCATCTGTCATTATTTGTTTAGCCATTGCCCAGTAGATATGCTCCACCTTAGTTTCAGTTTTTTGCACTACAAAAATTTGCTAAAAACATTTTTTGTAAATAATGGGTCCTTTCACAAGACAAAGGTATAGAGATAGGAGTGATATCCCACGTAGGTTAAGCTAATTTTTCCTTAAAATATTGATATCTTGGGGGCAGCTGGGTAGCTCAGTGGATTGAGAGCCAGGCCTAGAAATGGGACGTCCTAGGTTCAAATCTGGCCTCAGACACTTCCCAGCTGTGTGACTGTGGGCAAGTCACTTAATAACTTCCATGGCCTAGCCCTTACCACTCTTCTGCCTTAGAGCCAATACACAGTATTGATTCCAAGACTGAAGGTAAGGGTTTAAAAAATAAAATAAAATATTGATATCTTTAATGAGGATTAATTGACTCAAGGAACTGAGTGTTAGCCATTGATATGGCTTCCTCATTGTTTGAATTTTTTTTTTAAAAAGGAGGGAATTCAACTGCTCCTCACTGCTTGACCAGAAGCTTCCCATGGGTAAAGTGTAAAACTGTACTAAGATTTTTAGTACACTAATTGCATATGTATGCACGTTCACATGCAAGTGTATATACATATATATGTATGTATAAATAATGTATCTATAGATATTTTAGGAGATATATAGGAGAAATAAGGATATATTTGTATGCATGCATGTGTATTTTCCTCTGTTTCAATGTGTACATATATTACATATCTGTGTGTGTGTGTGTGTATGTGTGTACATACACAAAAGAGACAAGCACACAAACACACAAATGTCCTTGTTTCTCCTGTTAGAATGTAAGGTTCTTGATCCTTGAAAGTAGGTTTATATTTGTATCCCCAATGCCTAGCACAATCTTTGGCCCATAAAAGGCAATTCACAAATACTTTGTGGATTGCCCAATTGATCAAAAATTTATGGAATGGCAAGCAAATACCCTGAGAATGTTAAGCACCACAGATTTGTAGTATGAAATTAGTGAATTGTTGCCACTCATGACACTGAATAGTTCAGAAGGGGAACTGAAAAAACCCCATGCCAGGATCGCCCAAGGATGAAAAATTTGAGAAGAGTGGAAAGTCACAAGGCCAGGCGAGTCTATAAACATTGCTGGTGAAACATTCAAGTGGCCGATCCCAGAGCCAAGCTGAATATGGAGGCAGGTGAATCCAGTGTGGGGACAACAAATTGAACAATAAGATTGGTCAAAGAACTAGACGTTAAAATGAGGGTGAAGAAGAGAATAAACGCAAATGAAAATAGAGATTTACTGTCAGTGCAAGAGTTAGAGAAATAATTTGTGATTGAAGAGTGAAATTTCAATGTTATCTTGAAAGTGAAAAATATGGAGAGATAGTAAGGACTAAGGTGACATGAAGTGACAGGAAGCAGGAGACTGTTGGATTTGAATAAGGAATTGTATGGCCAGGAAGTTAGAGGGATACGAATATTGAATATAAATCCTGAAATTCCCAAGACTGAGAGCAGAGAAACTGATCCAGGGACTAAAGTCACTAAAGAATGACCTGAGATCAATAGATGACTGCAAGGAGGACAGGAAAAAGGTGGCACAAATGGTTTCTTTTAGTCAATGATCGTAAAGAACAATGTGGGCTCTACCAGTGCTCTCCCCCAAACCTTTTGTTCATTCTACCAAGCTTCTATCCTGTGTGGGAATTCCCTCCCACTTTCCTAAGCCCTTGTTTCTACCAAAGAGACCCAAAAGCCATGTGGGTACTCAATAAATATGACTATCCCTGTAGTCAGGAAGACTTGAGTGCAAATTCTAGCAGATGAATACTACTGTGATGACTGGCAAGTCATTTAACTTCTTAGTACCCTGACAATTCTGTAAGATTATAAAATAGAAAGAAAGTTGGCAATCTGCAGCAATAAAGGAATTCCTTCAACAAATAAAATCCAAACTCTTTCTACCCCCCAAAATATTATTAAATGACGTTCTGTGTCTAATTATGTCTGATTTTCTGTTTATTTCCAAAGATAAACAATGAGATAAATGAACAGCTAAAAGATCCAGAAAGTGATGCTGTCTATGAGAATGAACCATCCAGTAATATTATAATCTCTGAAGTAACTTTTGAAGAATGTCAGTGTAAATCAGTAGTGAATAATCAAACCAACATGAAACAACGTGAAACTATTATAAAAAAGGAGGTGAATGATCCTGATCTTGATGAAAAGGAGTTCATTGTTTTAAAGCCAGTCATGAAAGCAAAAGAGCTCAGGTGTGTAAAATTCTAAGATTCTAAGTAATGTGGAAAGATCTATCTATCTACACTTGCATGTCCCAACATTGGTTCCAACATTGGTCATCTGAGGCTTCTTTAGAGTCATGTATTATAAATGATATTTTATATCAAAATATATTTTATTATTTGATCATATATTTTAAAAAAGAGACAATCATCTGTCCTGGATTGTTTAGCAATTCCCCTTCCTAAAGAAAACTCTCAAGGTTTATCCCTGTCTATAACTTTATAATTAGGAATAATTGAAGAATTAGATATAAATGTACTTTTGCAATTTAAAAAATGATCTGCCTTTTGTATTAGCTTTGCCCCATTTTTCTCATTTTCATTTATGTATATAATAAGAGTGTGGATTACACCAACATTACAGTAGAGTGTCAGTAATCCGAGGTGTGAAAATCCAAGATGTTATTCAATATTAAAACATTAGTTAGCCAGCATATGATATAAATCTGGCTTTCTTCTATATTTCCTTCTGCTGCTAAGTAGAATTAGCATAAGCTGTAAGTGACTGAAGAATGTCTGAGTAACTCAGTAATGAGTAATCAAGTCAACTTGAAACAAAGTGAAACTATTATTATTTTTAAAAGGAGATAAATGATACAGATCTTGAAGAAAAGGAGAATTCAGTTTTACACAGAAATCTTGAAATCAGAGTGAAAATCAAAGCAAATTTCCTACTAAAGGTTCTTACTATTATGATTATCTCCAAAAAGGGCTATATGTTTAAACTGGGGGCAGTCCAGCCTCCAAGGAATTTTTTATGGAATTTAATGTCTTTGAATATGAATTATGAATGGCCATTTAAGCTACCTCCTATACCTAACTCCTACCTATACCTACTAGAGAATATACTCCTGAGAGCATCTAAAATAGATAAATTTTGGGGCAGCTGGGTAGCTCAGTGGATTGAGAGCCAGGCCTAGAGACAGGAAGTCCTAGGTTCAAATCTGGCATCAGACACTACCCAGCTATGTGACCCTGTGACCACTTAACCCCCATTGCCTAGCTCTTACTACTCTTCTGCCTTGGAACCAATACATAGTTCCAAGGCAGAAGGTAAGGGTTTTTATTTAAAATAATAATAATAATAAAATTAAATAGATAAATTTCCATAGTAATCCTGATCTAACACTTCACAAAAATGCTCAGTAGCATCTTCAGCCATCTAGAATGCTAAATAATGCTCATAGTTGCAACTGGTAAAAGGAGCTTGGCATTGTGGATAAAGTTATAGACAATCTGGGTTCAAATGCTGTCTCTGACAATTACTGTGTGACCCTGGTCAACCTGCCTCAGTTTCCTCATTTGTAAAAGAGGTAATTTCAGTACTTAATTCACAAGGTTATTGTGGCATCAAGTGAATCATATTAGTAAAGTACCACAGAAACTCTAAAGCATTATGTCAAGATCAACTGGTCAAAGGTACAAGAAGAGATGGCATGATGTAGGGAAGAGCGCTGCCAAGTCAGGAAAAGCATAGCTCAAATCCCTCTTCTGACATCCTGGGCTAATCACATAAATTCTGTGCCCCCTGACAACTCTCTAAGATACAAATTGCAAGATGAGTGCTGAACTGCAATGGTAGAGGGAGTTTCCTCACTGAGAGTTCCATAAGCTAATAAAAGCATGTCTGGTCCTGGTATAGGAGAGAAGAAAGGAGAAGGGAAAGGAAGCAAGCAAGGAGAGGGAAATTATAGCTAACATTTATAAAGTTCTTAAAAAGTTGCAAAATATTAAACATATATAACATATTATCTCATTCGATTCTTTCCAACAATCCTGTGACGTGGGTACCATTACTATCCTCGTTTCAGAAGTAAAAGAACCGAGGTGAAGAAGAGTTAATTGACCAGTCTAGTCAAACAGCTAGTAATTGTCTGAGGTAATATCAAATTTAGGTCTTCCTGACTCCAGGTCCAATCTTAAGCAGCCTCTTGGAAAAAAAGCCACTCAGAAAGAGTTTACCAAAAGGGAAAATATTTTTAGTAACTATGCAAGAAATTGCTATTGATATTTCCACTGTAAAAGGTCGAATTTTGTTGTATGAACAAACCCCAAAACCTGAAATAGTTTTAGAAACAAATTTATTAGGTTGTTTAGTAAAGAGAGATGGAAAGAAAGGGTGGCTCTCCTCCACAGGTTCTGGAAGGAATATATATTATAAAGGATTAAAAAAAAAAAGCCAACCTTACCTTCTATCTTGGAATCACTACTGTGTATTGTTTCCAAAGCAGAAAAGCAGTAAGAGCTAGGCAATGGGGGTTTTAAGTGACTTGCCCAGGGTTACACAGCTAGGAAGAGTCAAATTTGAACCCAGGACCTCCTATCTCTAGACCTGGCTTTCTAGCCACTAAACTACCTAAGCACTTCCTATATAGGATTTTGGCCTACACAAATCACATGAAGGGGGTCCAAAACAAAAGCCTGGGTGAGGAGACCCAAAACAAGAAGGCTTTTGGTGAATCCAGGACCTGGGGAGAACCCAAAATACTTTGTAGCCATTTTCAGCATTCCTAGAGAGTTTCTGAGGTTAGGTGACATTCTGAGTATGGGCAACCTCTATTGATATAAAGTTGCAATCAAACATTATTAACAAATAACAAAAAATCTAAAAACATAAGAAAAAATTTAATTCATCCTAACATCCCTAAATCACAACTGATCTGTCCTCTAGTTACTCTGGTATGTATTCCTTTTACTCTATTTAATTCACTTATCTCAAAACTTACTTATATCTAATTCTTGAGAAACAGATCCAATAATTTGAGATCACCAAATTATTTGTACCTCTTTCTCTTGACTTCCATATAGAGAGCATATGCCCTAAAGAAGCTAAAAGGCTTCTCTGAGTTTTGATATGAAAAATACCCTGGAAGGGCCAAATATTATTTCATTATCATTGTTAGAAATAATAAGAAAACTAAGCATGGCAGGAATCCTATATTCAGAATTTTAAAGTAAGAAAGGACCACTTAATTTAATTTAAACAGTTAATTTAAGTTAAATTAAAAAAAGTTAAATAACAGTTAAATTAAGTTAAATACTTAATTTAAACAGACACTTAGTTTTTCTCCTTTAATCTATGAGTTTACCATACCAAACCTATCAAAGATGTTGTAGATGGGATTCCTACATGGAGGGAGCAATTAGACTGACTTGGTCTCTTCCAATTTTTTTTTTAATCCTCACCTTCAGTCTTGGAGTCAGTACTGTGTATTGGTTCCAAGGCAGAAGAATGGTAAGGACTAGGCAATGGGGGTCAAGTGACTTGCCCAGGGTCACACAGCTAGGAAGTGTCTGAGGCAGAATTGAACCTAGGACCTCCTGTCTCTAGGCCTGACTTTCAATCCATTGAGTCACTGTCCCAGTCTCTTCCAATCTTGCAATTTACAACTTTAAGGATTTTGTAACTTTTGCTAGGTAGGGGAGAAAAACAAATAAAAAGTAAACTAGTAAAGCCAAGGATGGATTTTCATAATTATGCGTTTATGTATCAAACACAATTGTAAGCCACACTATAATTTCATAGTGTTCCTTATGGTCAGTAAAGTTCTCACTAAAGACTATTCCCTTCATTGCTAGTTTTATATAGAATTTTCAAAAAATTATTGAAGAGTGCAGGTGTTTTAAGGTAAATCCATATTAATGAACCTTACTATGGCATCTTCAAGGTTTTGAGGAAGTTTTTGATGGAAATGCATCAATTTGATATGTCTTGGCTTCTTAAAATTGCTTGTTATTATTTTGGACATCACCAGATATATGTGATATATTTGTTTGGTTATGACTATATGGATTCACTGGTTTACAAATTACTAAGATTCGTATCATAACAAAACCATCATAAAACTTCTAGACCATTTAGTTCTCAAAAATGAGTGAATCTTCACCATCAGGCAGGGTTCTGCTGCTGCTTATCTCCCCTTTACAGATTTCAAAGCAGCCCCATGCAATTTGTGTAACTATAGTCCCAGCTGCCTCTGAGAAAGGCAGAAGGCAGGAAAAGTCTATGAAAAAAGGGTTCAGTTTTCTGAACCTCCTCAAAGACCCTTGGGGGGTGCTGATCGAATAAAGGAAATCTACCAGCTAAGCTTTAGGGGAGGAAGGATTCACTCTGTGACAGCCAGGAATAGAAAACAGATTTTGCTGAACAAGGAAAGTAGAAAGTATTCCGATGTACACCTGAGGAAACACTCTGAAACTTTGATGTCCCGAACTCCACCCTAACGATAAAGAGCATCCTCAGTTGGCTGTGGAAACGCTTCCTACTCAACTTGTTCAATCTAGTCTCTTCTCTCCTGACCTGCATCTCAAGGCACTTTCTCTACCTTTTTATAGATATTGCCTTGCTGTAGTTAATGGTCTTTTTAGAGATAAAAAATGTCAATTTTATTCTTTTTATTTTCCCTTCTCCCTCTCATCATCTTCTGGGGTAGCTGAGCTGAGCTGAGCTGTGCAAACTGCTTCTGAGTTTCTTATAGGTTCCTCTCAGCCCTGACATTTATAATTCAAAAGGGGACAACCCATCTATATTAAAAGAGATAGAGAGAAAGAGAATATATATATATTATATACAAATATTATTAATTTGGTTAAATAAAAAATAATGACATTATTATATAATTAGTATATGAGTATATATGGTTATATATTCAAAGAAAAAGTATTTTTATTCATCTGATTTATATTCATATTTCAGAAGTAAATCACAAACCAGGTAAATATGTTTCAGTTATCACAAAGCATTTAGAGAATGGTAGATTACATACTTTCTAGTAATTCTTTTGTAAATATTTGTGGTTGAATTGGCAAAGTTTTGATCTAAGCTGTTTGTCTTACAGGGATTCCAGAAATGATTTAGACACTGCAGGTATGAAATAAATTCTTGTACCTATTTTCATTGTGATCCCTAGTATCTAGGGTCATCCACTCACTAGAATAGAGGAAAAATAGCTTACATATTTAACTAATGGTTTCTTTTGCATGCCCTCCTCTTTAAGAATCACTTTTCTTTTCTCTCCCTAAATTAGCAGTTTTTCTTTAGGTAGATTAATTGGGTACAAACTAGCGTACCAAGACCAGTTTTGTAGGCAGAGCCTATAGTAAATGATCCAACAGATGAGTCTCTCTTGCTGGTTAGAAAGGTAGGAGGGGATATTCAGTAGGTCAAGTTCTCAGTAAATTTTTTGAGGTCAGTTTGCCAGTCCTTTTCCTTTGCCCCTATTTTGGCCTCTGTGCCACAGCCAAGCGGCTCCACTTGATGTCAGCAACTATTTGTTATAGTTGAACACTGACTCTCCCTTATTTTAGCCCATTTTTGCTACTAAGTTTTTGCACTGATGGCTGAACCCCTAGTCAATTTCTTTTTCTTTTTCTTTCTTTCTTTTAGCTGTGGGTGGTTCTGATAATCTTTTAGTTCACAGTTATGCAAGTAAATGAGAATTATGGAAGGGATTTTTAAGATGTCACTTCCTTACATTGTTCTTAATAAAGAGGAGAAGGCAATCTGGGAGTTAGAGAAAACAAAAGATAATTACTTTTCATAGAAAAGAAGATAAGAGAATTTTCTAAAGCTTACATTTTCAAGTGTTTTAAATACATTCACTGCAGCTCTTTTTAAAAATTCACAAGAAGAAGGAATTTGGTATCACTTAGGTCTGTCTGCTATCTTTTTCAAGGAGGGATTGGGTTACTAGAATTAACATAAATATTTTATTATAATACGTTGATTGGGCTTCAGCATCAAACCTGAGAATAATATCACTGTGGGAGGAAGCACATTGGAATTCATATAACAACTTAAAATCTTCTTACTGCTCTGATCTCCTCAAGAAACCAAATTAAGTACAAAATGCTTAGAAATGCCAGAAGTTCCCAATGTACCCATTTTTCCACCTAATAATTGCAAATCCAGGATCAATGGTAGTAATACTATGAGCTTAATATTCAAATAGTGCCTCTCTTCCAAAGAATTCAAAGCTTTCTGTCAAAGAAAACTAAAACAATAAATAACAAGGTACTGAGTTGTATAGCTAGCCTATATAATCTGCTTTGGCTTTTCCCCAACACCAATGAACACCCAAGTCCCATTCCTAGCATTGTAAGACAACACTAATGTAATATATCGTCTATCAACTTGACTTTAGATTTTCCATAAAGTAATAATTGCTTTCCTTGTTTGTTTTCTTTGACTTATTTTCTAACCCTCCCTCCTGTATTTCTTTTCTATATGTTCATTTTTCTTCAGGCTTATATAGTTTTTCCGTCTTCCCTTTGGTTAGCCTTTCCATCCCCTTCTTTCCTTTCCTCTAAATCATTTCATTTTCTGCATTTTCTCACACTCACACTGCACCTGTACCCTAGCCAAAGATAACAATGAGTAAAATGAACTTTTAACTTCCCATTCTATCAAAGTCAGATTTATTTAATCCTAAAATATGAATCCTCCTCTGATCTCACAAAGAAGACTTCAAAGTATTATCTGCTACTCACTATTAACATATATATATATATATATAGATATAGATATAGATATAGATATAGATATATCTACTCCAACTAACCTATATCTGACGCATACTAGTTATGCCCACCAGGGGAGTCTCTAGCTGGTTCATCTCACATCTTTCAAGTATTTATTTGAGTTACATCTTGACTCTGATGAGAGAAATGAAAGGCTACTTATAATACAACTGGCACTTCACATACTCTGTTCTTATAAGCAGAAAATCAGGAATGGTCCAGTATGATTACCTTTCAAAATCTCTCTCATTCTTACTCTTTTGATTTCCTAGCTTTCTGTTCTTTATTTTCCCTTATTTATTCACAGTGAATGTGATGGGCGAAATTAGAAATAATTGATATTTCTCAACAAGATGGATTAAAATGGAGCAACAACTAGAGATACTAAGAAGAGGGGGAAATTGCCCTTCAAATTCTGGCAGTGTACTCCACTCTTTCTTTCCTTTTCACCTTTTTAAATATTAAAAAAAAAAGTCTCAAAATTCTGAGAAGAAAAGTCTATTTTCTGAAAAATGAAATAAACCTTAAAGGGGGAAATGAATGGGACATTAAAAAAAAATTAAAAACATTTTAAAGTTTTCCTATCTTTTTTATCCCCTTTCTTTTTCTTCATGTCTCTTTCCCTCTCTTCACCTTTGCCTTCATTTTCTCATGTTTTCCCTGACTTTCTTCTCTCATTTTTAATCCCTTTCCAATTTACCCAACTTTTAAATTTCCTTAAGTTCTACCCCTATGAATGGTGAATATGACTCAGAGGATGTGAATATGAACAATGCCTCTCCTTATTACCTGTGTGAACTTGGATAAATCACTTAAGCTTTGAGCCTGAGTTTTCACACCTATAAAGTATGCAGATTGGATTGCAGAGCTCTAAGCTCTTTCCACTCTAGGAAAAGATGCCTCACTGTGTCCATGATCAGTCTTTCAAATGCCTGAAGCTAATTATGTTCCTCCTAAATCTTCCCTTTTCAAGGCTAACTCCTTTAGTTCCTTTAAATAATCTTGGGAGGGTATCTTTCCAGGTCCTTAAGGATCCAACTCCTTTTCCTACTTCTTTTGCCCTGGAGTTGAGAAAGGAATCCATTTCCTCCATTATGGAAGTAGCAAGAGGAAAGTTCTCCCACAAAGGTCAGACACAGAAGAGAGCAGTGGCAATAAGAAAGGATTCATGTCATAGCCATTTGTTTCTAAAGGGCCATTTCTAAGTCAGGAGTTTGTACCCCAGAAACTACATATACTAATTTTTTCATGATGGGAAATTTTTGTACTAAAGGAACTATATGAAAAAAATTAAGATGCTTCTAGGAGAAATACAACAAACATGAACAAATTCTGCCTAAAACTGAATAATTTGTTTTGTGTTTGAAAAGACATAAAAAATTATAAATGTTTTTAAGCTTTCTGAGATCTTTAATTTTATTTTTTTTCCAAAATATTTCTGGTTAGGGCAAATTCTTGAATATCAATAAATGCAGCCAACTTTACTTTTCCCAATATTCTAGCACTGAGGACCTAGCTGTTCCATTTTCCATTTAACTTTCTCTGTTTAAACTTTTCCCAATCTTATGCAACAATCATTTATTAAGGCAAGGAATTTGGATGATTAGCCAATTTATTCATTCATTCATTCACATATATATATCATTATATGTTAAACATGATTCATAGACTAGCCTATCAGTCCTTTAGAAAACAGTACCTTAGCTGCCATTTAGAAGTAGCAAATATTTTGTTCTAATTCATTCTGCTGAATTTAAAAATTTTTAGGTGAAATCATTCCATATGTGGGTGGACAGATGGGTAATATAGAGACTGAACAACTAACTAATGTTGAGATTAGCTGTCAAAATTAGATAGTTTGACAAATATCAATTAGCTAAAGGAAATTCAAATGAATAAGAAGATAATCATCTTGCTATTTGCAAGTGAACACAAATAGTGTCTTTCAAGTTAAAACTCTACTTTATGTTTACAGAGAGCTTCATATAGGCTCACAGGATCCATTTTTTTTTTTTAATAAATCTTTTTAGTTCAGGGAAATTGGTCTACAGGTTCATTTTTGTTCCTTACCACTTCCTTTCCCCTTATGACTCATTCTCTGATCTCAAACACTGGTTTAGAACACAACAAAGGTCAGATCATTTTTATCTGTAGGCAAAACCCATTATAAAATCAAACATGCTTTTAAAAATCCAAATAATCAATAACAACCAAAAAAACTGAACAGGAAACTCCCAAAAGGAAAGGATGCTGGTTCAAGAGGGCAGTGATAAGGCAGGAGGAGGAGAAAAGAGGCACACTTCACCACTTGACTTGAGATAAGGGTAAGCTTGTGAAAAATGATTAAATTAAGGTCCAAGGTATGGGAAGGATAGGTATATTAAAGCAAATAGCAAGTTCTGTACAGGCACATGGCTCCTTAAAAGTGGATTGAAAAGCCAAACAGAAGCTCTAGTGTTCATGATTATATGTGATCCTACCTATTAGGGCAGCAGTTCCCTCCCTTGCCATCAACTCCATCCTATTCCTATCTGTGGAGCTTGTCTTTCCTATTTACCCTGTGTTCCCACCTCTCACCATCCTTCAGTTTCCCTATCCAGTTGGAAAAGACTACATTTCCATCAGCTTTGCTATTGATATTGGCGATACAGCAAAGATCTGTGCTTTAGTAGCTGACTTCATGCAATCAATCATAATTTGCTTCAACATCTGGGTATAGGAAATTTCCAAAATATGAACCTCTATATTGCAGATGACTAGTTTGCACAAATGAACACTTAAGAGCAGAGGAGCAAAGTTATTTGGGGAAGCTAAGTGGCAAAGACTTGCTTGCCACCATCATGGGAAGGGAGTCCAAAGAGACTCCTTTTTTTTTAGAGCTGTGGAGGGAAGATGGGCCTCCACTCAAAACTAGAGAAGGTATTAGGGAAAGTCTTGCTTGTTACTGGGGCTATGGAAGGGGAATGGAGGGAAAAAATGTGTCCTCAGTCTCTTGGTTTAAAATTTCCCCATAGAAACAATGTTCTAAATCAGTGTTAGTGAATCTTTTCCAAGTTAAATTCAAGCTGTCTGTGAGGGCCCTACATTATTGGAGAGAGTTGAGGGAGGAAGTGCATGCTTTGTGCAGCTGGACAGAGGGTAGGGCATGCAAAAAAATGTCCTCTGGTGCCTGGAAGATGGGGAACAGAGCACCTCCACAAATGCCAGCTCTGCACACATGCCACATCTTAGCCTATGCTGTTCTAAATGGTTCTTAGATTCTAATTCAGTATAGTGTGATGGCAATACAAAAAATAAAGATTAAACTATCTGGAAAAAGCTTACTTTCTATAAGAGGAGAGAGCATTTGTACAATTAAGTATATACAAAATATTTACAACATAAATACTAGGAAATTTGGAGAAAGGCACTGGAAGGAGCAGGCCAGGCCAATCAGAAAAGCAAGCATTTGAATTAAGCTTTTGAAGAAAAACATTTGGAAGAGGCAGAGGTGAGGAAAGTATACATTCCAGGCAGGAGGGCATGTGAGGAACATTAATACAAGAGGGGTGCCTCAAGGAGACTCCAGGAAAAGCTGAAGTTTGGTCTAGGCTAAAAGACATTGAAATGTAATGAGGAAAAAAGCCTCCAAATTCAAAATAGACATTCTAAACCCTAAAAAGGGTGGGAACTCTGAATGCCTTGAGTGCTTAAGCCAGCCAGACAAAGAACAGGTCTCCAGCGCTTAGATTGTTTTAATACCGTTGTCCCACACCACCACTTATCATTACTGTTGGAGTAGGCCCCGTGAAAATGATGGGTGAAACTAATTATCCTAAAATAACCATGAAGTATCTTACTGAGAGAAGGGGCAAATGGAGAGGAGAGACCTCTCTTCTTAGCTGGGAGTAAAGAAACTCAGAGCTGAGGCTTAAGAATTTAAAAGAAGTTTCTGTAGAGCGCTGTAGCACGCTGGCTGAAAGAGCATGATCAATAAACATTTACTGAGCACCTGCTACATGCTAGATGCTGTATTAAGCATTGAGGATACAAAGAAGGGGGAAAAAGATAGTCTTTTCCCTAGAAAAGCTCACCATTTATTGAGGGAAGACAACCAAAGAGGGGGATTGGGAAGGGGCATGGAAGGGAGTGTGGTGGATGAGAAGGTAACCCTGGGAGGGGCACGACAAAGTCCATAAGAGGGTACTCAGGTGGGAAAGGAAGAGCCATCTGGCCCAGATGCCATCCCTAAATGGAATACCTGAGAGGAGCTCTCCACCCTCCAACCTCTCCAAGCCAAGGGAGAGAGAAACCAGAGGGGCAGTTCCAGGGTTGATATGATCTTGCAGGAAGATGAAATTCAGAAGAGTGTAAGTCAATGGGAAATGGAGAAAGAACTGGTCTGGGCATCCTCCTTATGTGGAAGATCTAGGTGGAGTTTTCCCATACATGGTAGGTAATAACCCAGCTGCAGAAAGCCCAATATCATCTCATCAATCAATCAATAAACAATAAATGCCTATTCTGTACCAGACTGAGGACACAAAAAGAAGCAAAAAAATCCCTTGACCTTCAGGAGTTTATAATGTAATCTGGGAGATAACATGCAAATATATACAATATGCTATATATAAGATAGTTTACAAATTTAAAAGGCAAAGCACTAGAATTAAGAGGGGTATGGAAGGCTTCTAACAAAGGGATTTTAGTTGGAACTTAAAGGAAACCAAAATGAGCAGAATAGAGGAGGGAGAGAGTTCTAAGCATGAAGGACAGCCGGAGGAAATGCCCAAAGCTTAGAGCTGAGGAATGTCCTGTTCATGGAAGGCCTGGGAGGCCAGTGTAAACTGTATTGAAGAACACAAATTGGAGATAAAGGTGTAAAAAGATGGGAAAGGCAGGAAGGGGCTGAAGAACTTTGGTGTGAAGATTTTCAAATGCCAAATACAGCATTTTATATTTGATTCTGGAGGCAACAGAGAGTCACTGTGTGTGTATGTGTGTGTGACATGATCAAACCTGTGTTTAAGAAAAATGATTTTAATGGCTAAATGGAGATTGGACTGAAGTGGCAAGAGACTTGAGATAGACAGACCCATAAATAGGCTATTGCAATAATCCAAGTGTAAGGCAATTAGGGCCTGCACTAGAGTGATGGCAGTGTCAGATGGCATATTCAAGAGATATTACAAAGGTGAAGTCAACAGGCCTTGGCAACAGTTTGGATGTGGATGGAGGAGAAAGGGATAATAAGAAACAGAAGATGACTCTTAGGTTGTAAGCCTGAGAGACTAGGGAGGATAGTGTTACCTTCTATTTAGTGATAAGAAAAGTGAGAACTGGACTATCCACCCTTGGTATTATAATATTTGAAATTCTCAATAGGTAGTATTTCTTAATTTTATGTTAATTTATTAATCAACCATTCAAGACAATCTAAACTGGCCAGCTGACTCGTGCCAAAGACAACAAGTTGAGCAAACAAGGGAGAGGAAACTCCTCTTGAGCAGGCCAATATGTACCCCTTGTGACCTCACCATTTAGATTTTCCTATGGACATCCCAAGATGTCTCTGATTAGTAGTCATTGAAGAGGTGGACTTAAGAGACCTCAGCTCCTTCTTCATTACTTTATCACGGGAAGAGTAGAATCTTAGTTCATATGAAGAAGGAAACCAACATACCCTTTCCTTCTTGCCATATGGCTGAGTCAGTATTGTCCAACATGGCAGCTAGAACTTGGTGACTTTTCTTATCTAAGAGAGTTCTTATTTACAGATAAATACGGAACAGGTCTCCTACCCTCCCTCTAATAAAAGTCATCCTTGTGAGTCGCCTTGAGGCCTGGAGTAAATTACTTTGGCTTAGAAGCTGACTAACCTTTGAAACTGGAGATTTAAGAAAGCTTTTATATAAAAATTATTTTAATTCAATATTCATTTTCTATAGTGTCTACCTCTCACACAACTCTCATCTGTGTCTCCAAGAAACTATAGTACATGCAGTGGCCATATCCTGGCAAAACCATCTCAGTAGGCAGGCTAAACCATGTTGAGGGTAACCACAGGCTTCAGACTTGTTAGTAAGTTCATAGGGATGTCTACTTTAAGCATGTAATGATGTCCTCCTATAGAAGAGGCAGATGAGAACATATTGTTCAAAAGGCCATGAAGACAGCTGGAACAGGCTCTGTGTTTAGTCAGACACCGAAGACTCCAGTGTCATCTACTTTATTCCAGGCCATCACCAGTCATCTTGACTTTGTTTTCTGCCACTGGACTTTAATGACTGGAAGAGAGAGTAAGGCTGACAACTTTGTCTCACTTAAATCAACTTATGAAAAAAATCAAGACATCATTCTCACAGTGTGATTGATTCCCTTTGAAAATGAAGGATGACCAACAATTGGAAAGGGTAGGAGGAAGGGTTGGGTTTAGAGGGAAAGATAACGACTTCCATTTTGGACATATTGGACTTTAAGATGTCTACTGAACATGCAGTTCTAGATGTCTGAAAGGTAGTTGGAGGTTCTGAGATTGAAGATCAGCAGAAAGTATGGAATAGGCTGGAGAGATTTAAGAATCATCAACATAGATATAGTACTTAAATCCATGGCAGCTGATGGAATCACTAAGTGAAGTAATTATAGAGGGAAAAGAAAAGAGCTCCTAGGACAGAATCCAGTTAGATACTTGTGTCTGGAGGAGGATCCAGCAAAGGAAACACAGGAGGAGTAGTCAGATAGGAAAGAAGGGAACCAGGAGAGAGGAGTGTTCTAAAAACCCAGAGAGAAGAGGGTATTAAGGAGATGGGTGATCAATAGTGTCAAAAGCTACAGGAAGTCAAGGGGAATGAGACTTTAGAAGACACCATTGGATTTGAGTACTAGAGATTATTAGTAATTTTGGAGAAAGAAGTTCTAGTGGAATGATATAATTAGAATCTGGATTATAAAGGATTACAATGAGAAAAAGAAAAGAGAAAGCCTCTAACATTTATTGTAGACAATATTTTTGAGTAGTTTAATCATAAGGCAGAAGAAATATAGGATAATACGAATGTAAGGCTCTAGATTTTTTTTTAACCCTTACCTTCCACCTTAGAATCAATACTAGGGCTAGGCAATGGGGGTTAAATGACTTGCCCTGGGTCACACAGCTAGGAAGTATCTGAGGCCAGATTTGAACCTAGGACCTCCCATCTCTAGGCCTGACTCTCAATCCACTGAGCTGACCCTTCTAGTGAGTTTATTTGAGGATGGGAAAGACATGGGCATCTTTGTAGGCAGTAAGGAAAGGGCCTGTAGACAAGAAGAGATTGAAAATAAGTGATGGGATGAAGATGACAGAGGCAGCAACCTATTGGAGAAAAGAAGACAGAATTGGATCATTTGAATGTGTAGAGGGATTAGCTTTGGTAAAAAGTATGACCACTTCATCATGTGACTCAGGGATGGAGGAGAAGATAAAGTCATCTGAGGGACAGGAGATGATGAAGAGAGAAGAGGAAGCTCATGGCACATGGCCTTAATTTTTTCTGTAATATATGAGGCAAGGTTCTCAACTTATAGGTTAAGATGAGGGTGCCATGGGAAGTTTGGGGAGAGATGAAAAGATTTGGAAGAGCTGCTATGGAAAGTAAGACTGTGAATTGAATTCAGAGTATAGTAGGATTGCATAGCATCAGTTAGGATCATTTAAAGATGTATAATATAAGGTTGTAGTGAACCCAGTCAAAAAAGTTGTCTGAATTTCTGTGTTCTTTTAGCAGCATATGTATAGGAGCAAATGGTTGAGAGTGATCCAAAGCTGAGGCTTGGTGGGGCATAATCAATGCAATCATAAGGGGGCAGGGATTTAAGAGAGGACAATATAGAGCTGAATTAGTTCACCAAGGGGTTAAGAAGGGGAGAAGAGGACAGCAAAGGTAGTGCAGGAGAAGGGGAAGGAGAAATTATTTGGAAGAGAATTAAGGTATTAAAGGATAGAAAGTGATGGCAAGATCAAGGGTATGACCATCTTTATATGGGGTAGAAGAATAACCCTTGGGAATGTGTAGGTTGAATTGAGTGATTAGGATATTAAAGTAAGAGTCAATATGTAAACTGAAGTCCCCTAGTATGAGGGCAGGAGTTGGGGAGGAAAGAAAAATGATGAGGTAGGTATTAAACTCATTGAGAAGGGAAGGGAAGTACTCTGGGAACCTGTAAACACTAACTACCAGGATTCTGATTGAGTGATAAATATGAATAACATAAACCTCAGAGAGGTTTGTAATGGATGTAGGGGGAGAATCTAGAAGTGTAAGGATTATCCTAACTCCTTTGCTTTGACCAGTGAACAGAGGAGAAAAAGTGAAGGTACAGCCAGTACTGCCAATATCATCAGAGGGAAGCCATGTTTCAACAAGAGCTAGATGAGAGGAATGAGAGGAAAAATATTTAAGAAGGGAAGTTTCTTTCTTATGGAATAGACAGAGAGCACAGTGGAAGGACTGGGTAGAGTTAGTTAGTTAGAACTAACTAGAACCATTAGTTAGAACTTTGGAGTGGGAGAGTTGAGAGGGATGGGAATGAGGAATTGGGTAGTGGAGAGTGGGGAATGGGGGATTTGAATGGCGAGTCACTAGGCTATGAGAATGTTCATCATTGCATGGAGAGCACCATTCTCGGAGATCAGGCTAGAGGTGAGTTCAATATGAGAGGGGAGGCATACACTGAGATGGTCAGACGGGAGGTCCTGCTTCACAACTCCTCATAGTTCCAAGGCTGGAGATTAGGTGGGAGAAAAGACTCAGCTGAAGATGGGAGTCAAATCTGCATAGCAGGAAAAAGTCCTGTTCCTCACCAACCTTCTTTCTCTTCCCTCAAAAGACAGGTATAGCAGGAGATGGAAGGTTTGATGTCAAAGAGAAAGTTATTCTTTACATTGGAGGTTCTCAATATCCTAGTTGGGAGACTGGTAGCAAGGGGTAAAAAGTGGTCTTCTTACCTAAGCAGGCTGGCAGTGAGGTGGCAGTAAGAAGTGATAGACTTCCTCTGAAGAGGAAAATCCTTTCAGAGAAAAGGAGAATGCTAGGTCCTTGCAGCCTTCCCTCAGGGCATAGGCTATGCCCAGGAGGTGATGGAAGGCAAACCAGTAACTAAAGATAGAAAAAGCATGCAACTGTCCATTAAACAGTGAACCCAGGAGACTAGTGGATTACATCTATCAGAGATACTATACCCTAAACTTGCTTTTTCTAGCCTGGCAGTAGCTGCCCAATAGCAGAGCAGCTTGTGTGACCCATCCAGCAGCAGCAGAGCTGTTAAGAACCCAGTGCAACCACCAAATGATGGCTCAGTCCATCTCAGAAGGAGACTGGTTAGTCTAGCAAGACACCAAACCCTAGGAAGAATAAGCCCAGCTGAGCCATGGAGAATTAATGAATAAACTGTGCCCTGCAAAGAGCCAACCCAGATGGAAGAGTGATCATCATGATGTCATGGAGATCTTCCTGAGAAAGAACAGTGAGGCCTTGGCCACATGTGGCCTACACAAACACCTCACCACCATTGTCCTTAAATTCTGTGTCCACTATCAAGATTCCCTCTAATGCCAATTTGTGTGTAACACCTTGCTGTTGTTGTTGGAGGAAATGTTTTGCAACTATTATTCTTGAATAAATGTCTTTGTTAAATGACCAAATCTTTTGGTTGATTATTAACAGGAAACATATTGGTGGGGATGGGCTGTGCCCTGGTGTTTAGGAGGATACACAACCATAAGAAAATGAGATAAAATTTACAAAACACTTAGCACAATGCCTTGCACATTAGCACTCAAAAAATACTTGCTCCATCCCCTTCCTTTCCCTCTCCCAGAATAATTTGTAGAACCTCTGGAGAAATAACTAGCTTTTGGGGGACCCAATCTATCCATAGTGAGATGATTTGGGTGAGATCCAAAGGGATGTTATAGCAAAGCCAGTTTGCTTGCATTATGGGCTTTTGTGAGGAAGCCTAAGAATTTAACAATCATTTAGAACACTGGTTGTTTTGGAAGGTCAAAGGGAGGTTGGTAATGGGGAATGAATTTCAGGTTCCAAACCATAAATTAAAAAATGAAAAATGTGAAATGAACTTGTGAAAGACAAAAGTGTATTAAAAAAATAAAAGAGGGAAGTTTGTATCCCAAAGGAAGTTTGGACTTCCCATATGGAGAGGAGGAAAGAGAGGAGAACCCCCTTCTCAAAGTGGGGTTCAGGGGAGATAGCAGATGTAATGAGATGGCTCAGAGAGAGGAGAGGGAGTTTGAAGATTTTCCCCCTTCTGCCTTCCCTCTTTAGTTAAAGTCCCTCTCCCAGATTTGCTCTTGTCCCTCTTGTCCCCCCTCCACTACTCAAGACCAAAGGGTCTCCCCTTGATCTGTTCACTCACACTCAGCTTGGGGAACAGATAACTTTTAATGTCAACTCAATCAGGTAATACAAAAGGAAATAATGGGCAGGGAAGAATGGGAAAAGGAAAGTGGGAAAGGGGGGGCCCTGTCTCTATCTAAACCCTTTCCCCTCCCTCCTCAAGTTTGGGGGGAACTCAGGACTTGGCAGCCTGATCCCCCTGAAAGAAAGTCAGATTGACTCACCCCTGGGCAACAGAAGCTGAGGTAAAGTCTACTCAGGTTTCTCTTCAGAAAATCCCTTCAATTGGAAAGTGTTGGGGGGAAAGATTTCCAGTCACCAACAGGAAAAATGGGTAACCCTCAGGAGAAAGTCTTTTCCCCCGACTTCTCTCTTTGGCTTCTCAAGACCGAGAGACCCTCACTGATCTCCCAGCCAGTCTTCTCCTCATCCGGATTCCACTCCTGGGGCCCCCTCCCTCATCAAGGTGATCAATTTCACATACTCTTCAGCCTGGCACTTTTTCTCTAGTGCCAGCCTCTGTCACAAAGGTTGAAATCAAGAGGAATACTGTATGGTCTGGATATTTAAACATTCAAGGAAGATAGAAAAGTCAGAAACAAGAGAAGCACAGAATTCAGCATAACTACAGTAGCTCCTCTCTTTTACTGTTAATCTACTAGGAAAGGCTGTCTACAATTATTATTCATATTTGCTCATATCCCACTCACTTTTCAGCCCCTTATAATCTGGTTTCTGACCCTACCACTCAACCACTCAATGTAGAAAGCAATTTTCTACAATATTAACAATGATCTTTTACTAAATCCCAGGGCTTTCCCTCAGTCCTCAACCAACAGTGCCTCATAGTGCTGACCTCCCCTTTCTTCTGGACACTTTATTATCTGGGTTTTCCAAGCCCTGTTCTCTCTGAGTTCATCTACCTGTAAAGATATTTATTTTTTGGTCTTCCTTGCAGAACCATCATCCATGTCTTGCCTTTTTGGTTGAATGTAGAATGAGTCTCTATTGGGGATCCTTTTCTTTATATCCTCTTTGGGATCTTATCAGATCCTATGGAAATAATTTCTCTGAAGATGACTCCTATATTTATATTTTTTGCCCTTGTGTCTCTTTCTCTTCCTTCCTTCCTTCCTTCCTTCCTTCCTTCCTTCCTTCCTTCCTTCCTTCCTTCCTTCCTTCCTTCCTTCCTCCCTCCCTCCCTCCCTCCCTCCCTTTCTTCTTCTTTCTTTCTTTCTTTCTTTCTTTCTTTCTTTCTTTCTTTCTTTCTTTCTTTCTTTCTTTCTTTCTTTCTTTCTTTCTTTCTTTCTTTCTTTCTTTCTTTCTTTCTTTCTTTCTTTCTTTCTTTCTTTCTTTCTTCTTTCCTTCTTTCTTTCTTTCTTTCCTTCTTTCTTTCTTTCCTTCTTTCTTTCTTTCTTTCCTTTCTTTCTTTCCTTCTTTCTTTCTTTCCTTCCTTCCTTCTTTCTTTCTTTCTTTCTTTCTTTCTTTCTTTCTTTCTTTCTTTCTTTCTTTCTTTCTTTCTTTCTTTCTTTCTTTCTTTCTTTCTTTCTTTCTTTCTTTCTTTCTTTCTTTCTTTCTTTCTTTCTTTCTTTCTTTCTTTCTTTCTTTCTTTCTTTCTTTCTTTCTTAATTAAATTGGTTCCAAGGCTTACCCAGGATCACACAGCTAGGTACTTATCTGAGGCCAGATTTGAAACCAGGAACTCCTGTCTCCAGGCCTGGCTCTCTATCCACTGAACCTTCTAGCTGTCCCCCTCATGTCTTTTTTGAGCTTCAGGCCCATGTCACCAACTGCTTGCTAGATATATCCACATATGAATTCCAATGGCATCACAAGCTCAACATGTGCAAAAGTGAAATCATTATTTTCCTGGAAAAACACACTCTTCTTTCTAACATGGGCATTATTCTTCTTCTGTTACTCAGGTTCACAATTCCACAATCATGCTCAACTCTTTACTTCCCTTACCCATTTCTCAAACACAAAAATAACTATCATAATCATGCCATTGCACAGGATAAACTGATCTGTAAAATGAAGGAGGTTAGAAAGAAGAATGTATTAGAAAGCAGAATCCAACATGATGTTTTTTTTTTAAGAAACAGACTTGAAGTATAAAAATTCACAGAACTAAACTGAGGTGTTAGAGAACTGATCTCTTAATCCAGTTCAAAAAGGAGGAAAAGAACCATGATCAGAAAAAAATAAAGTTTTAGACAGGGTCAAAAATATGTAAGCAGGGATCCTATATTATGTTTAAAAATACCATAGATATTGAAATTATATCAATAATATATATATATATATATGGCCCAAATGTCATGGCCTCTAAATACCTTAAAGGCAGTGATGGTGAACCCTTTAGAGACCTCCCCCCAGCCCCTAGAGATCAAGCTTCCATTGGGCTTCTTGGCAGAGGAGCAGGTGATGTCCTCAGGTGAGCATGGAGAGGGGGAAGTGAGCAGCTCAGGCCCCCAATTCCTCTGGCTTTCTAGTAACAAACTCTGTTGGGCAATGGCACGCCTACCCACAGAAAGGGTCCTGCATGCTTATTGACAGGAGTCCTCTATTTTTCTGAACTTCATCTCTCACATAGCTAATTGAATTACAAGGAGAAAGGGATATTTCTATATCTATATTATAATCTATATTATATAATATCACATATTATATAATATTATATTATAATAGTCAAACTATATTATATATTATACTATATTATAATAGTCAAAAACCTAAACAAATCTAAGAAAAAAAAGAAGTGAAGGATTTGAGTGGAATTTTTCTAGCAATTCTTAAATGGACTTTGAAAGGCACTTATATACAAAAATAAATATATATATACACATATGTATATGTAGGTACACAATCCATCAATAAACATTTATTAAATGCTCACTATATTTTGGCACTGTACTGTACTAATGTCTGGGGATATAAAAAAGAGTCAAGAGTCTCTGCCCTCAAGAAACTCACAGTCTAATGCAGGGAACACACAGACACATATAATATAAATATAGTTATAGGTTATATATACATATATATATTTTAGCTTTAATGGAGGGCTTACAAAAACTAGCCACATATTAAGGCATTAAAACCTCATAAGTAAATAAATAAATGGAAAAATTCAGCATATCTTTTAGTGACCACAATGCAATAAATGTTAGAATTAATAAAAGCAATCTGAAGAAAGATTTAAAATTTAAATAAATAGATTCCAATTTAAATAGTATAATAATAAAGAATATATTTGGTCAAAATACAAATCAGAGAAATAATAGATTATATTATATTAGAAAATTATGAGACAATCACTTTTGGGACACTGCTAAAGGAGTGAGTAGGAGGAAATTTTTATTTTTAAACATTTTCATCCACAAAAGAAAGGATTGATGAACTAACTGATCATTTAACTAAAAATATCAGAAAATGAAATTTAAAAATAACTAAGTAGAAATATAGAAATTCTTAAAAATCAGAGGAGATAAAACTGAAAACAAAAAATCTCAATTCCACTGAACTAATAAATAAAAAGTAGGAGTTTTTTTTTTAAACTAATATATGTTGAATTGAGCCTCTAAAGGCAATTTATGGAAGCTGTGGACAAGTGTGTTATAACATAGGATGAAGATGGGTTATAATCTGTACTGGGAAGAAAAGTAACAGATTAATGAGATTGTAGATTCATGAAATTATTGAAGAATCAAAGACTCACTATTCCCAGTTTAAACTATAATTAATTGTCCCTAGACATTTACAAGTGGTAGGGGCACAGCATCTCCAAGTATGTGAAAAATCTCAAATAATTCTAGGCCCTCCAGCATTTATTCCTAATAATTCTGATCACAAAAAAACAAATAAAACAACCCAGTTCACCCATAAAAAAGCTGCACTGTCTACCTAAGAGAGAAATGAGTATCTCAAACTATGCAATCTTCACAGCCATCAAGGGAGCAGCAGCAACTGCTTCAGGAAGCACAAGCTACAAAGATCACTGCTGCAGGGGAAAAAAAGGAATTCACAAAATTACAGGACTTTGCACTTTTTAATAAAATTTAAATGTTTACGATACATTTGCATATGTATGCATTTATGACTTACTAAAGTTTTTTGTTTTATTTACATACACATGTTGTCTGTGATTGTCCATAGTACTCTGTAAAAAAATCTCAAAATTTCCCATTTAATTATCCATGACCAACTTGTAACTAAAACTATGATAGTGAAATCTGTGACTGTTGAGGGATGATTGCATTATTTTTTCCTATTCCCTTTTAAGCACTGAGGAAAAATTAGAGCAACAAAGTATAGTGAAAAATAGCTCAGCACTTGGAATGGGGAAAGATTTGAATTTGAATTCTGATTCTGACACAAGGTCTGTAATGATAGGAAAATCATATAACATTTCTGAACCTCAGATTCCTCATTTGAAAAACAGGGATAATAATATATATGAAAGTACCCAATTTACGAGGGTATTTTTTTAAACCCTTACCTTCCATCTTGGAATCATTACAGTATATTGGTTCCAAGACTGAAAAGTGGTAAGGGCTAGGCAATGGAGGTCAAGTGACTTGCCCAGGATCACACAGCTAGGAAGTGTCTGAGGCCAGATTTGAACCCAGGACCTTCCATCTCTAGGCCTAGTTCTCAATCCACTGAGCTACCCAGCTACACCCTTCAAGGGTTGTTTTAAAGATCAAATGATTTGCAAAGTGCTTTGTGAACATTAAAGAACTAACATAAATTTCAGACTCTATTAATAGTTATGGAACCTTGGTTAAAGTCTTTATGTATTGCTTTTTAGACAATATTTTCCTCTATTTCCACTAGGCATAAGAAATTTAGCAGAAGTGATATATCATGTATTGTATACAAATTCATTTAATATAAAGAAGATTATGACAAATGTGCAGGATAGAGTGCTAGGCTAGGTCAGGAAGATGAGTTCAACACTTATTAGCTATGTGACCCTGGGCATGTCACTTAACCCAGTTAGCTTCAGTTTCCTCATCTGTAAAATGATATGGAGAATGAAATGTCAAACCACTCCACTATCTTTGCTAAAAAGACTTCAAATGGTGTGGTGACACATTGGACATGACTATAACATCTATATAGAATTTTACAGAGAAAGACTTTATAGTAGTGTAGTTAGTTCTGAATTAATATTTAGAACGTGAAGTCAGGATAAACATGCTCTCCATCATCTGTTCCTTTTTTAAAAAATCATTGCTAGGTTTTCAGGATTCTATTTAACCAAGAGAATGTAACATTCTGGAGCAGTTCCTGCTCCTGATCTTTACTAATCAGCTTTCAGGCTTCTTTGTCTTTGGGAACATTTAGGGGAACATAACAACAAAAAGTAAGACTCCCCTAAACTTCAGATGACTGGAGGCCATTTGGCTAGAGGACCAAAGATGCTTAAATGCTTTTGGTTGCTGTTGTTGCTCAAGTTGAGAATGAATGCCAAAAAACAATGCAACCACAAACTGTGGAAGAATTAACTAATTAAAAACTGAGGAGGAAAAAAAAAGTGGAGCTACTTTTCTAGTCATTCTGAAAATAGTTAACATATTTTTTAAGAAAATGGATTTGATGATTCCTAATAATAATAATGGCTAACATTTGTGTAATGCCTCCTATGAATCAGGTACTTTACAAATATTTCATTTGATCCTGGGAAATAAATGTTACTGTTATCCTTATTTTTACAGATGAAGAAACTGAGGTAAAGTGACTTGCCTGGGGTCACAGTCAGTAAGTTTGCCTAAGTCAGATGTGAAATCATGTTTTCTTAAATCCAGGCCCATAATCAATTCACTGTACCACTAAGCTGCAGGTGTAAATTTCTATTGAGCTCATTTTCATGATTCTCTCGAACCTCCTAGGCTTATATACTATATGAACAGGAAAACTCAAGGTTCTATAAAAATATTAGGATGCAAATGTGTCTGCTGATCCTCATATACAACATAACATCTTCCACCACCAAGTCCGGAATGCATTTCCTTCTCACCTCCAGGGCTTAGAATTTCCAGCTTTCTTCAAAACTCAGCTTAAGCACAACCAACAAGAGGTCTTCCTTATCCCCTGGAGCTGCTAGTGCCTCCTCCATAAATTGCATAGCATTTAATTTGCAAGAATTTGGCCTACATTTACATAATTTATACATACTTTATGCATGTACATTTTTATCTTTGGATGTAGTAATGGCCAGAGAGTAAGCCTCTGAGTCAAATAATCAGGCTTCCAGCCTGACCAGGGATCTATTGGTTGTGTGATCCTAAGCATTAGTGTGCTGTAACCCTACAAGCAATTCTATGAGACTTGTAAGTCTTCCTGGGCTGTAAAAGTTCATCATTAGAGACCCCACCACTAGTGAAGTCACCAAGATAGTTAAAAAGACAACAAAGAAATTCCTTACTTTTATATGTGTTCATATAAGTAAATATGGAGACATGTACATATTTTTTCCCAGAAAATATAAGCACTTTAAGGGTAGGGACTATTTCATTTTTTCTCTGTATAAAGGATTGAACAATATACCTCAGACCTAGCCAAAGAGGAGATCTTAATAAATGTTTACTGATGGATGTAAATGGAAAACTGTGTTTTATCATCAATGAGACAAGTAACAATTCTGGCACTTGGAGCAAGAGCCACTAAAATGTGCTCAGGGAAAAAAGCACTCTAACCAACTCTTTAACACAAATTCAGCTAGGCTAGGAAGGAGGAAACACTTCAAAAAGGGAATAAACTCTAGATCTGTGATGGCAAACCTATGGCATGCCTGCCAAAAAGGGCAGACAGACCCCTCTCTGTGGGCATGTGAGCCATCACCTGCCAGAGTTAGTTACTAGAAAGGCAAAGGGACTTGGGTAGAGCTGTTCCTTTCCCTCTTTCCACCAAGCCGGACATTTTTTCACTTCACCTGCTCTTCTGCCAAGCAGCCCAGTGTAAGCACTTCACCTGTGGCAGAATTGGGAGGGGAATGGGCTCTCCATTCCCCTTCTCCATGAATAGTCTTACTTCACCAGCTTCTCTGCCCAGCAGTCCAATGGAAATGCTTCCTCCCTTGTCTGGGGTAAAGGGTGGGGGGGTACGGGGTTTCTAAAAGGTTTGCCATCAGTGCCCAAGATATTCCCTGTGGGAATGGAGACCACCGAACATCATTCTGATAAAGTTGAAGATTCCCTGTTGTTGGGACATCTGAGAGCTAGGTAGGAGTGGGGTGGTAAAAAGTTCCCCTGAGATACAGCTGCTTTGGAGAAAGAAGCAGGCTAGATGGTAGCTTCTTACTTTTTTTTTTTTAGTTTTAATTCATGATCTTTACTTCCACATACAGAGTATTTCATAAAATTATACTTCCATTTGAAAATCTCACTTAAATTTTCTAATTCAAGGAAAGAAAACAACATCTGAAACAACATGAATATAGATAAAGCAGAATATCTATTATATGATGACCTAAAACAGTTCATAATTTTTAAGGTATAACTGATTTAGAAAATGAATTATATGTACATATTATATTTAAAACTAAATTATCTCCACCATATTTGCATGAATTACATCCTGGTGAATATAAGTTTTAAAATAGCTTAAGAGCCATCAAGAACTGTTCATGTCAGGTAATATGCTAAACTACAAAGAACTAGGAGGAAACTAAGTTTCTTATTTGTAAGTTTCTGTGGATAATCACAATTATCAGAAAAGTCCACAATCAATCATCCTATCTAAAAGCATGAATATGTCTAAATTAAGTTGTCTAAAGGTAGAGGTACTCTTTATGATGGGATAAAAAAAAATATTTTACATGCCTCAATTGTAAAAAATTTCATTTTAGGAAAGACAATAACCATTTTATAATTTATTTAAAACCTATTCTGATTTGAAGAGTTCCAAGTATTTTTTAGCTTCTTACTTAACTCACCATTCTTTCTAACTTGTGAGATCAATTGTTTCTGCCTTCTGAAGGAGTACAAGTACTATCAATGACTAAAATTTTGGCCCCCTATGGCAAAACTCAAGTTGTTTCAGCCTAGTTATGACTCTGCTACAGCTATTAATAGGTATGATAAAGGTTAAGAATTAATTTTCTATTAGACATTTTATCAGAATTTTTAATTAGTAGACTAATCAGATCAGTTAACTACATTTCCCAACAAAAACATTGTCTTCTTCCTGTCAACTGTTTTTACATTTGCTTTTTAAATTTTCAATCCTTATCTTCTGCCTTATAATAGATTTTAAGGCAGAAGAGTGATAAGAGTTAGGCAATTTAGGTTAAGTGACTTGCCTAGGGTCACACAGATAGGGACTATCTGAGGTTACATTTGAACCCAGATCCTCTCCAACTCCATGTCTGGTGACCAATCCACTGTGCCACCTAATTGCCCCTCTACATTTACTCATAATTCCTTCAACCTCCCAATCTTTCTCCATTCATTAAATTATGTTTTTTTTTTTTTTTAACATCATGCTTCTTTACTGCAGGCAATTTTCTATGTTAAAAAAAAAAGCAATCCCTCAAACTTCTTGAGGAACTTTCTCAAAAGCTTTTTACAAATTTTAATTAACACTGTCCATTGGTTACCCATTGTCCATGAATCTGGTTATCCCCCCAAAAGAACTCTACTGAAATAAACTCATTGAATGTTAGAGTTAGAAAGGATGGACTTTAGATAAGTTCAGTTAGTCCAAAGTCCTTATTTTACAGAGGAAGAAACAAGTCCAGATTTTAGGTAAGAATTCCTGGTTTCTTTCATAGCTCAACTCAGGTTCCACTCTCCATCTCCTAAGCTTCTAGTGGCTTTGCCCTTCAAATTACCTAATAATTTAATAATAATTTAACTCTAAATATGTATATGTAAAGATGGAGGTCAGTCTAGATCATTACCATGCTGTTTTAAGCAAATGATAAAATGTTGTGCCCTAATACATTCATCAAGTAAGAACCCATCTTAATTGTTCACTGTAGGTGAACAGGACCTGGATATCTTTCTAGGTCAAATAAGAAGCCTGCCTGGAGATTTTTGAGGGGCTTGTTCATATGCTCTGGGGGCTGTATAAAACCCATGAGCTAACTAGGATCCTATGGGAATCTCTGAAGTAGATGTCTGGCAGGAGAGTGGAGGGAGACATCCCAGAGAAGCAATCACTTTGTGGGGAGGAGAGTGTCTTCCTTGACCTTAGTCTTGGCTAGGTCTCCTCTCCACCTCCCCCTTCTTTGTTCACAGGAAGGCCTTGAGAGTTTTGAATGGTGAGAAATATTTTGGACTTCTCGTCTTTGTAAAGGAGTCTCAGCATTCCACCTGAGTCTGTAATAGCAGCCTATGGTGGTAGCATCTATATATGGAGCCAAGAACAGAATAAAGAGGAAAGGCTGCTTTGTGGAGCCCAACAAAAGTTATACCAGACATAAGAACTCTTAAGCGTACTCCACAAAGGGGAGAAAGAGACTTCTAGGGGCTGTGAGAACACACATGTGCTCCAAGTTTGTATCCACTTTCATTTGGATTCTAAATGTACTGGTGGGCAAAATATGTTACAGTCTGATAGAGACTGAGGGTATGGGGAACATTTTGTACGAAATGCATTGACTAGGCTGCCATCCTAGCTACCAGTTTCTATTAGCTAATTAGGTCTGGTTAGTTAATTGATATTAACTAATAATCATGGGTATAAGTAAGAACAGTGGTGGGTTCCTGAGGGTTAAAATATTAGAAAATACACAACTCCAGCTCCTTAGGGCTACCCTTCAGAAGGGAGGAGAAATGTGTAGGGACTGCCCCCAGGGTTCAGACATGTTTGTGGGAGTAGAGGTTGGGAAAGTATCTCTAGAGCTAACTGAAGTGGTAAAAGGAGCTGGGAACAGTTTGGCTTATACTGTGAAAAGGCAGGCAGACAAGGAATGAGTGGCTTTAGCACACTAGTTGATAGGACAATGATTACCTATGAAATTAACATTAACGTCACTGAATCAAATAAGTACAAATAATAACTTTTGGGATATAATTTTCTATCATTTGCTCCACTAGGTTTTCCATAATTTTTCCTAAATAGCTTAACTTTTGGGTT